>NW_025728388.1:2014945-2350770 GCF_021461385.2 Schistocerca piceifrons | reverse complement strand
TACTGTATCTCTTGGACCTTCTTATTGACGATGAAACACAGATATTGCATCGGAATTAAATAGAAAAGGAACAATGCCGACTTAATTGCAAGAAGACTGACTCTTCATACTGTCTATGGTTTGAACCAATCCTGTGACACTAGTTCTAGATTCCGATGCTACACTTCAGGTTTACTGTATCCCTCTGACCTTCTTGTTGACGATGAAACACAGAAATTGCATCAGAATTAAATACAAAAGGCTCAATACCGACTTAAGTACAAGAAGGCTGACTCTTCTTACTGTCTATGTTTTGAACCATTCCTGTGTCAGTAGTTATAGTTTCCGGTGCTTCCCTTTAGGTTTACTGTATACCTTGAACCTTCTTATTGACGATGAAACACAGAAATTGCATCGGAATTAAATACAAAAGGCACAATATCGACTTAAGTACAAGAAGACTGACTATACCTACTGTCTATGTTTTGAACCATTACTGTGACACTAGTTTTGGATTCCGATGCTTCACTTCAGGTTTTCTGTATCCCTCTGACCTTGTTTTTGTTGATGAAACACAGAAATTGCATCGGAATTATATACAAAAGGCACAATGCCGACTTCAGTACAAGAAGACTGACTCTTCCTACTGTCTATGTTTTGAACCATTCCTGTGACACTAGTTATAAATTCCGATGCTACACTCCAGGTTTACTGTATCCCTTGGACCTTCTTATTGACGATGAAACACAGAAATTGCAACGGAACTAAATACAAAAGGCACAATGCCGACTTAAGGGCAAGAAGACTGACTGTTCTTACTGACTATGCTTTGAACCATTCCTGTGACACTAGTTATAGATTCCGATGCTTCACTTCAGGTTTACTGTATCCCTTGGACCACCTTACTGACGATGAAACACAGAAATTGCATCGGAATTAAATACAAAAGGCACAATCCGACTTAAGTACAAGAAGACTGATTCTTTTTACTGACTATGTTTTGAACCATTCCTGTGACAACAGTTATAGATTCGGATGCTTCACTTCAGGTTTGCTGTATCCCTCTGACCTTCTTATTCACGATGTAACACAGAAATTCCATCGGAATTAAATAGAAAAGGCACAATGCCGACTTAAGTACAAGACGACTGACTTTTCTTACTGTCTATGCTTTGAACCATTCCTGTGACACTAGTTATAGATTCGGATGCTTCACTTCAGGTTTACTGTATCCCTCTGACCTTCTTATTCACGAAGTAACACAGAAATTGCATCGGAATTAAATAGAAACGCCACTATGCCTACTCAACTACAAGATGATTGACTCTCCTTACTGGCTATGTATTGAACCATTCCTGTGACACTAGTTATAGATTCCGATGCTTTACTTCAGGTTTTCTGTATCTCTTGGACCTTCTTATTGACGATGAAACACAGAAATTGTATCGGAATTAAATACATAAGTCACAATGAAGACCAAAATACAAGAAGACTGACACATCTTACTGTCTATGTTTGAACGATTCCTGTGAGACCCGTTTATAATTCTGATGCTTCACTTCAGATTTACTGTATCCCTTGGACCTTCTTATTAACGATGAAACACAGAAATTGCATCGGAATTAAATACAAATGCACAATGCCGATTTAAGTACAAGAAGACTGACTCATCTTACTGTCTATGTTTTGAACCATTCCTGTGACACTAGTTATAGATTCCGATGCTTCAGGTTTACTGTATCTCTTGGACCTTCTTATTGACGATGAAACACAGAAATTGCATCGGAATTAAACACAAAAGGCTCAATGCCGACTTAAGTACAAAAAGACTGACTCATCTTACTGACTATGATTAGAACCATTCCTGTGACACTAGTTACAGATTCCGATGCTTCACTTCAGGTTTACTGTATCCCTCTGACCTTCTTATTGACGATGAAACACAGAAATTGCATCGGAATTAAATGAAAAAGGCACAATGCCGACTTAAGTACAAGAAGACTGACTCTTTTAACTAACTACGTTTTGAACCATTCCTGTGACACTAGTTATAGATTCGGATGCTTTACTTCAGGTTTACTGTATCCCTCTGATCTTCTTATTCACGATGAAACACAGAAATTGCATCGGAATTAAATACAAAAGGCACAATGCCGACTTAAGTACAAGAAGACTGACTCTTTTTACTGACTATGTTTTGAATCATTCCTGTGACACTAGTTATAGATTCGGATGCTTCACTTCAGGTTTACTGTATCCCTCTGACCTTCTTATTCTCGATGAAACACAGAAATTGCATCGGAATTAAATAAAAAAGGCACAATGCCGACTTTAGTTCAAGAAGACTGACTCTTCTTACTGTCTATGTTTAAAACCATTCCTGTGACACTAGTTATAGATTCCGATGCTTCAATTCAGGTCTACTGTATCCCATCGACCTTCTTATTCACGATGAAACACAGAAATTGCATCGGAATGAAGTACAAAAGGCACAATGCCGACTTAAGTACAAGAAGACTGACTCTTCTTACTGCCTATGTTTAAAACCATTCCTGTGACACTAGTTATAGATTCCGATGCTTCACTTCAGGTTTACTGTAACCCTTGGACCTTCTTATTGACGATGAATCACAGAAATTGCATCAGAATTAAATAGAAAATGCACAATGATGACTTAAGTACAAGAAGACTGACTCTTCTTACTGACTATGTTTTGAACCATTCCTGTGACACTAGTTATAATTTCCGATGCTTCACTTCAGGTGTACTGTATCCCTTGGACCTTCTTATTGACGATTAAACACAGAAATTGCATCGGAATTATATACAAAAGGCACAATGCAGAATTAAGTACAAAACGACTGACTCTTCTTACTGTCTATGTTTTGAACCATACCTGTGACACTAGTTATAGATTCCGATGCTTCACTCCAGGTTTACTGTTTCCGTCGATCCTTCTTATTGACGATGAAACGCAGAAATTGCATCGGAATTAAATACAAAAGGCACAATGCCGACTACAGTACAAGAAGACTGACTCTTCTTACCGTCTATGTTTTGAACCATTACTGTGACACTAGTTATAGATTCCGGTGCTTCACTCCAGGTTTACTGTTTCTTTGGACCTTCTTATTGACGATGAAACACAGGAATTGCATCAGAATGAAATAGAAAAGGCACAATGCCGACTTAAGTACAAGAAGACTGACGCTTCTTACTGACTATGTTTTGAACCATTCCTGTGACACTACTTAATGATTCCGATGCTTCACTTCAGGTTTACTGTATCTCTTGGACCTTCTTATTGACGATGAAACACAGATATTGCATCGGAATTAAATAGAAAAGGAACAATGCCGACTTAATTGCAAGAAGACTGACTCTTCTTACTGTTTATGTTTTGAACCATTCCAGTGACACTAGTGATAGATTCCGATGCTTCACTACAGGTTTACTGTATCCCTTGGACCTACTTATTGACGATGCCACCCAGAAATTGCATCGGAATTACATGCAAAAGGAACAATGCCGACTAAAGTACAAGAAGACTGACACTTCTTACAGTCTATGTTTTGAACCATTCCTGTGACACTAGTTCTAGATTCCGATGCTACACTTCAGGTTTACTGTATCGCTCCGTCCTTCTTATTGACGATGAAACACAGATATTGCATTACAATTAAATACAAAAGGCACAATACCGACTTAAGTACAAGAAGGCTGACTCTTCTTATGTTCTATGTTTTGAACCATTCCTGTGACTCTAGTTATAGATTCCGATGCTTCACTTTAGGTTTACTGTATCCCTTTGACCTTCTTATTGACGATGAAACACAGAAATTGCATCGGAATTAAAAACAAAAGGCACAATGCCGACATAAGTACAAGAAGACTGACTCTCCTTACTGTCTATGTTTTGAACCATTCCTCTGACACTAGTTATAGATTCCGATGCTTCACTCCAGGTTTACTGTATCCCTTGAACCTTCTTATTGACGATGAGACACAGAAATTGCATCGGAATTAAATACAAAAGGGACAATGCCGACTTAAGGACAACAAGACTGACTCTTCTTACTGACTATGTTTTGAACCATTCCTGTGACACTAGCTATAGATTGCGATGCTTCACTTCAGGTTTACTGTATCCCTCTGACCTTCTTATTGACGATGAAACACAGAAATAGCATCGGAATTAAATAGAAAAGGCTCAATGCCGACTTAAGTACAAGACGACTGACTCTTCTTACTGACTATGTTTTGAACTATTCCTGTGACACTAGTTATAGATTGCGATGCTTCACTTCAGGTTTACTGTATACCTTGGACCTTCTTATTGACGGTGAAACACAGATATTGCATCGGAATCAAATACAAAAGGCTCAATATCGACTTAAGTACAAGAAGACTGACTATTCCTACTGTCTGTGTTTTGAACCATTCCTGGGACACTAGTTTTGGATTCCGATGCTTCACTTCAGGTTTACTGTATCCCTCTGACCTTGTTTTTGTTGATGAAACACAGAAATTGCATCGGAATTAAATACAAAATTCACAATGCCGACTTCAGTACAAGAAGACTGACTCTTCCTACTATCTATGTTTTGAACCATTCCTGTGACACTAGTTATAGATTCCGATGCTACACTCCGGGTTTACTGTATCCCTTGGACCTTCTTATTGACGATGAAACACAGAAATTGCATCGGAATTAAATACAAAAGCACAATGCCGACTTAAGGCCAAGAAGACTGACTGTTCTTACTGACTGTGTTTTGAACCATTCCTGTGACACTAGTCATAGATTCCGATGCTTCACTTCAGGTTTACTGTATCCCTTGGACCTCCTTATTGACGATGAAACACAGAAATTGCATCGGAATTAAATACATAAGGCACAATCCGAGTTAAGCACAAGAAGACTGATTCCTTTTACTGACTATGTTTTGAACCATTCCCTTGACTCTAGTTATAGATCCCGATGCTTCCCTTCAGGTTAACTGTATCCCTCTGACCTTCTTATTCACGATGAAGCACAGAAATTGCATCGGAACTAAATACAAAAGGCACAATGCCGACTTAAGTACAAGAAGACTGACTCTTTTTACTGACTATGTTTTGAATCATTCCTGTGACACTAGTTATAGATTCGGATGCTTCACTTCAGGTTTACTGTATCCCTCTGCCCTTCTTATTCTCGATGAAACACAGAAATTGCATCGGAATTAAATAGAAAAGGCACAATGCCGACTTAAGTACAAGACGACTGACTTTTCGTACTGTCTATGCTTTGAACCATTCCTGTGACACTAGTTACAGATCCCGATGCTTCACTTCAGGTTTACTGTATCCCTCTGACCTTCTTATTGACGATGAAACACACGAATTGCAACGGATTTAAATAGAAACGCCACAATGCCTACTTAAGAGCAAGATGGCTGACTCTTCTTACTGGCTATGTTTTGAACCATTCCTGTGACACTAGTTATATATTCCGATGCTTCACTTCAGGTTTACTGTATCTCTTGGACCTTCTTATTGACGAAGATACACAGAAGTTGCTTCGCAATTAAACACAAAAAGCACAATGCCGACTTAAGTACAAAAAGACTGACTCTTCTTACTGACTATGATTAGAACCATTCCTGTGACACTAGTTATAGATTCTGATGCTTCACTTCAGGTTTACTGTATCCCTCTGACCTTCTTATTGACGATGAAACACAAAATTGCATCGGAATTAAATACAAAAGGCACAATGCCGACTTAAGTAAAAGAAGACTGACTCTTCTTACTGTCTATGGTTTGAATCTCTCCTGTGAGACCAGTTTTAGATTCCGATACTTCACCTCGGGTTTACTGTACCCCTTGGACCTTCGTATTCACGATGAAACACAGATTACATCGGAATCAAACACAAAAGGCACAATGCCGACTTAAGTACAATAAGGCTGACACTTCTTACTGTCTATGTTTTGAACCTTTCCTGTGAGACGACTTTTAGATTCCGATGCTTCACTTCAGGTTTACTTTTTCCCTTGGACCTTCTTATTGACGATGAAACACAGAAATTGCATCGGAATTAAATACATAAGTCTCAATGAAGACCTGAATACAAGAAGACTGACTCATCTTACTGTCTATGTTTTGATCCATTCCTGTGAGACCAGTTCATAAATCCGATGCTTCACTTCAAGTTTAATGTATCCCTTGGACACTCTTGTTGACGATGAAACACAGAAATTGCATCGGAATTAAATACAAAAGGCACAATGCCGACTTAAGTACAAGAAGACTGACTCTTCTTAGTGTCTATGTTTGAACCATTCCTGTGAGACTAGTTATAGACTCCGATGCTTCACTTCAGGTTTACTGTATCCCTTTGATCTTCTTATTGACGATGAAACACAGAAATTGCATCGGAATTAATTACAAAAGGCACAATGCCAACATAAGTACAAGAAAACTGACTCATCTTACTGTCTATGTTTAGAACCATTCCTGTAACACTAGTTATTGATTCCGATGCTTCACTTCAGCTTTACTGTATCTCTTGGACCTTCTTATTGACGATGAAACACAGAAATTGCATCGGAATTAAACACAAAAGGCACAATGCCGACTTAAGTACAAAACGACTGACTCTTCTTACTGACTATGATTAGAACCATTCCTGTGACACTAGTTATAGATTCCGATGCCTCACTTCAGGTTTACTGTATCCCTCTGACCTTCTTATTGACGATGAAACACAGAAATTGCAACGGAATTAAATGAAAACGGCACAACGCCGACTTAAGTACAAGAGGACTGACTCTTTTTACTGACTACGTTTTGAACTATTCCTGTGACACTAGTTATGAATTCGGATGCTTCACTTTAGGTTTACTGTATCCCTCTGACCTTCTTATTCACGATGAAACACAGAAATTGCAACCGAATTAAATAGAAAAGACACAATGCCAAATTAAGTACAAGAAGACTGACTCTTCCTACTGTCTATGCTTTGAACCATTCCTGTGACACTAGTTATAGATTCCGATGCTTCACTTCAGGTTTACTGTATCCCTCTGACCTTCTTGTTCACGATGAAACACACGAATTGCAACGGAATTAAATAGAAACGCCACAATGCCTACTTAAGAACAAGATGGCTGACTCTTCTTACTGGCTATGTTTTGAACCATTCCTGTGACACTAGTTATATATTCCGATACTTCACTTCAGGTTTACTGTATCCCTTGGACCTTCTTATTGACGACGAAACACAGAAATTGCATCGGAATTAAATACATAAGGCACAATGCCGACTTAAGTACAAGAAGACTGACTCTTTTTGCTGACTATGTTTTGAACCATTCCTGTGACATGAGTTATGGATTCGGATGCTTCACTTCAGGTTTACTGTATCCCTCTGACCTTCTTATTCACGATGAAACACAGAAATTGCATCCGAATTAAATAGAAAAGGCACAATGCCGACTTAAGTACAAGATGACTGACTTTTCATACTGTCTATGTTCTGAGCCATTCCTGTGACACTAGTTATAGATTCCGATGCTTCACTTCAGGTTTACTGTATCCCTTGGACCTTCTTATTGACGATGAAACCCAGAAATTGCATCGGAATTAAATACAAAAGGCACAATGCCGACTTAAGTACACGTAGACTGACTCTTCTTACTGACTATGTTTGAACCATTCCCGTGACTCTAGTTATAGATCCCGATGCTTCAGATCAGGTCTACTGTATCCCATCGACCTTCTTATTCACGATGAAACACAGAAATTGCATCGGAATGAAGTACAAAAGGCACAATGCCGACTTAAGTACAAGAAGACTGATTCTTCTTACTGTCTATGTTTAAAACCATTCCTGTGACACTAGTTATAGATTCTGATGCCTCACTCCAGGTTTAATGTATCCCTCGGAAATTCTTATTGACGATGAAACACAGAAATTTGCCCGAAATTAAATAAAAAAGGCACAATGCCGACTTAAGTACAAGAAGACTGACTCTTTTTACTGACTATGTTTTGAACCATTCCTGTGACACTAGTTATTGATTCGGATGCTTCACTTCAGGTTTACTGTATCCCTCTGACCTTCTTATTCACGATGAAACACATAAATTGCATCGGAATTAAATAGAAAAGGCGGAATGCCGACTTAAGTACATGAAGACTGACTCTTCTTACTGTCTATATTTTGAACCATTCCTGTGACACTAGTTATAGATTCTGATGCTTCACTTCAGGTTTACTGTATCCCTTGGACCTTCTTATTGACGATGAAACACATAAATCGCATTGGAGTTAAATAGAAAAGGCACAATGCCGACATAAGTACAAGAAGACTGACTCTCCTAACTGTCTATGTTTTGAACCATTCCTGTGACACTAGTTATAGATTCCGATGCTTCACTCCAGGTTTACCGTATCCCTTGAACCTTCTTATTGACGACGAAACACAGACATTGCATCGGAATTAAATAAAAAAGGCACAATGCCGACTTAAGTACAAGAAGACTGACTCTTCCTACTGTCTATGGTTTGAACCATTCCTGTGACACTAGTTATAGATTCCGATGCTTCACTTCAGGTTTACTGTATCCCTCTGACCTTCTTATTCACGACGAAACACACGAATTGTAACGGAATTAAATAGAAACGCCACAATGCCTACTTAAGTACAGGAAGACTGACTCTTCTTACTGTCTATGTTTTGAACCATTCCAGTGACACTAGTTATAGATTCCGATGCTTCACTTCAGGTTTACTGTATCCCTTGGACCTTCTTATTGACGATGAAACACAGATATTGCATTAGTATTAAATACAAAAGGCACAATGCCGACTTAAGTACAAGAAGACTGAACCTTCCTACTGTCTATGTTTTGAACCATTCCTGTGACACTAGTTATAGATTCCGATGCTTCACTTCAGGTTTACTGTATCCCTTTGATCTTCTTATAGACGATGAAACACTGAAATTGCATCGGAATTAAATACAAAAGGCACAATGCTGACATAAGTACAAGAAGACTGACTCATCTTACTGTCTATGTTTTGAACCTTTCCTGTAACACTAGTTATTGATTCCGATGCTTCACTTCAGGTTTACTGTATCTCTTGGACCTTCTTATTGACGATGAAACACAGAAATTGCATCGGAATTAAACACAAAAGGCACAATGCCGACTTAAGTACAAGAAGACTGACTCTTCTTACTGACCATGATTAGAACCATTCCTGTGACACTAGTTATAGATTCCGATGCTTCACTTCAGGTTTACTGTATCCCTGTGACCTTCTTATTGACGATGAAACACAGAAATTGCAACGGAATTAAATGAAAAAGGCACAACGCCGACTTAAGTACAAGAAGACTGACTCTTTTTACTGACTACGTTTTGAACCATTCCTGTGACACTAGTTATGGATTCGGATGCTTCACTTCAGGTTTACTGTCTCCCTCTGACCTTCTTATTCGCGATGAAACACAGAAATTGCATCGGAATTATATACAAAAGGCACAATGCCGACTTAAGTACCAGAAGACTGACTCTTTTTACTGACTATGTTTTGAATCATTCCTTTGACACTAGTTATAGATTCGGATACTTCACTTCAGGTTTACTGTATCCCTCTGACCTTCTTATTCTCGATGAAACACAGAAATTGCATCGAAATTAAATGAAAATGGCACAATGCCGACTTAAGTACAAGACGACTGACTTTTCTTACTGTCTATGCTTTGAACCATTCCTGTGACACTAGTTATAGATACCGATGCTTCACTTCAGGTTTACTGTATAACTCTGACCTTCTTATTGACGATGAAACACAGAAAATGCATCGGAATTTGTACAAAAGGCACAATGCCGACTTAAATACAAGAAGACTGACACTTCTTACTGACTATGTTTGAACCATTCCCGTGACTCTAGTTATAGATCCCGATGCTTCACTTCAGGTTTACTGTATCCCTCTGACCTTCTTATTGACGATGAAAGACAGAAATTGCATCGGAATTAAATAAAAAAGGCACAGTGCCGACTTAAGTACAAGAAGACTGACTCTTCTTACTGTCTATGTTTAAAACCATTTCTGTGTCACTAGTTATAGATTCTGATGCCTCACACCAGGTTTACTGTATCCCTCTGACCTTCTTATTGACGATGAAACACAGTAATTGCAACGGAATTAAATGAAAAAGGCACAACGCCGACTTAAGTACAAGAAGACTGACTCTTTTTACTGCTAACGTTTTGAACTATTCCTGTGACACTAGTTGTGGATTCGGATGCTTCACTTTAGGTTTACTGTATCCCTCTGACCTTCTTATTCGCGATGTAACACAGAAATTGCATCGGAATAAATACAAAAGGCACAATGCCGACTTAAGTACAAGAAGACTGACTCTTTTTACTGACTATGTTTTGAATCATTCCTGTGACACTAGTTATAGAATTGGATGCTTCACTTCAGGTTTACTGTATCCCTGTGACCTTATTATTCTCGATGAATCACAGAAATTGCATCCGAATTAAATAGAAAAGGCACAATGCCAACTTAAGTACAAGAAGACTGACTCTTCCTACTGTCTATGCTTTGAACCATTCCTGTGACACTAGTTATAGATTCCGATGCTTCACTTCAGGTTTACTGTATCCCTCTGACCTTCTTGTTCACGATGAAACACACGAATTGCAACGGAATTAAATAGAAACGCCACAATGCCTACTTAAGAACAAGACGGCTGACTCTTCTTACTGGCTATGTTTTGAACCATTCCTGTGACACTAGTTATATATTCCGATGCTTCACTTCAGGTTTACTGTATCCCTTGGACCTTCTTATTGACGACGAAACACAGAAATTGCATCGGAATTAAATACATAAAGCACAATGCCGACTTAAGTACAAGAAGACGGACTCTTCTTTCTGTCTATGTTTAAAACCATTCCTGTGACACTAGTTATAGATTCTGATGCCTCACTCCAGGTTTACTGTATCCCTCGGAAATTCTTATTGACGATGAAACACAGAAATTGCAACGGAATTAAATACAAAATGCACAATGCCGACTTAAGTACAAGAAGACTGACTCTTCTTACTGACTATGTTTTGAACCATTCCTGTGACACTAGTTATAGATTCTGATGCTTCACTTCAGGTTTACTGTATCCCTTGGACCTTCTTATTGACGATGAAACACATAATTTGCATCGGAATTAAATAGAAAAGGCAGAATGCCGACTTAAGTACATGAAGTCAGACTCTTCTTACTGTCTATATTTTGAACCATTCCTGTGACACTAGTTCTAGATTCCGATGCTACACTTAAGGTTTACTGTATCCCTCTGACCTTCTTAATGACGATGAAACACAGAAATTGCATCAGAATTAAATACAAAAGGCACAATACCGACTTAAATACACGAAGGCTGACACTTGTTAGTGACTATGCTTTGAACCATTCCTGCGACACTAGTTATAGATTCTGATGCTTCACTTCAGGTTTACTGTATCCCTTGGACCTTCTTATTGACGATGAAACACACAAATTGCATCGGAGTTAAATAGAAAAGGCACAATGCCGACATAAGTACAAGAAGACTGACTCTCCTTACTGTCTATGTTTTGAACCATTCCTGTGACACTAGTTATAGATTTTGATGCTTCACTCCAGGTTTACCGTATCCCTTGAACCTTCTTCTGACGATGAAACACAGTAATTGCATCGGAATTAAATACAAAAGGCACAATGCCGACTTAAGGACAAAAAGACCGACTCTTCTTACTGACTATGTTTTGAACCATTCCTGTGACACTAGTTATAGATTCCGATGCTTCACTTCAGGTTTACTGTATCCCTTTGATCTTCTTATTGACGATGAAACACAGAAATTGCATCGGAATTAAATACAAAAGGCACAATGCCAACTTAAGTACAAGAAGATTGACTCATCTTACTGTCTATGTTTTGATCCATTCCTGTGACACTAGTTATTGATTCCGATGCTTCACTTCAGCTTTACTGTATCTCTTGGACCTTCTTATTGACGTCGAAGCACAGAAATTGCATCGGAATTAAACACAAAAGGCACAATGCCGACTTAAGTACAAAAAGACTGACTCTTCTTATTGACTATGATTAGAACCATTCCTGTGACACTAGTTATAGATTCCGATGCTTCACTTCAGGTTTACTGTATCCCTCTGACCTTCTTATTGACGATGAAACACAGTAATTGCAACGGAATTAAATGAAAAAGGCACAACGCCGACTTAAGCACAAGAAGACTGACTCTTTTTACAGCTAACGTTTTGAACTATTCCTGTGACACTAGTTGTGGATTCGGATGCTTCACTTTAGGTTTACTGTATCCCTCTGACCTTCTTATTCGCGATGTAACACAGAAATTGCATCGGAATTAAATACAAAAGGCACAATGCCGACTTAAATACAAGAAGACTGACTCTTCTTACTGACTATGTTTGAACCATTCCCGTGACTCTAGTTATAGATCCCGATGCTTCACTTCGGGTTTACTATATCCCTCTGACCTTCTTATTGACGATGAAACACAGAAATTGCATCGGAATTAAAAAAAAAAGGCACAATGCCGACTTAAGTACAAGAAGACCGACTCTTTTTACTGACTATGTTTTGAACCATTGCTGTGACACTAGTTATAGATTCGGATGCTTCACTTCAGGTTTACTGTATCCCTCTGACCTTCTTATTCACGATGAAACACAGAAATTGCATCCGAATTAAATAGAAAAGGCACAATGCCAACTTAAGTACAAGAAGACTGACTCTTCCTACTGTCTATGCTTTGAACCATTCCTGTGACACTAGTTATAGATTCCGATGCTTCACTTCAGGTTTACTGTATCCCCCTGACCTTCTTATTCACGATGAAACACACGAATTGCAACGGAATTAAATAGGAACGCCACAATGCCTACTTAAGAACAAGATGGCTGACTCTTCTTACTGGCTATGTTTTGAACCATTCCTGTGACACTAGTTATATATTCCGATGCTTCACTTCAGGTTTACTGTATCCCTTGCACCTTCTTACTGACGATGAAACACAGAAATTGCATCGGAATTAAATACAAAAGGCACAATGCCGACTTAAGTACAAGAAGACTGACTCTTCTTACTGTCTATGTTTAAAACCATTCCTGTGACACTAGTTATAGATTCCGATGCTTCACTTCAGGTTTACTGTATCCCTTGGACCTTCTTATTGACGATGAAACACAGATATTGCATCGGTATTAAATACAAAAGGCACAATGCCGACTTAAGTACAAGAAGACTGACTCATCTTACTGTCTATGTTTTGAACCTTTCCTGTGACACTAGTTCTTGATTCCGATGCTTCACTTCAGGTTTACAGTATCTCTTGGACCTTCTTATTGACGATGAAACACAGAAATTGCATCGGAATTAAACACAAAAGGCACAATGCCGTCTTAAGTACAAAAAGACTGACTCTTCTTACTGACTATGATTAGAACCATTCCTGTGACACTAGTTATAGATTCCGATGCTTCACTTCAGGTTTACTGTATCCCTCTGACCTTCTTATTCGCGATGAAACACAGAAATTGCATCGGAATTATATACAAAAGGCACAATGCCGACCTAAGTACAAGGAGACTGACTCTTTTTACTGACTATGTTTTGAATCATTCCTGTGACACTAGTTATAGATTCGGATGCTTCACTTCAGGTTTACTGTATCCCTCTGACCTTCTTATTCTCGATGAAACACAGAAATTGCATCGGAATTAAATAGAAAAGGCACAATGCCGACTTAAGTACAAGAAGACTGACTCTTTTTACTGACTATGTTTTGAACCATTCCTGTGACACTAGTTATAGATTCGGATGCTTCACTTCAGGTTTACTGTATCCCTCTGACCTTCTTATTCACGATGATACACAGAAATTGCATCCGAATAAAATAGAAAAGGCACAATGCCAACTTAAGTACAAGAAGACTGACTCTTCCTACTGTCTATGCTTTGAACCATTCCTGTGACACTAGTTATAGAATCCGATGCTTCCCTTCAGGTTTACTGTATCCCTCTGACCTTCTTATTCACGATGAAACACACGAATTGCAACGGAATTAAATAGAAACGCCACAATGCCTACTTAAGAACAAGATGGCTGACTCTTCTTACTGGCTATGTTTTGAACCATTCCTGTGACACTAGTTATATATTCCGATGCTTCACTTCAGGTTTACTGTATCCCTTGGACCTTCTTATTGACGATGAAACACAGAAATTGCATCGGAATTAAATACAAAAGGCACAATGCCGACTTAAGTACAAGAAGACTGACTCTTCTTACTGTCTATGTTTTGAACCATTCCTGTGACACTAGTTATAGATTCCGATGCTTCACTTCAGGTTTACTGTATCCCTTGGACCTTCTTATTGACGATGAAACACAGATATTGCATCGGTATTAAATACAAAAGGCACAATGCCGACTTAAGTACAAGATGACTGACTCTTCCTACTGTCTATGTCTTGAACCATTCCTGTGACACTAGTTATAGATTCCGATGCTTCACTTCAGGTTTACTGTATCCCTTTGATCTTCTTATTGACGATGAAACACAGAAATTGCATCGGAATTAAATACAAAAGGCACAATGCCGACTTAAGTACAAGAAGACTGACTCATCTTACTGTCTATGTTTTGAACCTTTCCTGTGACACTAGTTATTGATTCCGATGCTTCACTTCAGGTTTACTGTATCTCTTGGACCTTCTTATTGACGATGAAACACAGAAATTGAATCGGAATTAAATACAAAAGGCACAATGCCGACTTACGTTTAAGAAGACTGACTCTTCCTACTGTCTTTTGTTTTGAACCATTCCTGTGGCACTAGTTATAGATTCCGATGCTTCACTTGAGATTTTCTGTATCCCTTGGACGTTCTTATTAACGATGAAACACAGAAATTGCAACGGAATTAAATATAAATGGCCCAATGCCGACTTAAGTACATAAAGACCGTCTCTTCCTACTGACAATGTTTTGAACCATTCCTGTGACACTGGTTATAGATTATTCCGATGCTTCACTTCAGGTTTACTGTATCCCTTGGACCTTCTTATTGAGGATGAAACACAGAAATAGCATCGGAATTAAATACAAAAGGCACAATGCCGACTTACGTACAAGAAGGCTGACTCTTCCTACTGTCTATGATTTGACCATTCCTGTGACACTAGTTATAGATTCCGATGCTTCACTTCAGGTTTACTTTATCCCTTGCACCTCCTTATTGACGATGAAGCACAGAAATTTCATCGGAATTAAATACAAAAAGCACAATGCCGACTTAAGTACAAGAAGATTGACACTTCTTACTGTCTATGTTTTGAACCATTCCTGTGACCCTAGTTATAGCTTCCGATGCTTCACTTCAGGTTTACTGTATCCCTTGGACCTTCTAATTGACGATGAAACACAGAAATTGCATCGGAATTAAATACAAAATGCACAATGCCGACTGTCTCTTCCTACTGTCTATGTTTTGAACCATTCCTGTGACACTAGTTATAGATTACGATGCTTCATTTCAGGTTTACTGTATCCCTTGCACCTTCTTATTGACGATGAAACACAGAAATTGCATCGGAATTAATTGCAAAAAGCACAATGCTGACTTAAGTACAAGAAGACTGACTCTTTTCACTGACTATGTTTTGAACCATTCCTGTGACACTAGTTATAGATTCGGATGCTTCACTTCAGGTTTACTGTATCCCTCTCACCTTCTTATTGACGATGAAACACATAAATTGCATCGGAATGAAAGAGAAAATGCACAATGCCGACTTAAGTACAAGGAGACTGACATATCTTACTGTCTATTTTTGAACCATTCCTGTGACATTAGTTATAGATTCCGATGCTTCACTTCAGGTTTACTGTATCCCTTGGACCTTCTTATTGACGATGAAACACAGAAATTACATCGGAATTAAATAGAAAAGGCACAATGCCCACTAAAGTACAAGAAGACTGTCTCTTCCTACTGTCTATGTTTTGAACCATTCCTGTGACACTAGTTATAGATTACGATGCTTCATTTCAGGTTTACTGTATCCCTTGCACCTTCTTATTGACGATGAAACACAGAAATTGCATCGGAATTAATTGCAAAAAGCACAATGCTGACTTAAGTACAAGAAGACTGACTCTTTTCACTGACTATGTTTTGAACCATTCCTGTGACACTAGTTATAGATTCGGATGCTTCACTTCAGGTTTACTGTATCTCTCTGACCTTCTTATTGACTATGAAACACAGAAATTGCATCGGAATTAGATACAAAAGGCACAATGCCGACTTAAGTACAAGAAGACTGACTCATCTTACTGTCTATGTTTCGAACCTTTCCTGTGACACTAGTTACTGATTCCGATGCTTCACTTCAGGTTGACTGTATCTCTTGGACCTTCTTATTGACGATGAAACACAGATATTGCATCGGAATTGAACACAAAAGGCACAATGCCGTCTTAAGTACAAAAAGACTGACTCTTCTTACTGACTATGATTAGAACCATTCCTGTGACACTAGTTATAGATTCCGATGCTTCACTTCAGGTTTACTGTATCCCTCTGACCTTCTTATTGACGATGAAACACAGAAATTGCAACGGAATTTTATGAAAAAGGCACAACGCCGACTTAAGTACATGAAGACTGACTCTTTTTACTGACTACGTTTTGAACCATTCCTGTGACACTAGTTATGGATTCGGATGCTTCACTTCAGTTTTACTGTATCCCTCTGACCATCTTATTCGCGATGAAACACAGAAATGGCATCGGAATTATATACAAAAGGCACAATGCCGACTTAAGTACAAGAAGACTGACTCTTTTTACTGACTATGTTTTGAATCATTCCTGTGACACTAGTTATAGATTCGGATGCTTCACTTCAGGTTTACAGTATCCCTGTGACCTTCTTATTCTCGATGAAACACAGAAATTGCATCGGAATTAAATAGAAAAGGCACAATGCCGACTTAAGTACAAGACGACTGACCTTTCTTACTGTCTATGCTTTGAACCATTCCTGTGACACTAGTTATAGATTCCGATGCTTCACTTGATGTTTACTGTATCCCTCTGACCTTCTTATTGACGATGAAACACAGAAATTGCATCGGAATTAGTACAAAAGGCACAATGCCGACTTAAATACAAGAAGACTGCCTCTTCTTACTGACTATGTTTGAACCATTCCCGTGACTCTAGTTATAGATCCCGATGCTTCACTTCAGGTTTACTATATCCCTCTGACCTTCTTATTGACGATGAAACACAGAAATTGCATCGGAATTAAATAAAAAAGGCACAATGCCGACTTAAGTACAACAAGACTGACTCTTTTTACTGACTATGTTTTGAACCATTCCTGTGACTCTAGTTATAGATTCGGATGCTTCACTTCAGGTTTACTGTATCCCTCTGACCTTCTTATTCACGATGAAACACAGAAATTGGATCCGAATTAAATAGAAAAGGCACAATGCCAACTTAAGTACAAGAAGACTGACTCTTCCTACTGTCTATGCTTTGAACCATTCCTGTGACACTAGTTATAGAATCCGATGCTTCCCTTCAGGTTTACTGTATCCCTCTGACCTTCTTATTCACGATGAAACACACGAATTGCAACGGAATTAAATAGAAACGCCACAAAGCCTACTTAAGAACAAGATGGCTGACTCTTCTTACTGGCTATGTTTTGAACCATTCCTGTGACACTAGTTATATATTCCGATGCTTCACTTCAGGTTTACAGTATCCCTTGGACCTTCGTATTGACGATGAAACACAGAAATTACATCGGAATTAAATAGAAAAGGGCACAATGCCGACTTAAGTACAAGAAAACTGACTCTTCCTACTGTCTATGTTTTGAACCATTCCTGTGACACTAGTTATAGATTCCGATGCTTCACTTCAGGTTTACTTTATCCCTTGCACCTCCTTATTGACGATGAAACACAGAAATTGCATCGGAATTAAATACAAAATGCACAATGCCGACTTAAGTACAACAAGACTGTCTCTTCCTACTGTCTATGTTTTGAACCATTCCTGTGACACTAGTTATATATTACGATGCTTCATTTCAGGTTTACTGTATCCCTTGCACCTTCTTATTGACGATGAAACACAGAAATTGCATCGGAATTAATTGCAAAAAGCACAATGTTGACTTAAATACAAGAAGACTGACTCTTTTCACTGACTATGATTTGAACCATTCCTGTGACACTAGTTATAGATTCGGATGCTTCACTTCAGGTTTACTGTATCCCTCTCACCTTCTTATTGACGATGAATCACATAAATTGCATCGGAATGAAAGAGAAAATGCACAATGCCGAGTTAAGTACAAGGAGACTGACATATCTTACTGTCTATGTTTTGAACCATTCCTGTGACATTAGTTATAGATTCCGATGCTTCACTTCAGGTTTACTGTATCCCTTGGACCTTCATATTGACGATGAAACACAGAAATTACATCGGAATTAAATAGAAAAGGCACAATGCCGACTAAAGTACAAGAAGACTGTCTCTTCCTACTGTCTATGTTTTGAACCATTCCTGTGACACTAGTTATAGATTACGATGCTTCATTTAAGGTTTACTGTATCCCTTGCACCTTCTTATTGACGATGAAACACAGAAATTGCATCGGAATTAATTCCAAAAAGCACAATGCTGACTTAAGTACAAGAAGACTGACTCTTTTCACTGACTATGTTTTGAACCATTCCTGTGACACTAGTTATAGATTCGGATGCTTCACTTCAGGTTTACTGTATCCCTCTGACCTTCTTATTGACTATGAATCACAGAAATTGCATCGGAATTAGATACAAAAGGCACAATGCCGACTTAAGTACAAGAAGACTGACTCATCTTACTGTCTATGTTTCGAACCTTTCCTGTGACACTAGTTACTGATTCCGATGCTTCACTTCAGGTTTACTGTATCTCTTGGACCTTCTTATTGACGATGAAACACAGATATTGCATCGGAATTAAACACAAAAGGCACAATGCCGTCTTAAGTACAAAAAGACTGACTCTTCTTACTGACTATGATTAGAACCACTCCTGTGACACTAGTTATAGATTCCGATGCTTCACTTCAGGTTTACTGTATCCCTCTGACCTTCTTATTGACGATGAAACACAGAAATTGCAACGGAATTAAATGAAAAAGGCACAACGCCGACTTAAGTACATGAAGACTGACTCTTTTTACTGACTACGTTTTGAACCATTCCTGTGACACTAGTTATGGATTCGGATGCTTCACTTCAGTTTTACTGTATCCCTCTGACCTTCTTATTCGCGATGAAACACAGAAATGGCATCGGAATTATATACAAAAGGCACAATGCCGACTTAAGTACAAGAAGACTGACTCTTTTTACTGACTATGTTTTGAATCATTCCTGTGACACTAGTTATAGATTCGGATGCTTCACTTCAGGTTTACTGTATCCCTGTGACCTTCTTATTCTCGATGAAACACAGAAATTGCATCGGAATTAAATAGAAAAGGCACAATGCCGACTTAAGTACAAGACGACTGACTTTTCTTACTGTCTATGCTTTGAACCATTCCTGTGACACTAGTTATAGATTCCGATGCTTCACTTGATGTTTACTGTATCCCTCTGACTTTCTTATTGACGATGAAACACAGAAATTGCATCGGAATTAGTACAAAAGGCACAATGCCGACTTAAATACAAGAAGACTGACTCTTCTTACTGACTATGTTTGAACCATTCCCGTGACTCTAGTTATAGATCCCGATGCTTCACTTCAGGTTTACTATATCCCTCTGACCTTCTTATTGACGATGAAACACAGATATTGCATCGGAATTAAATAAAAAAGGCACAATGCCGACTTAAGTACAAGAAGACTGACTCTTTCTACTGACTATGTTTTGAACCATTCCTGTGACTCTAGTTATAGATTCGGATGCTTCACTTCAGGTTTACTGTATGCCTCTGACCTTCTTATTCACGATGAAACACAGAAATTGCATCCGAATTAAATAGAAAAGGCACAATGCCAACTTAAGTACAAGAAGACTGACTCTTCCTACTGTCTATGCTTTGAACCATTCCTGTGACACTAGTTATAGAATCCGATGCTTCCCTTCAGGTTTACTGTATCCCTCTGACCTTCTTATTCACGATGAAACACACGAATTGCAACGGAATTAAATAGAAACGCCACAAAGCCTACTTAAGAACAAGATGGCTGACTCTTCTTACTGGCTATGTTCTGAACCATTCCTGTGACACTAGTTATATATTCCGATGCTTCACTTCAGGTTTACTGTATCCCTTGGACCTTCTTATTGACGATGAAACACAGAAATTACATCGGAATTAAATAGAAAAGGCACAATGCCGACTAAAGTACAAGAAGACTGTCTCTTCCTACTGTCTATGTTTTGAACCATTCCTGTGACACTAGTTATAGATTACGATGCTTCATTTCAGGTTTACTGTATCCCTTTCACCTTCTTATTGACGATGAAACACAGAAATTGCATCGGAATTAATTGCAAAAAGCACAATGCTGACTTAAGTACAAGAAGACTGACTCTTTTCACTGACTATGTTTTGAACCATTCCTGTGACACTAGTTATAGATTCGGATGCTTCACTTCAGGTTTACTGTATCCCTCTGACCTTCTTATTGACTATGAAACACAGAAATTGCATCGGAATTAGATACAAAAGGCACAATGCCGACTTAAGTACAAGAAGACTGACTCATCTTACTGTCTATGTTTTGAACCATTCCTGTGACACTAGTTATAGATTCCGATGCTTCACTTCAGGTTTACTTTATCCCTTGCACCTCCTTATTGACGATGAAGCACAGAAAATTCATCGGAATTAAATACAAAAGGCACAATGCCGACTTAAGTACAAGAAGACTGTCTCTTCCTACTGTCTATGTTTTGAACCATTCCTGTGACACTAGTTATAGATTACGATGCTTCATTTCAGGTTTACTGTATCCCTTGCACCTTCTTATTGACGATGAAACACAGAAATAGCATCGGAATTAATTGCAAAAAGCACAATGCTGACTTAAGTACAAGTGACTGACTCTTTTCACTGACTATGTTTTGAACCATTCCTGTGACACTAGTTATAGATTCGGATGCTTCACTTCAGGTTTACTGTATCCCTCTCACCTTCTTATTGACGATGAAACACATAAATTGCATCGGAATGAAAGAGAAAATACACAATGCCGACTTAAGTACAAGGAGACTGACATATCTTACTGTCTATGTTTTGAACCATTCCTGTGACATTAGTTATAGATTCCGATGCTTCACTTCAGGTTTACTGTATCCCTTGGACCTTCGTATTGACGAAGAAACACAGAAATTGCAACGGAATTAAATATAAAAGGCCCAATGCCGACTTAAGTGCATGAAGACCGTCTCTTCCTACTGACAATTCTTTGAACCATTCCTGTGACACTAGTTATAGATTATTGCGCTGCTTCAATTCAGGTTTACTGTATCCCTTGGACCTTCTTATTGACGATGAAATACAGATATTGCATCGGAATTAAATACAAAAGGCACAATGCCGACTTAAGTACAAGAAGACTGACTCTTCTTACTGTCTATGTTTTGAACCGTTCCTGTGACCCTAGTTATAGCTTCCGATGCATCACTCCAGGTTTACTGTATCCCTCTGACCTTCTTATTGACGATGAAACACAGAAATTGCATCAGAATTAAATAGAAAATGCACAATGATGACTTAAGTACAAGAAGACTGACTCTTCTTACTGACTATGTTTTGAACCATTCCTGTGACACTAGTTATAATTTCCGATGCTTCACTTCAGGCTTACTGTATCCCTTTGACCTTCTTATTGACGATGAAACACAGAAATTGCATCAGAATTAAATACAAAAGGCACAATGCTGACTTAAGTAAAAGAAGTCTGACTCTTATTACTGTCTATGTTTTGAACCATTACTGTGACACTAGTTATAGATTCCGGTGCTTCACTCCAGGTTTACTGTTTCCCTTGGACCTTCTTATTGACGATGAAGCACAGGAATAGCATCAGAATGAAATAGAAAATGCACAATGCCGACTTAAATACAAGAAGACTGACGCTTCTTACTAACTATGTTTTGAACCAATCCTGTGACACTACTTAAAGATTCCAATGCTTCACTTCAGGTTTACTGTATCCCTTGGACCTTCTTATTGACGATGAAACACAGATATTGCATCGGAATTAAATAGAAAAGGAACAATGCCTAATTAATTGCAAGAAGACTGACTCTTCTTACTGTTTATGTTTTGAACCATTCCTGTGACACTAGTTATAGGTTCCGATGCTTCACTACAGGTTTACTGTATTCCTTGGACCTTCTTATTGACGATGAAACACAGACATTGCATCAGAATTAAATAGAAAAGGCACAATGCCGTCTTAAGTACAAGAAGGCTGACTCTTCCTACTGTCTATGATTTGACCATTCCTGTGACACTAGTTATAGAATCCGATGCTTCCCTTCAGGTTTACTGTTTCCCTCTGACCTTCTTATTCACGATGAAACACACGAATTGCAACGGAAATAAATAGAAACGCCACAAAGCCTACTTAAGAACAAGATGGCTGACTCTTCTTACTGGCTATGTTTTGAACCATTCCTGTGACACTAGTTATATATTCCGATGCTTCACTTCAGGTTTACAGTATCCCTTGGACCTTCTTATTGACGATGAAACACAGAAATTGCATCGGAATTAAATACAAAAGGCACAATGCCGACTTAAGTACAAGAAGACTGTCTCTTCCTACAGTCTATGTTTTGAACCATTCCTGTGACCCTAGTTATAGCTTCCGATGCTTCACTTCAGGTTTACTGTATCCCTTGGACCTTCTTATTGACGATGAAACACAGAAATTGCATCGGAATTAAATACAAAAGGCACAATGCTGACTTAAGTACAAGAAGACTGTCTCTTCCTACTGTCTATGTTTTGAACCATTCCTGTGACACTAGTTATAGATTACGATGCTTCATTTCAGGTTTACTGTATCCCTTGCACCTTCTTATTGACGATGAAACACAGAAATTGCATCGGAATTAAATGCAAAAGGCACAATGCTGACTTAAGTACAAGAAGACTGACTCTTTTCACTGACTATGTTTTGAACCATTCCTGTGACACTAGTTATAGATTCGGATGCTTCACTTCAGGTTTACTGTATCCCTCTCACCTTCTTATTGACGATGAAACACATAAATTGCATCGGAATGAAAGAGAAAATGCACAATGCCGACTTAAGTACAAGGAGACTGACATATCTTACTGTCTATGTTTTGAACCATTCCTGTGACATTAGTTATAGATTCCGATGCTTCACTTCAGGTTTACTGTATCCCTTGGACCTTCTTATTGACGATGAAACACAGAAATTACATCGGAATTAAATAGAAAAGGCACAATGCCGACTAAAGTACAAGAAGACTGACTCATCCTACTGTCAATGTTTTGAACCATTCCTGTGACACTAGTTATAGATTCTGTTGCTTCACTTCAGTTTTACTGCATCCCTCTGATTTTCTTATTGACAATGAAACACAGAAAGTATACCGGAATTAAATACAAAAGGCACAATGGCGACTTAAGTACAAGAAGACTGACTCCTCTTACTGTCTATCATTTGAACCATTCCTGTGAAACTAGTTATAGATTCCGATGCTTCACTTCAGGTTTACTGTATCCCTTGGACCTTCTTATTGACGATGAAAGACAGAAATTGCTTCGGAATTAAACACAAAGGGCACAATGCCGACTTAAGTACAAGTAGACTGACTCTTCTTACTGACTATGCTTTGAACCATTCCTGTGACACTAGTTATAGATTCGGATGCTTCACTTCAGGTTTACTGTATCCCTCTGACCTTCTTATTGACGATGAATCACATAAATTGCATCGGAATTAAATAGAACATGCACAATGCCTACTTAAGCACAAGGCGACTGACATATCTTACTGACTATGTTTGAACCATTCCTGTGACATTAGTTATAGATTCCGATGCTTCACTTCAGGTTTACTGTATGCCTTGGACCTTCTTATTGACGAAGAAACACAGAAATTGCAACGGAATTGAATATAAAAGGCCCAATGCCGACTTAAGTGCATGAAGACCGTCTCTTTATACTGACAATGTTTTGAACCATTCCTGTGACACTAGTTATAGATTCCGATGCTTCACTCCAGGTTTACTGTATCCCTCTGACCTTCTTATTGACGATGAAACACAGAAATTGCATCAGAATTAAATAGAAAATGCACAATGATGACTTAAGTACAAGAAGACTGACTCTTCTTACTGACTATGTTTTGAACCATTCCTGTGACACTAGTTATAATTTCCGATGCTTCACTTCAGGTTTACTGTATCCCTTGGACCTTCTTATTGACGATGAAAGACAGAAATTGCTTCGGAATTAAACACAAAGGGCACAATGCCGACTTAAGTACAAGAAGACTGACTCTTCTTACTGTCTATGTTTAGAACCATTCCTGTGACACTAGTTATAGATACCGATGCTTCACTTCAGGTTTACTGTATCCCTTGCACCTTTTTATTGACGATGAAACACAGAAATTGCATCGGAATTAAATACAAAAGGCACAATGCCGACTTAAGTACAAGAAGATTGACTCTTCTTACTGTCTATGTTTTGAACCATTCCTGTGACCCTAGTTATAGCTTCCGATGCATCACTCCAGGTTTTCTGTAACCCTTGGACCTTCTTATTGACGATGAAACACAGATATTGCATCAGAATTAAATACAAAAGGCACAATGCTGACTTAAGTAAAAGAAGTCTGACTCTTCTTACTGTCTATGATTTGAACCATTCCTGTGACACTAGTTATAGATTCCGATGCTTCACTCCAGGTTTACTGTATCCCTCTGACCTTCTTATTGACGATGAAACACAGAAATTGCATCAGAATTAAATAGAAAATGCACAATGATGACTTAAGTACAAGAAGACTGACTCTTCTTACTGACTATGTTTTGAACCATTCCTGTGACACTAGTTATAATTTCCGATGCTTCACTTCAGGTTTACTGTATCCCTTGGACCTTCTTATTGACGATGAAACACAGAAATTGCATCAGAATTAAATACAAAAGGCACAATGCTGACTTAAGTAAAAGAAGTCTGACTCTTATTACTGTCTATGTTTTGAACCATTACTGTGACACTAGTTATAGATTCCGGTGCTTCACTCCAGGTTTACTGTTTCCCTTGGACCTTCTTATTGACGATGAAGCACAGGAATAGCATCAGAATGAAATAGAAAAGGCACAATGCCGACTTAAATACAAGAAGACTGACGCTTCTTACTAACTATGTTTTGAACCAATCCTGTGACACTACATAAAGATTCCAATGCTTCACTTCAGGTTTACTGTATCCCTTGGACCTTCTTATTGACGATGAAACACAGATATTGCATCGGAATTAAATAGAAAAGGAACAATGCCTAATTAATTGCAAGAAGACTGACTCTTCTTACTGTTTATGTTTTGAACCATTCCTGTGACACTAGTTATAGATTCCGATGCTTCACTACAGGTTTACTGTATCCCTTGGACCTTCTTATAGACGATGAAACACAGACATTGCATCAGAATTAAATAGAAAAGGCACAATGCCGACTTAAGTACAAGAAGACTGACTCTTCCTACTGTCTATGATTTGACCATTCCTGTGACACTAGTTATAGATTTAGATGCTTCACTTCAGGTTTACTGTATCCCTCTGACCTTCTTATTGACGATGAAACACATAAATTGCATCGGAATTAAATAGAAAATGCACAATGCCTACTTAAGTGCTAGGCGACTGACATATCTTACTGTCTATGTTTTGAACCATTCCTGTGACATTAGTTATAGATTCCGATGCTTCACTTCAGGTTTACTGTATCCCTTGGACCTTCTTATTGACGATGAAACACAGAAATTGCATCGGAATTAAATACAAAAGGCACAATGCCGACTTACGTACTAGAAGACTGACTCTTCCTACTGTCTATGATTTGACCATTCCTGTGACACTAGTTATAGATTTCGATGCTTCACTTGAGATTTTCTGTATCCCTTGAACGTTCTTATTAACGATGAAACACAGAAATTGCAACGGAATTAAATATAAAAGGCCCAATGCCGACTTAAGTACATAAAGACCGTCTCTTCCTACTGACAATGTTTTGAACCATTCCTGTGACACTGGTTATAGATTATTCCGATGCTTCACTTCAGGTTTACTGTATCACTTTGACCTTCTTATTGACGATGAAGCACAGAAATTGCATCGGAATTAAATACAAAAGGCACAATGCCGACTTACGTACTAGAAGACTGACTCTTCCTACTGTCTATGATTTGACCATTCCTGTGACACTAGTTATAGATTTCGATGCTTCACTTCAGGTTTACTGTATCTCTTCGACCTTCTTATTGACGATGAAACTCAGAAATTGCATCGGAATTAAACACAAAAGGCACAATGCCGTCTTAAGTACAAAAAGACTGACTCTTCTTACTGACTATGATTGGAACCATTCCTGTGACACTAGTTATAGATTCCGATGCTTCACTTCAGGTTTACTGTATCCCTCTGACCTTCTTATTGACGATGAAACACAGAAATTGCAACGGAATTAAATGAAAAAGGCACAACGCCGACTTAAGTATAAGAAGACTTACTCTTTTTACTGACTACGTTTTGAACCATTCCTGTGACACTAGTTATGGATTCGGATGCTTCACTTCAGTTTTACTGTATCCCTCTGACCTTCTTATTCGCGATGAAACACAGAAATTGCATCGGAATTATATACAAAAGGCACAATGCCGACTTAAGTAGAAGAAGACTGACTCTTTTTACTGACTATGTTTTGAATCATTCCTGTGACACTAGTTATAGATTCGGATGCTTCACTTCAGGTTTACTGTATCCCTCTGACCTTCTTATTCTCGATGAAACACAGAAATTGCATCGAAATTAAATAAAAAAGGCACAAAGCCGACTTAAGTACAAGACGACTGACACTTCTTACTGTCTATGTTTTGAACCATTCCTGTGACACTAGTTATAGATTCCGATGCTCACTTCAAGTTTACTGTATCCCTCTGACCTTCTTATTGACGATGAAACACATAAATTGCATCGGAATGAAATAGAAAATGCACAATGCCGACTTAAGTACAAGGACACTGACATATCTTACTGTCTATGTTTTGAACCATTCCTGTGACATTAGTTATAAATTCCGAAGCTTCACTTCTGGTTTACTGTATCCCTTGCACCTTCTTATTGACGATGAAGCACAGAAATTGCATCGGAATTAAATACAAAAGGCACAATGCCGACTTACGTACAAGAAGACTGACTCTTTCTACTGTCTATAGTTTGACCATTCCTGTGACACTAGTTATAGATTTCGATGCTTCACTTCAGGTTTACTGTATCCCTCTGACCTTCTTGTTGACGATGAAACGCAGAAATTGCATCGGAATTAAATACAAAAGGCACAATGCCGACTTAAGTACAAGATGACTGACTCATCTGACTGTCTATGTTTTGAACCTTTCCTGTGACACTAGTTATTGATTCCGATGCTTCACTTCAGGTTTACTGTATCTCTTGGACCTTCTTATTGACGATGAAACACAGAAATTGCATCGGAATTAAACACAAAAGGCACAATGCCGTCTTAAGTACAAAAAGACTGACTCTTCTTACTGACTATGATTGGAACCATTCCTGGGACACTAGTTATGGATTCCGATGCATCACTTCAGGTTTACTGTATCCCTCTGACCTTCTTATTGACGATGAAACACAGAAATTGCAACGGAATTAAATGAAAAAGGCACAACGCCGACTTAAGTACAAGAAGACTGACTCTTTTTATTGACTACGTTTTGAACCATTCCTGTGACACTAGTTATGGATTCGGATGCTTCACTTCAGTTTTACTGTATCCCTTGCACCTTCTTATTGACGATAAAACACAGAAATTGCATCGGAATTAAGTGCAAAAGGCACAATGCTGACTTAAGTACAAGAAGACTGACTCTTTTCACTGACTATGTTTTGAACCATTCTGTGACACTAGTTATAGATTCGGATGCTTCACTACAGGTTTACTGTATCCCTCTCACCTTCTTATTGACGATGAAACACATAAATTGCATCGGAATGAAATAGAAAATGCACAATGCTGACTTAAGTACAAGGAGACTGACATATCTTACTGTCTATGTTTTGAACCATTCCTGTGACATTAGTTATCGATTCCGATGCTTCACTTCAGATTTACTGTATCTTTTGGACCTTCTTATTGACGATGAAACACAGAAATTACATCGGAATTAAATAGAAAAAGCACAATGCCGACTAAAGTACAAGAAGACTGACTCTTCCTACTGTCAATGTTTTGAACCATTCCTGTGACACTAGTTATAGATTCCGATGCTTCACTTGATGTTTACTGTATCCCTCTGACCTTCTTATTGACGATGAAACACAGATATTGCATCGGAATTAGTACAAAAGGCACAATGCCGACTTAAATACAAGAAGACTGACTCTTCTTACTGACTATGTTTGAACCATTCCCGTGACTCTAGTTATAGATCCCGATGCTTCACTTCAGGTTTACTATATCCCTCTGACCATCTTATTGACGATGAAACACAGAAATTGCATCGGAATTAAATAAAAAAGGCACAATGCCGACTTAAGTACAAGAAGACTGACTCTTTTTACTGACTATGTTTTGAACCATTCCTGTGACACTAGTTATAGATTCGGATGCTTCACTTCAGGTTTACTGTATCCCTCTGACCTTCTTATTCACGATGAAACACAGAAATTGCATCCGAATTAAATAGAAAAGGCACAATGCCAACTTAAGTACAAGAAGACTGACTCTTCTTACTGGCTATGTTTTGAACCATTCCTGTGACACTAGTTATATATTCCGATGCTTCACTTCAGGTTTACTGTATCCCTTGGACCTTCTTATTGACGATGAAACACAGAAATTGCATCGGAATTAAACACAAAAGGCACAATGCCGACTTAAGTACAAGAAGACTGACTCTTCTTACTGTCTATGTTTTGAACCATTCCTGTGACACTAGTTATAGATTCCGATGCTTCACTTCTGGTTTACTGTATCCCTTGGACCTTCTTATTGACGATGAAACACAGATATTGCATCGGTATTAAATACAAAAGGCACAATGCCGACTTAAGTACAAGAAGACTGACTCCTCTTACTGTCTATGTTTTGAACCTTTCCTGTGACACTAGTTATTGATTCCGATGCTTCACTTCAGGTTTACTGAATCTCTTGGGCCTTCTTATTGACGATGAAACACAGAAATTACATCGGAATTAAACACAAAAGGCACAATGCCGTCTTAAGTACAAAAAGACTGACTCTTCTTACTGACTATGATTAGAACCATTCCTGTGACACTAGTTATAGATTCCGATGCTTCACTTCAGGTTTACTGTATCACTCTGAACTTCTTATTCGCGATGAAACACAGAAATTGCATCGGAATTATATACAAAAGGCACAATGCCGACTTAAGTACAAGAAGACTGACTCTTTTTACTGACTATGTTTTGAATCATTCCTGTGACACTAGTTATAGATTCGGATGCTTCACTTCAGGTTTATTGTATCCCTCTGACCTTCTTATTGACGATGAAACACATAAATTGCATCGGAATGAAATAGAAAATGCACAATTCCGACTTAAGTACAAGGACACTGACATATCTTACAGTCTATGCTTTGAACCATTCCTGTGACATTAGTTATAGATTCCGATGCTTCACTTCAGGTTTACTGTATCCCTTGGACCTTCTTATTGACGATGAAACACAGAAATTACATCGGAATTAAATAGAAAAGGCACAATGCCGACTTAAGTACAAGAAGACTGACTCTTCCTACTGTCAATGTTTTGAACAATTCCTGTGACACTTTTTATAGATTCTGTTGCTTCACTTCAGGTTTACTGCATCCCTCTGATTTTCTTATTGACAATGAAACACAGAAAGTATACCGGAATGAAATACAAAAGGCACAATGGCGACTTAAGTACAAGAAGACTGACTTTTCTTATTGTCTATCATTTGAAAAATTCCTGTGAAACTAGTTATAGATTCCGATGCTTCACTTCAGGTTTACTGTATCCCTCTGACCTTCTTATTGACGATGAAATACAGAAATTGCATCAGAATTAAATAGAAAATGCACAATGATGACTTAAGTACAAGCAGACTGACTCTTCTTACTGACTATGTTTTGAACCATTCCTGTGACACTAGTTATAATTTCCGATGCTTCACTTCAGGTTTACTGTATCCCTTGGACCTTCTTACTGACGATGAAACACAGAAATTGCATCGGAATTAAATACAAAAGGCACAATGCAGAATTAAGTACAAGACGACTGACTCTTATTACTGTCTATGATTTGAACCATTACTGTGACACTAGTTATAGATTCCGGTGCTTCACTCCAGGTTTACTGTTTCCCTTGGACCTTCTTATTGACGATGAAGCACAGGAATTGCATCAGAATGAAGTAGATAAGGCACAATGCCGACTTAAATACAAGAAGACTGACGCTTCTTACTAACTATGTTTTGAACCAATCCTGTGACACTACTTAAAGATTCCAATGCTTCACTTCAGGTTTACTGTATCCCTTGGACCTTCTTATTGACGATGAAACACAGATATTGCATCGGAATTAAATAGAAAAGGAACAATGCCTAATTAATTGCAAGAAGACTGACTCTTCTTACTGTTTATGTTTTGAACCATTCCTGTGACACTAGTTATAGATTCCGATGCTTCACTACAGGTTTACTGTATCCCTTGGACCTTCTTATTGACGATGAAACACAGACATTGCATCAGAATTAAATAGAAAAGGCACAATGCCGACTTAAGTACAAGAAGACTAACGCTTCTTACTGACTATGGTTAGAACCATTCCTGTGACACTAGTTATAGATTCCGATGCTCACTTCAAGTTTACTGTATCCCTCTGACCTTCATATTGACGATGAAACACAGAAATTGCATCAAAATTAAATACAAAATGCACAATGCCGACTCAAGTACGAGAAGACTGACTCTTCCTACTGTCTATGATTTGACCATTCCTGTGACACTAGTTATAGATTTCGATGCTTCACTTCAGGTTTACTGTATCCCTCTGACCTTCTTATTGACGATGAAACACATAAATTGCATCGGAATTAAATAGAAAATGCACAATGCCGACTTAAGTACAAGGCGACTGACATATCTTACTGTCTATGTTTTGAACCATTCCTGTGACATCAGTTATAGATTCCGATGCTTCACTTCAGGTTTACTGTATCCCTTGGACCTTCGATTTGACGATGAAACACAGAAATTGCATCGGGATTAAATACAAAAGGCACAATGCCGACTTACGTTTAAGAAGACTGACTCTTCCTACTGTCTATGTTTCGAACCATTCCTGTGACACTAGTTATAGATTCCGATGCTTCACTTGAGATTTTCTGTATCCCTTGGACGTTCTTATTAACGATGAAACACAGAAATTGCAACGGAATTAAATATAAAAGGCCCAATGCCGACTTAAGTGCATAAAGACCGTCTCTTCCTACTGACAATGTCTTGAACCATTCCTGTGACACTGGTTGTAGATTATTCCAATGCTTCACACCAGGTTTACTGTATCCCTTGGACCTTCTTATTGACGATGAAACACAGAAATTGCATCGGAATTAAATACAAAAGGCACAATGCCGACTTACGTACTAGAAGCCTGACTCTTCCTACTGTCTATGATTTGACCATTCCTGTGACACTAGTTATAGATTTCGATGCTTCACTTCAGGTTTACTGTATCCCTCTGACCTTCTTATTGACGATGAAACACAGAAATTGCATCGGAATTAAATACAAAAGGCACAATGCCGACTTAAGTACAAGAAGACTGAATCATCTTACTGTCTATGTTTTGAACCTTTCCTGTGACACTAGTTATTGATTCCGATGCTTCACTTCAGGTTTACTGTATCTCTTCGACCTTCTTATTGACGATGAAACACAGAAATTGCATCGGAATTAAACACAAAAGGCACAATTCCGTCTTAAGTACAAAATGACTGACTCTTCTTACTGACTATGATTAGAACCATTCCTGTGACACTAGTTATAGATTCCGTGCTTCACTTCAGGTTTACTGTATCCCTCTGACCTTCTTATTGACGATGAAACACAGAAATTGCAACGGAATTAAATGAAAAAGGCACAACGCCGACTTAAGTACAAGAAGACTTACTCTTTTTACTGACTACGTTTTGAACCATTCCTGTGACACTAGTTATGGATTCGGATGCTTCACTTCAGTTTTACTGTATCCCTCTGACCTTCTTATTCGCGATGAAACACAGAAATTGCATCGGAATTATATACAAAAGGTACAAAGCCAACTTAAGTACAAGAAGACTGACTCTTTTTACTGACAATGTTTTGAATCATTCCTGTGACACTAGTTATAGATTCGGATGCTTCACTTCAGGTTTACTGTATCCCTCTGACCTTCTTATTCTCGATGAAACACAGAAATTGCATCGAAATTAAATAGAAAAGGCACAATGCCGACTTAAGTACAAGAAGACTGACTCTTCCTACTGTCTATGTTTTGAACCATTCCTGTGACACTAGTTATAGATTCCGATGCTTCACTTCTGGTTTACTGTATCCCTTGCACCTTCTTATTGACGATGAAGCACAGTAATTGCATCGGAATTAAATACAAAAGGCACAATGACGACTTAAGTACAAGAAGATTGACTCTTCTTACTGTCTATGTTTTGAACCATTCCTGTGACCCTAGTTATAGCTTCCGATGCTTTACTTCAGGTTTACTGTATCCCTTGGACCTTCTTATTGACGATGAAACACAGAAATTGCATCAAAATTAAATACAAAATGCACAATGCCGACTCAAGTACGAGAAGACTGACTCTTCCTACTGTCTATGATTTGACCATTCCCGTGACACTAGTTATAGATTTCGATGCTTCACTTCAGGTTTACTGTATCCCTCTGACCTTCTTATTGACGATGAAACACATAAATTGCATCGGAATTAAATAGAAAATGCACAATGCCGACTTAAGTACAAGGCGACTGAAATATCTTACTGTCTATGTTTTGAACCGTTCCTGTGACATTAGTTATAGATTCCGATGCTTCACTTCAGGTTTACTGTATCCCTTGGACCTTCTTATTGACGATGAAACACAGAAATTGCATCGGAATTAAATACAAAAGGCACAATGCCGACTTACGTACAAGAAGACTGGCTCTTCCTACTGTCTATGTTTTGAACCATTCCTGTGACACTAGTTATAGATTCCAATGCTTCACTTGAGGTTTTCTGTATCCCTTGGACGTTCTTGTTGACGATGAAACACAGAAATTGCAACGGAATTAAATATAAAATGCCCAATGCCGACTTAAGTACATAAAGACCGTCTCTTCCTACTGACAATGTATTGAACCATTCCTGTGACACTGGTTAAAAATTATTCCGATGCTTCACTTCAGGTTTACTGTATACCTTGGACCTTCTTATTGACGATGAAACACAGAAATTGCATCGGAATTAAACACAAAAGGCACAATGCCGTCTTAAGTACAAAATGACTGACTCTTCTTACTGACTATGATTAGAACCATTCCTGTGACACTAGTTATAGATTCCGTGCTTCACTTCAGGTTTACTGTATCCCTCTGACCTTCTTATTGACGATGAAACACAGAAATTGCAACGGAATTAAATGAAAAAGGCACAACGCCGACTTAAGCACAAGAAGACTTACTCTTTTTACTGACTACGTTTTGAACCATTCCTGTGACACTAGTTATGGATTCGGATGCTTCACTTCAGTTTTACTGTATCCCTCTGACCTTCTTATTCGCGAAGAAACACAGAAATTGCATCGGAATTATATACAAAAGATACAAAGCCGACTTAAGTACAAGAAGACTGACTCTTTTTACTGACTATGTTTTGAATCATTCCTGTGACACTAGTTATAGATTCGGATGCTTCACTTCAGGTTTACTGTATCCCTCTGACCTTCTTATTCTCGATGAAACACAGAAATTGCATCGAAATTAAATAAAAAAGGCACAATGCCGACTTAAGTACAAGACGACTGACACTTCTTACAGTCTATGTTTTGAACCATTCCTGTGACACTAGTTATAGATTCCGATGCTCACTTCAAGTTTACTGTATCCCTCTGACCTTCTTATTGACGATGAAACACATAAATTGCATCGGAATGAAATAGAAAATGCACAATGCCGACTTAAGTACAAGGACTCTGACATATCTTACTGTCTATGTTTTGAACCATTCCTGTGACATTAGCTATAGATTCCGATGCTTCACTTCAGGTTTACTGTATCCCTTGGACCTTCTTATTGACGATGAAACACAGAAATTACATCGGAATTAAATAGAAAAGGCACAATGCCGACTTAAGTACAAGAAGACTGACTCTTCCTACTGTCTATGTTTTGAACCATTCCTGTGACACTAGTTATAGATTCCGTTGCTTCACTTCTGGTTTACTGTATCCCTTGCACCTTCTTATTGACGATGAAGCACAGAAATTGCATCGGAATTAAATACAAAAGGCACAATGACGACTTAAGTACAAGAAGATTGACTCTTCTTACTGTCTATGCTTTGAACCATTCCTGTGACCCTAGTTATAGCTTCCGATGCTTCACTTCAGGTTTACTGTATCCCTTGGACCTTCTTATTGACGATGAAACACAGATATTGCATCGGAATTAAATACAAAAGGAACAATGCCTAATTAATTGCAAGAAGACTGACTCTTCTTACTGTTTATGTTTTGAACCATTCCTGTGACACTAGTTATAGATTCCGATGCTTCACTACAGGTTTACTGTATCCCTTGGACCTTCTTATTGACGATGAAACACAGACATTGCATCAGAATTAAATAGAAAAGGCACAATGCCGACTTAAGTACAAGAAGACTAACGCTTCTTACTGACTATGGTTAGAACCATTGCTGTGACACTAGTTATAGATTCCGATGCTCACTTCAAGTTTACTGTGTCCCTCTGACCTTCATATTGACGATGAAACACAGAAATTGCATCAAAATTAAATACAAAATGCACAATGCCGACTCAAGTACGAGAAGACTGACTCTTCCTACTGTCTATGATTTGACCATTCCCGTGACACTAGTTATAGATTTCGATGCTTCACTTCAGGTTTACTGTATCCCTCTGACCTTCTTATTGACGATGAAACACATAAATTGCATCGGAATTAAATAGAAAATGCACAATGCCGACTTAAGTACAAGGCGACTGAAATATCTTACTGTCTATGTTTTGAACCGTTCCTGTGACATTAGTTATAGATTCCGATGCTTCACTTCAGGTTTACTGTATCCCTTGGACCTTCTTATTGACGATGAAACACACAAATCGCATCGGAATTAAATACAAAAGGCACAATGCCGACTTACGTACAAGAAGACTGGCTCTTCCTACTGTCTATGTTTTGAACCATTCCTGTGACACTAGTTATAGATTCCAATGCTTCACTTGAGGTTTTCTGTATCCCTTGGACGTTCTTATTGACGATGAAACACAGAAATTGCAACGGAATTAAATATAAAATGCCCAATGCCGACTTCAGTACATAAAGACCGTCTCTTCCTACTGACAATGTATTGAACCATTCCTGTGACACTGGTTAAAAATTATTCCGATGCTTCACTTCAGGTTTACTGTATCCCTTGGACCTTCTTATTGACGATGAAACACAGAAATTGCATCGGAATTAAATACAAAAGGCACAATGCCGACTTACGTACAAGAAGACTGACTCTTCCTACTGTCTATGTTTTGAACCATTCCTGTGACACTAGTTATAGATTCCGATGCTTCACTTGAGGTTTTCTGTATCCCTTGGACGTTCTTATTGACGATGAAACACAGAAATTGCAACGGAATTAAATATAAAAGTCCCAATGCCGACTTAAGTACATAAAGACCGTCTCTTCCTACTGACAATGTTTTGAACCATTCCTGTGACACTGGTTATAGACTATTCCGATGCTTCACTTCAGGTTTACTGTATCCCTTGGACCTTCTTATTGACGATGAAACACAGAAATTGCATCGGAACTAAATACAAAAGGCACAATGCCGACTTACGTACAAGAAGACTGACTCTTCCTACTGTCTATGATTTGACCATTCCTGTGACACTAGTTATAGATTTCGATGCTTCACTTCAGGTTTACTGTATCCCTCTGACCTTCTTATTGACGATGAAACGCAGAAATTGCATCGGAATTAAGTACAAAAGGCACAATGCCGACTTAAGTACAAGAAGACTGACTCATCTGACTGTCTATGTTTTGAACCTTTCCTGTGACACTAGTTATTGATTCCGATGCTTCACTTCAGGTTTACTGTATCTCTTGGACCTTCTTATTGACGATGAAACACAGAAATTGCAACGGAATTAAATGAAAAAGGCACAACGCCGACTTAAGTACAAGAAGACTGACTACTTTTACTGACTACGCTTTGAACCATTCCTGTGACACTAGTTATGGATTCTGTTGCTTCACTTCAGTTTTACTGTATCCCTTGCACCTTCTTATTGACGATGAAACACAGAAATTGCATCGGAATTAAATGCAAAAGGCACAATGCTGATTTAAGTACAAGAAGACTGACTCTTTTCACTGACTATGTTTTGAACCATTCCTGTGACACTAGTTATAGATTCGGATGCTTCACTTCAGGTTTACTGTATCCTTCTCACCTTCTTATTGACGATGAAACACATAAATTGCATCGGAATGAAATAGAAAATGCACAATGCCGACTTAAGTACAAGGAGACTGACATATCTTACTGTCTGTGTTTGAACCATTCCTGTGACATTAGTTATAGATTCCGATGCTTCACTTCAGGTTTACTGTATCTTTTGGACCTTCTTATTGACGATGAAACACAGAAATTACATCGGAATTAAATAGAAAAGGCACAATGCCGACTAAAGTACAAGAAGACTGACTCTTCCTACCGTCAATGTTTTGAACCATTCCTGTGACACTAGTTATAGATTCTGTTGCTTCACTTCAGGTTTACTGCATCCCTCTGATTTTCTAATTGACAATGAAACACAGAAAGTATACCGGAATTAAATACAAAAGGCACAATGGCGACTTAAGTACAAGAAGACTGACTCCTCTTACTGTCTATCTTTTGAACCATTCCTGTGAAACTAGTTATAGATTCCGATGCTTTACTTCAGGTTTACTGTATCCCTTGGACCTTCTTATTGACGATGAAACACAGAAATTGCATCGGAATTAAATACAAAAGGCACAATGCCGACTTAAGTACAAGAAGACTAACTCTTCCTACTGTCTATGCTTTAATCCATTCCTGTGACACTAGTTATAGATTCCGATCCTTCACTTGAGGTTTACTGTATCCCTTGGACCTTCTTATTGACGAAGAAACACAGAAATTGCAACGGAATTAAATATAAAAGGCCCAATGCCGACATAAGTGCATGAAGACCGTCTATTCCTACTGACAATGTTTTGAACAATTCCTGTGACACAAGTTATAGATTATTGCGATGCTTCACTTCAGGTTTACGGTATCCCTTGGACCTTCTTATTGACGATGAAATACAGAAATTGCATCGGAATTAAATACAAAAGGCACAATGCCGACTTAAGTACAAGATGACTGACTCTTCCTACTGTCTATGTTTAGAACCATTCCTGTGACACTAGTTATAGATTCTGATGCTTCACTTCAGGTTTACTGTATCCCTTGCACCTTCTTATTGACGATGAAACACAGAAATTGCATCGGAATTAAATACAAAAGGCACAATGCCGACTTAAGTACAAGAAGATTGACTCTTCTTACTGTCTATGTTTTGAACCATTCCTGTGACCCTAGTTATAGCTTCCGATGCTTCACTCCAGGTTTACTGTATCCCTTGGACCTTCTTATTGACGATGAAACACAGAAATTGCATCAGAATTAAATACAAAAGGCACAATGCTGACTTAAGTAAAAGAAGTCTGACTCTTCTTACTGTCTATGATTTGAACCATTCCTGTGACACTAGTTATAGATTCCGATGCTTCACTCCAGGTTTACTGTATCCCTCTGACCTTCTTATTGACGATGAAACACAGAAATTGCATCAGAATTAAATAGAAAATGCACAATGATGACTTAAGTACAAGAAGACTGACTCTTCTTACTGACTATGATTTGAACCATTCCTGTGACACTAGTTATAATTTCCGATGCTTCACTTCAGGTTTACTGTATCCCTTGGACCTTCTTATTGACGATGAAACACAGAAATTGCGTCGGAATTAAATACAAAAGGCACAATGCAGAATTAAGTACAAGACGACTGACTCTTATTACTGTCTATGTTTTGAACCATTCCTGAGACACTAGTTATAGATTCCGATGCTTCACTCCAGGTTTACTGTATCCGTTGGACCTTTTTATTGACGATGAAACGCAGAAATTGCATCGGAATTAAATACAAAAGGCACAATGCCGACTTAAGTACAAGAAGACTAACGCTTCTTACTGACTATGGTTAGAACCATTCCTGTGACACTAGTTACAGATTCCGATGCTCACTTCAAGTTTACTGTATCCCTCTGACCTTCATATTGACGATGAAACACAGAAATTGCATCAAAATTAAATACAAAATGCACAATGCCGACTCAAGTACAAGGCGACTGACATATCTTACTGTCTATGTTTTGAACCATTCCTGTGACATTAGTTATTGATTCCGATGCTTCACTTCAGGTTTACTGTATCCCTTGGACCTTCTTATTGACGATGAAACACAGAAATTGCATCGGAATTAAATACAAAAGGCACAATGCCGACTTACGTACAAGAAAACTGACTATTCCTACTGCCTATGATTTGAACCATTCCTGTGACACTTGTTATAGATTCCGATGCTTCACTTGAGGTTTTCTGTATCCCTTGGACGTTCTTATTGACGATGAAACACAGAAATTGCAACGGAATTAAATATAAAAGGCCCAATGCCGACTTAAGTACATAAAGACAGTCTCTTCGTACTGACAAAGTTTTGAACCATTCCTGTGACACTGGTTATAGATTATTCCGATGCTTCACTTCAGGTTTACTGTATCCCTTGGACCTTCTTTTTGACGAAGAAACACAGAAATTGCAACGGAATTAAATACAAAAGGCACAATGCCGACTTACGTACAAGAAGACTGACTCTTCCTACTGTCTATGATTTGACCATTCCTGTGACACTAGTTATAGATTTCGATGCTTCACTTCAGGTTTACTGTATCCCTCTGACCTTCTTATTGACGATGAAACACAGAAATTGCATCGGAATTAAATACAAAAGGCACAATGCCGACTTAAGTACAAGAAGACTAACTCTTCCTACTGTCTATGCTTTGAACCATTCCTGTGACACTAGTTATAGATTCCGATGGTTCACTTGAGGTTTACTGTATCCCTTGGACCTTCTTATTGACGAAGAAACACAGAAATTTCAACGGAATTAAATATAAAAGGCCCAATGCCGACTTAAGTGCATGAAGACCGCATCTTCCTACAGACAATGTTTTGAACCATTCCTGTGACACTAGTTATAGATTCCGATGCTTCACTTCAGGTTTACTGTATCCCTTGCACCTTCTTATTGAAGATGAATTACAGAAATTGCATCGGAATTAAATACAAAAGTCACAATGCCGACTTAAGTACAAGAAGATTGACTCATCTTACTGTCTATGTTTTGAACCATTCCTGTGACCCTAGTTACAGCTTCCGATGCATCACTCCAGGTTTACTGTATCCCTTGGACCTTCTTATTGACGATGAAATACAGAAATTGCATCAGAATTAAATACAAAAGGCACAATGCTGACTTAAGTAAAATAAGTCTGACTCTTCTTACTGTCTATGATTTGAACCATTCCTGTGACACTAGTTATAGATTCCGATGCTTCACTCCAGGTTTACTGTATCCTTCTGACCTTCTTATTGACGATGAAACTCAGAAATTGCATCAGAATTAAATAGAAAATGCACAATGATGACTTAAGCACAAGAAGACTGACTCTTCTTACTGACTATGTTTTGAACCATTCCTGTGACACTAGTTATAATTTCCGATGCTTCACTTCAGGTTTACTGTATCCCTTGGACCTTCTTATTGACGATGAAACACAGAAATTGCATCGGAATTAAATACAAAAGGCACAATGCAGAATTAAGTACAAGAAGACTGACTCTTCTTACAGTCTAAGTTTTTGAACCATTACTGTGACACTAGTTATAGATTCCGGTGCTTCACTCCAGGTTTACTGTTTCCCTTGGACCTTCTTATTGACGATGAAGCACAGGAATTGCATCAGAATGAAATAGAAAAGGCACAATGCCGACTTAAATACAAGAAGACTGACGCTTCTTACTAACTATGTTTTGAACCAATTCTGTGACACTACTTAAAGATTCCAATGCTTCACTTCAGGTTTACTGTATCCCTTGGTCCTTCTTATTGACGATGAAACACAGATATTGCATCGGAATTAAATAGAAAAGGAACAATGCGTAATTAATTGCAAGAAGACTGACTCTTCTTACTGTTTATGTTTTGAACCATTCCTGTGACACTAGTTATAGATTTCGATGCTTCACTTCAGGTTTACTGTATCCCTCTCACCTTCTTATTGACGATGAAACACATAAATTGCATCGGAATGAAATAGAAAATGCACAATGCCGAGTAAAGTACAAGGAGACTGACATATCTTACTGTCTATGTTTTGAACTATTCCTGTGACATTAGTTATAGATTCCGATGCTTCACTTCAGGTTTACTGTATCCCTTGGACCTTCTTATTGACGATGAAACACAGAAATTGCATCGGAATTAAACACAAAGGGCACAATGCCGACTTAAGTACAAGAAGACTGACTCTTCTTACTGACTAAGTTTTGAACCATTCCTGTGACACTAGTTATAGATTCCGATGCTCACTTCAAGTTTACTGTATCCCTCTGACCTTCTTATTGACGATGAAACACATAAATTGCATCGGGATTAAATACAAAAGGCACAATGCTGACTTAAGTACAAGAAGACTGACTCTTTTTACTGATTATGTTTTGAACCATTCCTGTGACACTAGTTATAGATTCGGATGCTTCACTTCAGGTTTACTGTATCCCTCTGACCTTCTTATTGACGATGAAACACATAAATTGCATCGGAATTAAATAGAAAATGCACAATGCCTACTTAAGTACAAGGCGACTGACATATCTTACTGACTCTGTGTGAACCATTCCTGTGACATTAGTTATAGATTCCGATGCTTCACTTCAGGTTTACTGTATCCCTTGCACCTTCTTATTGAAGATGAAACATAGAAATTGCATCGGAATTAAATACAAAAGTCACAATGCTGACTTAAGTACAAGAAGATTGACTCTTCTTACTGTCTATGTTTTGAACCATTCCTGTGACCCTAGTTATAGCTTCCGATGCATCACTCCAGGTTTACTGTATCCCTTGGACCTTCTTATTGACGATGAAAGACAGAAATTGCATCAGAATTAAATACAAAAGGCACAATGCTGACTTAAGTAAAAGAAGTCTGACTCTTCTTACTGTCTATGATTTGGACCATTCCTGTGTCACTAGTTATAGATTCCGATGCTTCACTCCAGGTTTACTGTATCCTTCTGACCTTCTTATTGACGATGAAACACAGAAATTGCATCAGAATTAAATTGAAAATGCACAATGATGACTTAAGTACAAGAAGACTGACTCTTCTTACTGGCTATGTTTTGAACCATTGATGTGACACTAGTTATAATTTCCGATGCTTCACTTCAGGTTTACTGTATCTCTTGGACCTTCTTATTGACGATGAAACACAGAAATTGCATCGGAATTAAATACAAAAGGCACAATGCAGAATTAAGTACAAGACGACTGACTCTTATTACTGTCTATGTTTTGAACCATTCCTGTGACATTAGTTATAGATTCCGATGCTTCACTCCAGGTTTACTGTATCCGTTGGACCTTCTTATTGACGATGAAACGCAGAAATTGCATCGGAATTAAATACAAAAGGCACAATGCCGACTACAGTACATAAAGACTGACTCTTCTTACAGTCTAAGTTTTTGAACCATTACTGTGACACTAGTTATAGATTCCGGTGCTTCACTCCAGGTTTACTGTTTCCCTTGGACCTTCTTATTGACGATGAAGCACAGGAATTGCATCAGAATGAAATAGAAAAGGCACAATGCCGACTTAAATACAAGAAGACTGACGCTTCTTACTAACTATGTTTTGAACCAATTCTGTGACACTACTTAAAGATTCCAATGCTTCACTTCAGGTTTACTGTATCCCTTGGTCCTTCTTATTGACGATGAAACACAGATATTGCATCGGAATTAAATAGAAAAGGAACAATGCGTAATTAATTGCAAGAAGACTGACTCTTCTTACTGTTTATGCTTTGAACCTTTCCTGTGACACTAGTTATAGATTACGATGCTTCGCTACAGGTTTACTGTATCCCTTGGACCTTCTTATTGACGATGAAACACAGACATTGCATCAGAATTAAATAGAAAAGGCACAATGCCGACTTAAGTACAAGAAGACTAACGCTTCTTACTGACTATGGTTAGAACCATTCCTGTGACACTAGTTATCGATTCCGATGCTCACTTCAAGTTTACTGTATCCCTCTGACCTTCATATTGACGATGAAACACAGAAATTGCATCAAAATTATTACAAAATGCACAATGCCGACTCAAGTACGAGAAGACTGACTCTTCCTACTGTCTATGATTTAACCATTCCTGTGACACTAGTCATAGTTTTCGATGCTTCACTTCAGGTTTACTGTATCCCTCTGACCTTCTTATTGACGATGAAACACATAAATTGCATCGGAATTAAATAGAAAATGCACAATGCCGACTTAAGTACAAGGCGACTGACATATCTTACTGTCTATGTTTTGAACCATTCCTGTGACATTAGTTATAGATTCCGATGCTTCACTTCAGGTTTACTGTATCCCTTGGACCTTCTTATTGACGATGAAACACAGAAATTGCATCGGAATTAAATACAAAAGGCACAATGCCGACTTACGTACAAGAAGACTGACTCTTCCTACTGTCTATGTTTTGAACCATTCCTGTGACACTAGTTATAGATTCCGATGCTTCACTTGAGGTTTTCTGTATCCCTTGGACGTTCTTATTGACGATGAAACACAGAAATTGCAACGGAATTAAATATAAAAGGCCCAATGCCGACTTAAGTACATAAAGACCGTCTCTTCCTACTGACAATGTTTGGAACCATTCCTGTGACACTGGTTATAGATTATTCCGATGCTTCACTTCAGGTTTACTGTATCCCTTGGACCTTCTTATTGACGATGAAACACAGAAATTGCATCGGAATTAAATACAAAAGGCACAATGCCGACTTAAGTACAAGAAGACTGACTCTTCCTACTGTCTATGTTTTGAACCATTCCTGTGACACTAGTTATAGATTTCGATGCTTCACTTCAGGTTTACTGTATCCCTCTCACCTTCTTATTGACGATGAAACACATAAATTGCATCGGAATGAAATAGAAAATGCACAATGCCGACTTAAGTACAAGGAGACTGACATATCTTACTGTCTATGTTTTGAACTATTCCTGTGACATTAGTTATAGATTCCGATGCTTCACTTCAGGTTTACTGTATCCCTTGGACCTTCTTATTGACGATGAAACACAGAAATTGCATCGGAATTAAACACAAAGGGCACAATGCCGACTTAAGTACAAGAAGACTGACTCTTCTTACTGACTAAGTTTTGAACCATTCCTGTGACACTAGTTATAGATTCCGATGCTCACTTCAATTTTACTGTATCCCTCTGACCTTCTTATTGACGATGAAACACATAAATTGCATCGGGATTAAATACAAAAGGCACAATGCTGACTTAAGTACAAGAAGACTGACTCTTTTTACTGACTATGTTTTGAACCATTCCTGTGACACTAGTTATAGATTCGGATGCTTCACTTCAGGTTTACTGTATCCCTCTGACCTTCTTATTGACGATGAAACACATAAATTGCATCGGAATTAAATAGAAAATGCACAATGCCTACTTAAGTACAAGGCGACTGACATATCTTACTGACTCTGTGTGAACCATTCCTGTGACATTAGTTATAGATTCCGATGCTTCACTTCAGGTTTACTGTATCCCTTGGACCTTCTTATTGACGATGAAACACAGAAATTGCATCGGAATTAAATACAAAAGGCACAATGCCGACTTAAGTACAAGAAGACTAACTCTTCCTACTGTCTATGCTTTGAACCATTCCTGTGACACTAGTTATAGATTCCGATGCTTCACTTGAGGTTTACTGTATCCCTTGGACCTTCTTATTGACGAAGAAACACAGAAATTGCAACGGAATTAAATATAAAAGGCCCAATGCCGACTTAAGTGCATGAAGACCGTCTCTTCCTACTGACTATGTTTTGAACCATTCCTGTGACACTAGTTATAGATTATTGCGATGCTTCACTTCAGGATTACTGTATCCCTTGGACCTTCTTATTGACGGTGAAATACAGAAATTGCATCGGAATTAAATACAAAAGGCACAATGCCGACTTAAGTACAAGATGACTGACTCTTCCTACTGTCTATGTTTAGAACCATTCCTGTGACACTAGTTATAGATTCCGATGCTTCACTTCAGATTTACTGTATCCCTTGCACCTTCTTATTGAAGATGAAACATAGAAATTGCATCGGAATTAAATACAAAAGTCACAATGCTGACTTAAGTACAAGAAGATTGACTCTTCTTACTGTCTATGCTTTGAACCATTCCTGTGACCCTAGTTATAGCTTCCGATGCATCACTCCAGGTTTACTGTATCCCTTGGACCTTCTTATTGACGATGAAAGACAGAAATTGCATCAGAATTAAATACAAAAGGCACAATGCTGACTTAAGTAAAAGAAGTCTGACTCTTCTTACTGTCTATGATTTGGACCATTCCTGTGTCACTAGTTATAGATTCCGATGCTTCACTCCAGGTTTACTGTATCCTTCTGACCTTCTTATTGACGATGAAACACAGAAATTGCATCAGAATTAAATTGAAAATGCACAATGATGACTTAAGTACAAGAAGACCGACTCTTCTTACTGGCTATGTTTTGAACCATTGATGTGACACTAGTTATAATTTCCGATGCTTCACTTCAGGTTTACTGTATCCCTTGGACCTTCTTATTGACGATGAAACACAGAAATTGCATCGGAATTAAATACAAAAGGCACAATGCAGAATTAAGTACAAGACGACTGACTCTTATTACTGTCTATGTTTTGAACCATTCCTGTGACATTAGTTATAGATTCCGATGCTTCACTCCAGGTTTACTGTATCCGTTGGACCTTCTTATTGACGATGAAACGCAGAAATTGCATCGGAATTAAATACAAAAGGCACAATGCCGACTACAGTACAAGAAGACTGACTCTTCTTACAGTCTAAGTTTTTGAACCATTACTGTGACACTAGTTATAGATTCCGGTGCTTCACTCCAGGTTTACTGTTTCCCTTGGACCTTCTTATTGACGATGAAGCACAGGAATTGCATCAGAATGAAATAGAAAAGGCACAATGCCGACTTAAATACAAGAAGACTGACGCTTCTTACTAACTATGTTTAGAACCAATTCTGTGACACTACTTAAAGATTCCAATGCTTCACTTCAGGTTTACTGTATCCCTTGGTATTTCTTATTGACGATGAAACACAGATATTGCATCGGAATTAAATAGAAAAGGAACAATGCGTAATTAATTGCAAGAAGACTGACTCTTCTTACTGTTTATGTTTTGAACCATTCCTGTGACACTAGTTATAGATTACGATGCTTCGCTACAGGTTTACTGTATCCCTTGGACCTTCTTATTGACGATGAAACACAGACATTGCATCAGAATTAAATAGAAAAGGCACAATGCCGACTCTAGTACGAGAAGACTGACTCTTCCTACTGTCTATGATTTGACCATTCCTGTGACACTAGTTATAGATTCCGATGCTTCACTTGAGGTTTACTGTATCCCTTGGACCTTCTTATTGACGAAGAAACACAGAAATTGCAACGGAATTAAATATTAAAGGCCCAATGCCGACTTAAGTGCATGAAGACCGTCTCTTCTTACTGACTATGTTTTGAACCATTCCTGTGACACTTGTTATAGATTCGGATGCTTCACTTCAGGTTTATTGTATCCCTCTGACCTTCTTATTGACGATGAAACACAGAAATTGCATCGGAATTAAATAGAAAATGCACAATGCCGACTTAAGTACAAGACGACTGACTTTTCTTACCGTCTATGCTTTGAACCATTCCTGTGACACTGGTTATAGATTCCGATGCTTCACTTCAGGTTTACTGAATCCCTTGGACCTTCTTATTCACGATGAAACACAGAAATTGCATCGGAATTAAATACAAAAGGCACAATGCCGACTTAAGTACTAGAAGACTGACTCTTTTTACTGACTATGATTTGAACCATTCCTGTGACACTAGTTATAGATTCATATGCTACACTCCAGGTTTACTGTATCCCTTGGACCTTGTTATTGACGATGAAGCACAGAATTTGCATCGGAATTAAATGGAAAAGGCACAATGCCGACATAAGGAAAAGAAGTCTGACTTTTCTTATTGACTTTGTTTTAAACCTTTCCTGTGACACTAGTTATAGATTGTGATGCTTCACTTCAGGTTCACTGTATCCCTTGGATCTTCTTATTGACGATGAAATACAGAAATTGCATCGGAATTAAATACAAAAGGCACAATGCCGTCTTAAGTACAAGACGACTGACCCTTCCTACTGTCTATGTTTGAACCATTCCTGTGACACTAGTTATAGATTCCGATGCTTCACTTCAGATTTACTGTATCCCTTGGACCTCCTTATTGACGATGAAACACAGAAATTGCATCGGAATTAAATACAAAAGGCACAATGCCGACATAAGGACAAGAAGACTGACTCTTCTTACTGACTTTGCTTTGAAAAATTAGCGTGACCCTAGTTATAGATTCCGATGCTTCACTTCAGGTTTACTGTATCGCTTGGACCTTCTTATTGACGATGAAACACAGAATTTGCATCGGAATTAAATACAAAAGGCACAATGCCGACTTAAGTACAAGAAGACTGCCTCTTCCTACTGTCTATGTTTTGAACCAATCCTGTGACACTAGTTATAGATTCCGATGCTTCACTTCATGTTTACTGTATCCCTTGGACCTTCTTATTGACGATGAAACATAGAAATTGCATCGGAATTAAATACAAAAGGCACAATGCCGACTTAAGTACATGAAGACCGACTCTTCCTACTGACTAAGTTTTGAACCATTCCTGTGACACTAGTTATAGATTCCGATGCTCACTTCAAGTTTACTGTATCCCTCTGACCTTCTTATTGACGATGAAACACATAAATTGCATCGGGATTAAATACAAAAGGCACAATGCTGACTTAAGTACAAGAAGACTGACTCTTTTTACTGACTATGTTTTGAACCATTCCTGTGACACTAGTTATAGATTCGGATGCTTCACTTCAGGTTTACTGTATCCCTCTGACCTTCTTATTGACGATGAAACACATAAATTGCATCGGAATTAAATAGAAAATGCACAATGCCTACTTAAGTACAAGGCGACTGACATATCTTACTGACTCTGTGTGAACCATTCCTGTGACATTAGTTATAGATTCCGATGCTTCACTTCAGGTTTACTGTATCCCTTGGACCTTCTTATTGACGATGAAACACAGAAATTGCATCGGAATTAAATACAAAAGGCACAATGCCGACTTAAGTACAAGAAGACTAACTCTTCCTACTGTCTATGATTTGAACCATTCCTGTGACACTAGTTATAGATTCCGATGCTTCACTTGAGGTTTACTGTATCCCTTGGACCTTCTTATTGACGAAGAAACACAGAAATTGCAACGGAATTAAATATAAAAGGCCCAATGCCGACTTAAGTGCATGAAGACCGTCTCTTCCTACTGACAATGTTTTGAACCATTCCTGTGACACTAGTTATAGATTATTGCGATGCTTCACTTCAGGATTACTGTATCCCTTGGACCTTCTTATTGACGGTGAAATACAGAAATTGCATCGGAATTAAATACAAAAGGCACAACGCAGACTTAAGTACAAGATGACTGACTCTTCCTACTGTCTATGTTTAGAACCATTCCTGTGACACTAGTTATAGATTCCGATGCTTCACTTCAGATTTACTGTATCCCTTGCACCTTCTTATTGAAGATGAAACATAGAAATTGCATCGGAATTAAATACAAAAGTCACAATGCTGACTTAAGTACAAGAAGATTGACTCTTCTTACTGTCTATGTTTTGAACCATTCCTGTGACCCTAGTTATAGCTTCCGATGCATCACTCCAGGTTTACTGTATCCCTTGGACCTCCTTATTGACGATGAAAGACAGAAATTGCATCAGAATTAAATACAAAAGGCACAATGCTGACTTAAGTAAAAGAAGTCTGACTCTTCTTACTGTCTATGATTTGGACCATTCCTGTGTCACTAGTTATAGATTCCGATGCTTCACTCCAGGTTTACTGTATCCTTCTGACCTTCTTATTGACGATGAAACACAGAAATTGCATCAGAATTAAATTGAAAATGCACAATGATGACTTAAGTACAAGAAGACTGACTCTTCTTACTGGCTATGTTTTGAACGATTAATGTGACACTAGTTATAATTTCCGATGCTTCACTTCAGGTTTACTGTATCCCTTGGACCTTCTTATTGACGATGAAACACAGAAATTGCATCGGAATTAAATACAAAAGGCACAATGCAGAATTAAGTACAAGACGACTGACTCTTATTACTGTCTATGTTTTGAACCATTCCTGTGACATTAGTTATAGATTCCGATGCTTCACTCCAGGTTTACTGTATCCGTTGGACCTTCTTATTGACGATGAAACGCAGAAATTGCATCGGAATTAAATACAAAAGGCACAATGCCGACTACAGTACAAGAAGAGCGACTCTTCTTACAGTCTAAGTTTTTGAACCATTACTGTGACACTAGTTATAGATTCCGGTGCTTCACTCCAGGTTTACTGTTTCCCTTGGACCTTCTTATTGACGATGAAGCACAGGAATTGCATCAGAATGAAATAGAAAAGGCACAATGCCGACTTAAATACAAGAAGACTGACGCTTCTTACTAACTATGTTTTGAACCAATTCTGTGACACTACTTAAAGATTCCAATGCTTCACTTCAGGTTTACTGTATCCCTTGGTCCTTCTTATTGACGATGAAACACAGATATTGCATCGGAATTAAATAGAAAAGGAACAATGCGTAATTAATTGCAAGAAGACTGACTCTTCTTACTGTTTATGTTTTGAACCATTCCTGTGACACTAGTTATAGATTACGATGCTTCGCTACAGGTTTACTGTATCCCTTGGACCTTCTTTTTGACGATGAAACACAGACATTGCATCAGAATTAAATAGAAAAGGCACAATGCCGACTTATGTACAAGAAGACTAACGCTTCTTACTGACTATGGTTAGAACCATTCCTGTGACACTAGTTATAGATTCCGATGCTCACTTCAAGTTTACTGTATCCCTCTGACCTTCATATTGACGATGAAACACAGAAATTGCATCAAAATTATTACAAAATGCACAATGCCGACTCAAGTACGAGAAGACTGACTCTTCCTACTGTCTATGATTTGACCATTCCTGTGACACTAGTTATAGTTTTCGATGCTTCACTTCAGGTTTACTGTATCCCTCTGACCTTCTTATTGACGATGAAACACATAAATTGCATCGGAATTAAATAGAAAATGCACAATGCCGACTTAAGTACAAGGCGACTGACATATCTTACTGTCTATGTTTTGAACCATTCCTGTGACATTAGTTATAGATTCCGATGCTTCACTTCAGGTTTACTGTATCCCTTGGACCTTCTTATTGACGATGAAACACAGAAATTGCATCGGAATTAAATACAAAAGGCACAATGCCGACTTACGTACAAGAAGACTGACTCTTCCTACTGTCTATGTTTTGAACCATTCCTGTGACACTAGTTATAGATTCCGATGCTTCACTTGAGGTTTTCTGTATCCCTTGGACGTTCTTATTGACGATGAAACACAGAAATTGCAACGGAATTAAATATAAAAGGCCCAATGCCGACTTAAGTACATAAAGACCGTCTCTTCCTACTGACAATGTTTGGAACCATTCCTGTGACACTGGTTATAGATTATTCCGATGCTTCACTTCAGGTTTACTGTATCCCTTGGACCTTCTTATTGACGATGAAATACAGAAATTGCATCGGAATTAAATACAAAAGGCACAATGCCGACATAAGTACAAGGAGACTGACATATCTTACTGTCTATGTTTTGAACTATTCCTGTGACATTAGTTATAGATTCCGATGCTTCACTTCAGGTTTACTGTATCCCTTGGACCTTCTTATTGACGATGAAACACAGAAATTGCATCGGAATTAAACACAAAGGGCACAATGCCGACTTAAGTACAAGAAGACTGACTCTTCTTACTGACTAAGTTTTGAACCATTCCTGTGACACTAGTTATAGATTCCGATGCTCACTTCAAGTTTACTGTATCCCTCTGACCTTCTTATTGACGATGAAACACATAAATTGCATCGGGATTAAATACAAAAGGCACAATGCTGACTTAAGTACAAGAAGACTGACTCTTTTTACTGACTATGTTTTGAACCATTCCTGTGACACTAGTTATAGATTCGGATGCTTCACTTCAGGTTTACTGTATCCCTCTGACCTTCTTATTGACGATGAAACACATAAATTGCATCGGAATTAAATAGAAAATGCACAATGCCTACTTAAGTACAAGGCGACTGACATATCTTACTGACTCTGTGTGAACCATTCCTATGACATTAGTTATAGATTCCGATGCTTCACTTCAGGTTTACTGTATCCCTTGGACCTTCTTATTGACGATGAAACACAGAAATTGCATCGGAATTAAATACAAAAGGCACAATGCCGACTTAAGTACAAGAAGACTAACTCTTCCTACTGTCTATGCTTTGAACCATTCCTGTGACACTAGTTATAGATTCCGATGCTTCACTTGAGGTTTACTGTATCCCTTGGACCTTCTTATTGACGAAGAAACACAGAAATTGCAACGGAATTAAATATAAAAGGCCCAATGCCGACTTCAGTGCATGAAGACCGTCTCTTCCTACTGACAATGTTTTGAACCATTTCTGTGACACTAGTTATAGATTATTGCGATGCTTCACTTCAGGATTACTGTATCCCTTGGACCTTCTTATTGACGGTGAAATACAGAAATTGCATCGGAATTAAATACAAAAGGCACAATGCCGACTTAAGTACAAGATGACTGACTCTTCCTACTGTCTATGTTTAGAACCATTCCTGTGACACTAGTTATAGATTCTGATGCTTCACTTCAGATTTACTGTATCCCTTGCACCTTCTTATTGAAGATGAAACATAGAAATTGCATCGGAATTAAATACAAAAGTCACAATGCTGACTTAAGTACAAGAAGATTGACTCTTCTTACTGTCTATGCTTTGAACCATTCCTGTGACCCTAGTTATAGCTTCCGATGCATCACTCCAGGTTTACTGTATCCCTTGGACCTTCTTATTGACGATGAAAGACAGAAATTGCATTAGAATTAAATACAAAAGGCACAATGCTGACTTAAGTAAAAGAAGTCTGACTCTTCTTACTGTCTATGATTTGGACCATTCCTGTGTCACTAGTTATAGATTCCGATGCTTCACTCCAGGTTTACTGTATCCTTCTGACCTTCTTATTGACGATGAAACACAGAAATTGCATCAGAATTAAATTGAAAATGCACAATGATGACTTAAGTACAAGAAGACTGACTCTTCTTACTGGCTATGTTTTGAACCATTGATGTGACACTAGTTATAATTTCCGATGCTTCACTTCAGGTTTACAGTATCCCTTGGACCTTCTTATTGACGATGAAACACAGAAATTGCATCGGAATTAAATACAAAAGGCACAATGCAGAATTAAGTACAAGACGACTGACTCTTATTACTGTCTATGTTTTGAACCATTCCTGTGACATTAGTTATAGATTCCGATGCTTCACTCCAGGTTTACTGTATCCGTTGGACCTTCTTATTGACGATGAAACGCAGAAATTGCATCGGAATTAAATACAAAAGGCACAATGCCGACTACAGTACAAGAAGACTGACTCTTCTTACAGTCTAAGTTTTTGAACCATTACTGTGACACTAGTTATAGATTCCGGTGCTTCACTCCAGGTTTACTGTTTCCCTTGGACCTTCTTATTGACGATGAAGCACAGGAATTGCATCAGAATGAAATAGAAAAGGCACAATGCCGACTTAAATACAAGAAGACTGACGCTTCATACTAACTATGTTTAGAACCAATTCTGTGACACTACTTAAAGATTCCAATGCTTCACTTCAGGTTTACTGTATCCCTTGGTATTTCTTATTGACGATGAAACACAGATATTGCATCGGAATTAAATAGAAAAGGAACAATGCGTAATTAATTGCAAGAAGACTGACTCTTCTTACTGTTTATGTTTTGAACCATTCCTGTGACACTAGTTATAGATTACGATGCTTCGCTACAGGTTTACTGTATCCCTTGGACCTTCTTATTGACGATGAAACACAGACATTGCATCAGAATTAAATAGAAAAGGCACAATGCCGACTCAAGTACGAGAAGACTGACTCTTCCTACTGTCTATGATTTGACCATTCCTGTGACACTAGTTATAGTTTTCGATGCTTCACTTCAGGTTTACTGTATCCCTCTGACCTTCTTATTGACGATGAAACACATAAATTGCATCGGAATTAAATAGAAAATGCACAAAGCCGACTTAAGTACAAGGCGACTGACATATCTTACTGTCTATGTTTTGAACCATTCCTGTGACATTAGTTATAGATTCCGATGCTTCACTTCAGGTTTACTGTATCCCTTGGACCTTCTTATTGACGATGAAACACAGAAATTGCATCGGAATTAAATACAAAAGGCACAATGCCGACTTACGTACAAGAAGACTGACTCTTCCTACTGTCTATGTTTTGAACCATTCCTGTGACACTAGTTATAGATTCCGATGCTTCACTTGAGGTTTTCTGTATCCCTTGGACGTTCTTATTGACGATGAAACACAGAAATTGCAACGGAATTAAATATAAAAGGCCCAATGCCGACTTAAGTACATAAAGACCGTCTCTTCCTACTGACAATGTTTGGAACCATTCCTGTGACACTGGTTATAGATTATTCCGATGCTTCACTTCAGGTTTACTGTATCCCTTGGACCTTCTTATTGACGATGAAATACAGAAATTGCATCGGAATTAAATACAAAAGGCACAATGCCGACTTAAGTACAAGATGACTGACTCTTCCTACTGTCTATGTTTTGAACCATTCCTGTGACACTAGTTATGGATTCCGATGCTTCACTTCAAGTTTACTGTATCCCTTGCACCTTCTTATTGACGATGAAACACACAAATTGCATCGGAATTAAATACAAAAGGCACAATGCTGACTTAAGTACAAGAAGACTGACTCTTTTTACTGACTATGTTTTGAACCATTCCTGTGACACTAGTTATAGATTCGGATGCTTCACTTCAGGTTTACTGTATCCCTCTGACCTTCTTATTGACGATGAAACACATAAGTTGCATCGGAATGAAATAGAAATTGCACAATGCCGACTTAAATACAAGGAGACTGACATATCTTACTGTCTATGTTTTGAACCATTCCTGTGACATTAGTAATAGATTCTGAGGCTTCACTACTGGTTTACTGTATCCCTTGGAATTTCTTATTGACGATGAAACACAGAAATTGCATCGGAATTAAATAGAAAAGGCACAATGCCGACATAAGTACAAGAAGACTGACTCTTCCTACTGTCAATGTTTTGAACCATTCCTGTGACACTAGTTATAGATTCTGTTGCTTTACTTCAGGTTTACTGCATCCCTCTGATTTTCTTATTGACAATGAAACATAGAAATTATACCGGAATTAAATACAAAAGGCACAATGGCGACTTAAGTACAAGAAGACTGACTCCTCTTACTGTCTATCTTTTGAACCATTCCTGTGACACTAGTTATAGATTACCATGCTTCATTTCAGGTTTACTGTATCCCTTGCACCTTCTTATTGACGATGAAACACAGATATTGCATCGGAATTAAATACAAAAGGCACAATGTCGACTTAAGTACAAGAAGACTAACACTTCCTACTGTCTATGTGTTGAACCATTCCTGTGACACTAGTTATAGATTCCGATGCTTCACTTGAGGTTTACTGTATCCCTTGGACCTTCTTATTGACGAAGAAACACAGAAATTGCAACGGAATTAAATATTAAAGGCCCAATGCCGACTTAAGTGCATGAAGACCGTCTCTTCTTACTGACTATGTTTTGAACCATTCCTGTGACACTTGTTATAGATTCGGATGCTTCACTTCAGGTTTACTGTATCCCTCTGACCTTCTTATTGACGATGAAACACAGAAATTGCATCGGAATTAAATAGAAAATGCACAATGCCTACTTAAGTACAAGGCGACTGACATATCTTACTGACTCTGTGTGAACCATTCCTGTGACATTAGTTATAGATTCCGATGCTTCACTTCAGGTTTACTGTATCCCTTGGACCTTCTTACTGACGATGAATCACAGAAATTGCATCGGAATTAAATACAAAAGGCACAATGCCGACTTAAGTACAAGAAGACTAACTCTTCCTACTGTCTATGCTTTGAACCATTCCTGTGACACTAGTTATAGATTCCGATGCTTCACTTGAGGTTTACTGTATCCCTTGGACCTTCTTATTGACGAAGAAACACAGAAATTGCAACGGAATTAAATATAAAAGGACCAATGCCGACTTAAGTGCATGAAGACCATCTCTTCCTACTGACAATGTTTTGAACCATTCCTGTGACACTAGTTATAGATTATTGCGATGCTTCACTTCAGGATTACTGTATCCCTTGGACCTTCTTATTGACGGTGAAATACAGAAATTGCATCGGAATTAAATACAAAAGGCACAATGCCGACTTAAGTACAAGATGACTGACTCTTCCTACTGTCTATGTTTAGAACCATTCCTGTGACACTAGTTACAGATTCCGATGCTTCACTTCAGATTTACTGTATCCCTTGCACCTTCTTATTGAAGATGAAACATAGAAATTGCATCGGAATTAAATACAAAAGTCACAATGCTGACTTAAGTACAAGAAGATTGACTCTTCTTACTGTCTATGCTTTGAACCATTCCTGTGACCCTAGTTATAGCTTCCGATGCATCACTCCAGGTTTACTGTATCCCTTGGACCTCCTTATTGACGATGAAAGACAGAAATTGCATCAGAATTAAATACAAAAGGCACAATGCTGACTTAAGTAAAAGAAGTCTGACTCTTCTTACTGTCTATGATTTGGACCATTCCTGTGTCACTAGTTATAGATTCCGATGCTTCACTCCAGGTTTACTGTATCCTTCTGACCTTCTTATTGACGATGAAACACAGAAATTGCATCAGAATTAAATTGAAAATGCACAATGATGACTTAAGTACAAGAAGACTGACTCTTCTTACTGGCTATGTTTTGAACCAGTGATGTGACACTAGTTATAATTTCCGATGCTTCACTTCAGGTTTACTGTATCCCTTGGACCTTCTTATTGACGATGAAACACAGAAATTGCATCGGAATTAAATACAAAAGGCACAATGCAGAATTAAGTACAAGACGACTGACTCTTATTACTGTCTATGTTTTGAACCATTCCTGTGACATTAGTTATAGATTCCGATGCTTCACTCCAGGTTTACTGTATCCGTTGGACCTTCTTATTGACGATGAAACGCAGAAATTGCATCGGAATTAAATACAAAAGGCACAATGCCGACTACAGTACAAGAAGACTGACTCTTCTTACAGTCTAAGTTTTTGAACCATTACTGTGACACTAGTTATAGATTCCGGTGCTTCACTCCAGGTTTACTGTTTCCCTTGGACCTTCTTATTGACGATGAAGCACAGGAATTGCATCAGAATGAAATAGAAAAGGCACAATGCCGACTTAAATACAAGAAGACTGACGCTTCTTACTAACTATGTTTAGAACCAATTCTGTGACACTACTTAAAGATTCCAATGCTTCACTTCAGGTTTACTGTATCCCTTGGTATTTCTTATTGACGATGAAACACAGATATTGCATCGGAATTAAATAGAAAAGGAACAATGCGTAATTAATTGCAAGAAGACTGACTCTTCTTACTGTTTATGTTTTGAACCATTCCTGTGACACTAGTTATAGATTACGATGCTTCGCTACAGGTTTACTGTATCCCTTGGACCTTCTTATTGACGATGAAACACACACATTGCATCACAATTAAATAGAAAAGGCACAATGCCGACTCAAGTACGAGAAGACTGACTCTTCCTACTGTCTATGATTTGACCATTCCTGTGACACTAGTTATAGTTTTCGATGCTTAACTTCAGGTTTACTGTATCCCTCTGACCTTCTTATTGACGATGAAACACATAAATTGCATCGGAATTAAATAGAAAATGCACAAAGCCGACTTAAGTACAAGGCGACTGACATATCTTACTGTCAATGTTTTGAACCATTCCTGTGACATTAGTTATAGATTCCGATGCTTCACTTCAGGTTTACTGTATCCCTTGGACCTTCTTATTGACGATGAAACACAGAAATTGCATCGGAATTAAATACAAAAGGCACAATGCCGACTTACGTACAAGAAGACTGACTCTTCCTACTGTCAATGTTTTGAACCATTCCTGTGACACTAGTTATAGATTCTGTTGCTTTACTTCAGGTTTACTGCATCCCTCTGATTTTCTTATTGACAATGAAACACAGAAATTATACCGGAATTAAATACAAAAGGCACAATGGCGACTTAAGTACAAGAAGACTGACTCCTCTTACTGTCTATCTTTTGAACCATTCCTGTGACACTAGTTATAGATTACCATGCTTCATTTCAGGTTTACTGTATCCCTTGCACCTTCTTATTGACGATGAAACACAGATATTGCATCGGAATTAAATACAAAAGGCACAATGTCGACTTAAGTACAAGAAGACTAACACTTCCTACTGTCTATGTGTTGAACCATTCCTGTGACACTAGTTATAGATTCCGATGCTTCACTTGAGGTTTACTGTATCCCTTGGACCTTCTTATTGACGAAGAAACACAGAAATTGCAACGGAATTAAATATTAAAGGCCCAATGCCGACTTAAGTGCATGAAGACCGTCTCTTCTTACTGACTATGTTTTGAACCATTCCTGTGACACTTGTTATAGATTCGGATGCTTCACTTCAGGTTTACTGTATCCCTCTGACCTTCTTATTGACGATGAAACACAGAAATTGCATCGGAATTAAATAGAAAATGCACAATGCCGACTTAAGTACAAGACGACTGACTTTTCTTACTGTCTATGCTTTGAACCATTCCTGTGACACTAGTAATAGATTCCGATGCTTCACTTCAGGTTTACTGAATCCCTTGGACCTTCTTATTCACGATGAAACACAGAAATTGCATCGGAATTAAATACAAAAGGCACAATGCCGACTTAAGTACTAGAAGACTGACTCTTTTTACTGACTATGATTAGAACCATTCCTGTGACACTAGTTATAGATTCATATGCTACACTCCAGGTTTACTGTATCCCTTGGACCTTGTTATTGACGATGAAGCACAGAATTTGCATCGGAATTAAATGCAAAAGGCACAATGCCGACATAAGGAAAAGAAGTCTGACTCTTCTTATTGACTTTGTTTTAAACCATTCCTGTGACACTAGTTATAGATTGTGATGCTTCACTTCAGGTTCACTGTATCCCTTGGATCTTCTTATTGACGATGAAATACAGAAATTGCATCGGAATTAAATACAAAAGGCACAATGCCGTCTTAAGTACAAGACGACTGACCCTTCCTACTGTCTATGTTTGAACCATTCCTGTGACACTAGTTATAGATTCCGATGCTTCACTTCAGATTTACTGTATCCCTTGGACCTCCTTATTGACGATGAAACACAGCAATTGCATCGGAATTAAATACAAAAGGCACAATGCCGACATAAGGACAAGAAGACTGACTCTTCTTACTGACTTTGCTTTGAAAAATTAGCGTGACCCTAGTTATAGATTCCGATGCTTCACTTCAGGTTTACTGTATCGCTTGGACCTTCTTATTGACGATGAAACACAGAAATTGCATCGGAATTAAATACAAAAGGCACAATGCCGACTTAAGTACAAGAAGACTGCCTCTTCCTACTGTCTATGTTTTGAACCAATCCTGTGACACTAGTTATAGATTCCGATGCTTCACTTCATGTTTACTGTATCCCTTGGACCTTCTTATTGACGATGAAACATAGAAATTGCATCGGAATTAAATACAAAAGGCACAATGCCGACTTAAGTACATGAAGACCGACTCTTCCTACTGACTAAGTTTTGAACCATTCCTGTGACACTAGTTATAGATTCCGATGCTCACTTCAAGTTTACTGTATCCCTCTGACCTTCTTATTGACGATGAAACACATAAATTGCATCGGGATTAAATACAAAAGGCACAATGCTGACTTAAGTACAAGAAGACTGACTCTTTTTACTGACTATGTTTTGAACCATTCCTGTGACACTAGTTATAGATTCGGATGCTTCACTTCAGGTTTACTGTATCCCTCTGACCTTCTTATTGACGATGAAACACATAAATTGCATCGGAATTAAATACAAAAGGCACAATGCCGACTTAAGTACAAGAAGACTAACTCTTCCTACTGTCTATGATTTGAACCATTCCTGTGACACTAGTTATAGATTCCGATGCTTCACTTGAGGTTTACTGTATCCCTTGGACCTTCTTATTGACGAAGAAACACAGAAATTGCAACGGAATTAAATATAAAAGGCCCAATGCCGACTTAAGTGCATGAAGACCGTCTCTTCCTACTGACAATGTTTTGAACCATTCCTGTGACACTAGTTATAGATTATTGCGATGCTTCACTTCAGGATTACTGTATCCCTTGGACCTTCGTATTGACGGTGAAATACAGAAATTGCATCGGAATTAAATACAAAAGGCACAATGCCGACTTAAGTACAAGATGACTGACTCTTCCTACTGTCTATGTTTAGAACCATTCCTGTGACACTAGTTATAGATTCCGATGCTTCACTTCAGATTTACTGTATCCCTTGCACCTTCTTATTGAAGATGAAACATAGAAATTGCATCGGAATTAAATACAAAAGTCACAATGCTGACTTAAGTACAAGAAGATTGACTCTTCTTACTGTCTATGTTTTGAACCATTCCTGTGACCCTAGTTATAGCTTCCGATGCATCACTCCAGGTTTACTGTATCCCTTGGACCTTCTTATTGACGATGAAAGACAGAAATTGCATCAGAATTAAATACAAAAGGCGCAATGCTGACTTAAGTAAAAGAAGTCTGACTCTTCTTACTGTCTATGATTTGGACCATTCCTGTGTCACTAGTTATAGATTCCGATGCTTCACTCCAGGTTTACTGTATCCTTCTGACCTTCTTATTGACGATGAAACACAGAAATTGCATCAGAATTAAATTGAAAATGCACAATGATGACTTAAGTACAAGAAGACTGACTCTTCTTACTGGCTATGTTTTGAACCATTGATGTGACACTAGTTATAATTTCCGATGCTTCACTTCAGGTTTACTGTATCCCTTGGACCTTCTTATTGACGATGAAACACAGAAATTGCATCGGAATTAAATACAAAAGGCACAATGCAGAATTAAGTACAAGACGACTGACTCTTATTACTGTCTATGTTTTGAACCATTCCTGTGACATTAGTTATAGATTCCGATGCTTCACTCCAGGTTTACTGTATCCGTTGGACCTTCTTATTGACGATGAAACGCAGAAATTGCATCGGAATTAAATACAAAAGGCACAATGCCGACTACAGTACAAGAAGACTGACTCTTCTTACAGTCTAAGTTTTTGAACCATTACTGTGACACTAGTTATAGATTCCGGTGCTTCACTCCAGGTTTACTGTTTCCCTTGGACCTTCTTATTGACGATGAAGCACAGGAATTGCATCAGAATGAAATAGAAAAGGCACAATGCCGACTTAAATACAAGAAGACTGACGCTTCTTACTAACTATGTTTTGAACCAATTCTGTGACACTACTTAAAGATTCCAATGCTTCACTTCAGGTTTACTGTATCCCTTGGTCCTTCTTATTGACGATGAAACACAGATATTGCATCGGAATTAAATAGAAAAGGAACAATGCGTAATTAATTGCAAGAAGACTGACTCTTCTTACTGTTTATGTTTTGAACCATTCCTGTGACACTAGTTATAGATTACGATGCTTCGCTACAGGTTTACTGTATCCCTTGGACCTTCTTATTGACGATGAAAAACAGACATTGCATCAGAATTAAATAGAAAAGGCACAATGCCGACTTAAGTACAAGAAGACTAACGCTTCTTACTGACTATGGTTAGAACCATTCCTGTGACACTAGTTATAGATTCCGATGCTCACTTCAAGTTTACTGTATCCCTCTGACCTTCATATTGACGATGAAACACAGAAATTGCATCAAAATTATTACAAAATGCACAATGCCGGCTCAAGTACGAGAAGACTGACTCTTCCTACTGTCTATGATTTGACCATTCCTGTGACACTAGTTATAGTTTTCGATGCTTCACTTCAGCTTTACTGTATCCCTCTGACCTTCTTATTGACGATGAAACACATAAATTGCATCGGAATTAAATAGAAAATGCACAATGCCGACTTAAGTACAAGGCGACTGACATATCTTACTGTCTATGTTTTGAACCATTCCTGTGACATTAGTTATAGATTCCGATGCTTCACTTCAGGTTTACTGTATCCCTTGGACCTTCTTATTGACGATGAAACACAGAAATTGCATCGGAATTAAATACAAAAGGCACAATGCCGACTTACGTACAAGAAGACTGACTCTTCCTACTGTCTATGTTTTGAACCTTTCCTGTGACACTAGTTATAGATTCCGATGCTTCACTTGAGGTTTTCTGTATCCCTTGGACGTTCTTATTGACGATGAAACACAGAAATTGCAACGGAATTAAATATAAAAGGCCCAATGCCGACTTAAGTACATAAAGACCGTCTCTTCCTACTGACAATGTTTGGAACCATTCCTGTGACACTGGTTATAGATTATTCCGATGCTTCACTTCAGGTTTACTGTATCCCTTGGACATTCTTATTGACGATGAAATACAGAAATTGCATCGGAATTAAATACAAAAGGCACAATGCCGACTTAAGTACAGGAAGACTGACTCTTCCTACTGTCTATGTTTTGAACCATTCCTGTGACACTAGTTATAGATTTCGATGCTTCACTTCAGGTTTACTGTATCCCTCTCACCTTCTTATTGACGATGAAACACATAAATTGCATCGGAATGAAATAGAAAATGCACAATGCCGACTTAAGTACAAGGAGACTGACATATCTTACTGTCTATGTTTTGAACTATTCCTGTGACATTAGTTAAAGATTCCGATGCTTCACTTCAAGTTTACTGTATCCCTCTGACCTTCTTATTGACGATGAAACACATAAATTCCATCGGGATTAAATACAAAAGGCACAATGCTGACTTAAGTACAAGAAGACTGACTCTTCTTACTGACTAAGTTTTGAACCATTCCTGTGACACTAGTTATAGATTCCGATGCTCACTTCAAGTTTACTGTATCCCTCTGACCTTCTTATTGACGATGAAACACATAAATTCCATCGGGATTAAATACAAAAGGCACAATGCTGACTTAAGTACAAGAAGACTGACTCTTTTTACTGACTATGTTTTGAACCATTCCTGTGACACTAGTTATAGATTCGGATGCTTCAGTTCAGGTTTACTGTATCCCTCTGACCTTCTTATTGACGATGAAACACATAAATTGCATCGGAATTAAATAGAAAATGCACAATGCCTACTTAAGTACAAGGCGACTGACATATCTTACTGACTCTGTGTGAACCAATCCTGTGACATTAGTTATAGATTCCGATGCTTCACTTCAGGTTTACTGTATCCCTTGGACCTTCTTATTGACGATGAAACACAGAAATTGCATCGGAATTAAATACAAAAGGCACAATGCCGACTTAAGTACAAGAAGACTAACTCTTCCTACTGTCTATGCTTTGAACCATTCCTGTGACACTAGTTATAGATTCCGATGCTTCACTTGAGGTTTACTGTATCCCTTGGACCTTCTTATTGACGAAGAAACACAGAAATTGCAACGGAATTAAATATAAAAGGCCCAATGCCGACTTAAGTGCATGAAGACCGTCTCTTCCTACTGACAATGTTTTGAACCATTCCTGTGACACCAGTTATAGATTATTGCGATGCTTCACTTCAGGATTACTGTATCCCTTGGACCTTCTTATTGACGGTGAAATACAGAAATTGCATCGGAATTAAATACAAAAGGCACAATGCCGACTTAAGTACAAGATGACTGACTCTTCCTACTGTCTATGTTTAGAACCATTCCTGTGACACTAGTTATAGATTCCGATGCTTCACTTCAGATTTACTGTATCCCTTGCACCTTCTTATTGAAGATGAAACATAGAAATTGCATCGGAATTAAATACAAAAGTCACAATGCTGACTTAAGTACAAGAAGATTGACTCTTCTTACTGTCTATGCTTTGAACCATTCCTGTGACCCTAGTTATAGCTTCCGATGCATCACTCCAGGTTTACTGTATCCCTTGGAAATTCTTATTGACGATGAAAGACAGAAATTGCATCAGAATTAAATACAAAAGGCACAATGCTGACTTAAGTAAAAGAAGTCTGACTCTTCTTACTGTCTATGATTTGGATCATTCCTGTGTCACTAGTTATAGATTCCGATGCTTCACTCCAGGTTTACTGTATCCTTCTGACCTTCTTATTGACGATGAAACACAGAAATTGCATCAGAATTAAATTGAAAATGCACAATGATGACTTAAGTACAAGAAGACTGACTCTTCTTACTGGCTATGTTTTGAACCATTGATGTGACACTAGTTATAATTTCCGATGCTTCACTTCAGGTTTACTGTATCCCTTGGACCTTCTTATTGACGATGAAACACAGAAATTGCATCGGAATTAAATACAAAAGGCACAATGCAGAATTAAGTACAAGACGACTGACTCTTATTACTGTCTATGTTTTGAACCATTCCTGTGACATTAGTTATAGATTCCGATGCTTCACTCCAGGTTTACTGTATCCGTTGGACCTTCTTATTGACGATGAAACGCAGAAATTGCATCGGAATTAAATACAAAAGGCACAATGCCGACTACAGTACAAGAAGACTGACTCTTCTTACAGTCTAAGTTTTTGAACCATTACTGTGACACTAGTTATAGATTCCGGTGCTTCACTCCAGGTTTACTGTTTCCCTTGGACCTTCTTATTGACGATGAAGCACAGGAATTGCATCAGAATGAAATAGAAAAGGCACAATGCCGACTTAAATACAAGAAGACTGACGCTTCTTACTAACTATGTTTAGAACCAATTCTGTGACACTACTTAAAGATTCCAATGCTTCACTTCAGGTTTACTGTATCCCTTGGTATTTCTTATTGACGATGAAACACAGATATTGCATCGGAATTAAATAGAAAAGGAACAATGCGTAATTAATTGCAAGAAGACTGACTCTTCTTACTGTTTATGTTTTGAACCATTCCTGTGACACTAGTTATAGATTACGATGCTTCGCTACAGGTTTACTGTATCCCTTGGACCTTCTTATTGACGATGAAACACAGACATTGCATCAGAATTAAATAGAAAAGGCACAATGCCGACTCAAGTACGAGAAGACTGACTCTTCCTACTGTCTATGATTTGACCATTCCTGTGACACTAGTTATAGTTTTCGATGCTTCACTTCAGGTTTACTGTATCCCTCTGACCTTCTTATTGACGATGAAACACATAAATTGCATCGGAATTAAATAGAAAATGCACAAAGCCGACTTAAGTACAAGGCGACTGACATATCTTACTGTCTATGTTTTGAACCATTCCTGTGACATTAGTTATAGATTCCGATGCTTCACTTCAGGTTTACTGTATCCCTTGGACCTTCATATTGACGATGAAACACAGAAATTGCATCGGAATTAAATACAAAAGGCACAATGCCGACTTACGTACAAGAAGACTGACTCTTCCTACTGTCTATGTTTTGAACCATTCCTGTGACACTAGTTATAGATTCCGATGCTTCACTTGAGGTTTTCTATATCCCTTGGACGTTCTTATTGACGATGAAACACAGAAATTGCAACGGAATTAAATATAAAAGGCCCAATGCCGACTTAAGTACATAAAGACCGTCTCTTCCTACTGACAATGTTTGGAACCATTCCTGTGACACTGGTTATAGATTATTCCGATGCTTCACTTCAGGTTTACATTATCCCTTGGACCTTCTTATTGACGATGAAATACAGAAATTGCATCGGAATTAAATACAAAAGGCACAATGTCGACTTAAGTACAAGAAGACTAACACTTCCTACTGTCTATGTGTTGAACCATTCCTGTGACACTAGTTATAGATTCCGATGCTTCACTTGAGGTTTACTGTATCCCTTGGACCTTCTTATTGACGAAGAAACACAGAAATTGCAACGGAATTAAATATTAAAGGCCCAATGCCGACTTAAGTGCATGAAGACCGTCTCTTCTTACTGACTATGTTTTGAACCATTCCTGTGACACTTGTTATAGATTCGGATGCTTCACTTCAGGTTTACTGTATCCCTCTGACCTTCTTATTGACGATGAAACACAGAAATTGCATCGGAATTAAATAGAAAATGCACAATGCCGACTTAAGTACAAGACGACTGACTTTTCTTACTGTCTATGCTTTGAACCATTCCTGTGACACTAGTAATAGATTCCGATGCTTCACTTCAGGTTTACTGAATCCCTTGGACCTTCTTATTCACGATGAAACACAGAAATTGCATCGGAATTAAATACAAAAGGCACAATGCCGACTTAAGTACTAGAAGACTGACTCTTTTTACTGACTATGATTTGAACCATTCCTGTGACACTAGTTATAGATTCATATGCTACACTCCAGGTTTACTGTATCCCTTGGACCTTGTTATTGACGATGAAGCACAGAATTTGCATCGGAATTAAATGCAAAAGGCACAATGCCGACATAAGGAAAAGAAGTCTGACTCTTCTTATTGACTTTGTTTTAAACCATTCCTGTGACACTAGTTATAGATTGTGATGCTTCACTTCAGGTTCACTGTATCCCTTGGATCTTCTTATTGACTATGAAATACAGAAATTTCATCGGAATTAAATACAAAAGGCACAATGCCGTCTTAAGTACAAGACGATTGACCCTTCCTACTGTCTATGTTTGAACCATTCCTGTGACACTAGTTATAGATTCCGATGCTTCACTTCAGATTTACTGTATCCCTTGGACCTCCTTATTGACGATGAAACACAGAAATTGCATCGGAATTAAATACAAAAGGCACAATGCCGACATAAGGACAAGAAGACTGACTCTTCTTACTGACTTTGCTTTGAAAAATTAGCGTGACCCTAGTTATCGATTCCGGTGCTTCACTTCAGGTTTACTGTATCGCTTGGACCTTCTTATTGACGATGAAACACAGAAATTGCATCGGAATTAAATACAAAAGGCACAATGCCGACTTAAGTACAAGAAGACTGCCTCTTCCTACTGTCTATGTTTTGAACCAATCCTGTGACACTAGTTATAGATTCCGATGCTTCACTTCATGTTTACTGTATCCCTTGGACCTTCTTATTGACGATGAAACATAGAAATTGTATCGGAATTAAATACAAAAGGCACAATGCCGACTTAAGTACATGAAGACCAACTCTTCCTACTGACTATGATTTGCACCATTCCTGTGACACTAGTTATAGATTCCGATGCTTCACTTGAGGTTTACTGTATCCCTTGGACATTCTTATTAACGATGAAACACAGAAATTGCATCGGAATTAAATACAAAAGGCACAATGCAGACTTAAGTACAAGAAGACTGACTCTTCTTAATGTCTAGGTTTTGAACCATTCGTGCGACATTAGTTATAGATTCCGATGCTTCACTCCAGGTTTACTGTATCCCTTGGACCTTCTTATTGACGATGAAACACAGAAGTTGCATCGGAATTAAATACAAAAGGCACAATGTCGACTTAAGGACAAGAAGACTGACACTTCTTACTGACTATGTTTTGAACCATTCCTGTGACACTACTTATAGATTCCGATGCTTCACTTCAGGTTTACTGTATACCGTGGACGTTCTTATTGACGATGAAACACAGAAATTGCATCGGAATTAAATACAAAAGGCACAATGCCGACTTATGTACAAGTAGACTGATTCTTCCTACTGTCTATGTTTTGAACCATTCCTGTGACACTAGTTTAGGATTCCGATGCTTCACTTAAGGTTTACTGTATCCCTCTGACCTTCTTATTGACGATGAAACACAGAAATTGCATCGGAATTAAATACAAAAGGCACAATGCCGACTTAAGTACAAAGAGACTGGCTCTTCCATCTGTCTATGTTTTGAACAATTCCTGTGACACTAGTTATAGTTTCTGATGCTTCACTCCAGGCTTTCTGTATCCCTTGGGCCTTCTTGTTGACGATGAGACACAGAAATTGCATCGGAATTAAATACAAAGGCACAATGCCGACTTAGTACAAGAAGGCTGACTCTTCTTACTGACTATGTTTTGAACCATTCCTGTGACACTAGTTATAGATTCCGATGCTTCACTTCAGGTTTACTGTATCCCTTGGACCTTCTTATTGACGATGAAACACAGAAATTGCATCGGAATTAAATAGAAAAGGCACAATGCCGACTTAAGTACAAGAAGACTGACTCTTCTTACTGTCTATGATTTGAACCATTCCATTGACACTAGTTATAGATTCCGATGCTTCACTTCAGGTTTACTTTATGCCTTGGACCTTCTTATTGACGATGAAACACAGAAATTGCATCGGAATTAAACACAAAAGGCACAATGCCGACTTAAGTTCAAAAAGACTGACTCTTCTTACAGACTATGTTTGGAACCATTCCTGTGACACTAATTATAGATTCTGATGCTTCACTTCAGGTTTACTGTATCCCTCTGACCTTCTTGTTGACGATGAAACACAGAAATTGCATCGGAATTAAATACAAAAGACACAATGCCGACTTAAGTACAAGAAGACTGACTCTTCCTACTGTCTATGTTTTGAACCAATCCTGTGACACTAGTTATAGATTCCGATGCATCACTCCAGGTTTACTGTATTCCTTTGACCTTGTTATTGACGATGAAACACAGAAATTGCATCGGAACTAATTTGAAAATACACAATGCCGACTTAAGTACAAGAAGACTGACTCTTCCTACTGTCTATGTTTTGAACCATTCCTGTGACACTAGTTATAGCTTCCGATGCTTCACTTCAGGTTTACTGTATCCCTCTGACCTTCTTGTTGACGATGAAACACAGAAATTGCATCGGAATTAAATACAAAAGGCACAATGCCGACTTAAGTACTAGACGACTGACTTTTCTTACTGTCTATGTTTTGAACCATTCCTGTGACACTAGTTATAGATTCTGATGATTCACTTCAGGTTTATTGTATCCCTTGGACCTTTTTATTGACGATGAAACACAGAAATTGCATCGGAATTAAATACAGAAGGCACAATGCCGACTCAAGTACAAGAAGACTGACTCTTCCTACTGTCTATGTTTTGAACCAATCCTGTGACACTAGTTACAGATTCCGAAGCTTCACTTGAGGTTTACTGTATCCCTTGGACCTTCTAATTGCCGATGAAATAAAGAATTTGCATCGGAATTAAATACAAAAGGCACAATGCCGACTTAAGTACATGAAGACCGACTCTTCCTACTGACTATGATTTGAACCATTCCTGTGACACTAGTTTTAGATTCCGATGCTTCACTTGAGGTTTACTGTATCCCTTGGACGTTCTTAATGACGATGAAACACAGAAATTGCATCGGAATTAAATACAAAAGGCACAATGCCGACTTAAGTACAAGAACACTGATTCTTCTTACTGACTATGTTTTGAACCGTTCCTGTGACACTAGCTATAGATCCCGATACTTCACTTCAGGTTTACTGTATCGCTCTGACCTTCTTAATGACGATGAAACACTGAAATTGCATCGGAATTAAATACAAAAGGCACAATGCCGTCTTAAATACAAGAAGACTGACTCTTCTTACTGTCTATGTTTTGAACCATTCCTATGACACTAGTTATAGATTCCGATGCATCACTCCAGGTTTACTGTATCCCTTTGACCTTGTTATTGACGATAAAACACAGAAATTGCATCGGAACTAAATTGAAAATGCACAATGCCGACTTAAGTACAAGAAGACTGACTCTTCCTACTGTCTATGTTTTGAAGATGAAACACAGAAAATGCATCGGAATTAAATACATAAGGCACAATGCCGACATAAGTACATGAAGACCGACTCTTCCTACTGACTATGTTTTGAACCATTCCTGTGACACTAGTTATAGATTCCCATGCTTCACTTGAGGTTTACTGTATCCCTCTGACCTTCTTATTGACGTGGAACACAGAAATTGAATCGGAATTAAATTGAAACGCCACAATGCCTACTTAAGTACAAGAAGACTGCTCTTCTTACTGTCTATGTTTTGAACCATTCCTGTGACACTAGTTATAAATTCCGATGCATGACTTCAGTTTTACTGTATCCCTTGGACTTTCTTATTGACGATGAAACACAGAAACTGCATCGGATTTAAATACAAAAGGCACAATGCCGACTTAAGTACATGAAGACCGACTCTTCCTACTGACTATGTTTTGAACCATTCCTGTGACACTAGTTATGGATTCCGATGCTTCACTTGAGTTTTACTGTATCCCTTGGACCTTCTTATTGACGATGAAACACAGATATTGCATCGGAATTAAATACAAAAGGCAGAATGTCGACTTAAGTACAAGAAGACTAACACATCCGACTGTCTATGTTTTGAACCATTCCTGTGACACTAGTTATAGATTCCGATGCTTCACTTGAGGTTTACTGTATCCCTTGGACCTTCTTATTGACGAAGAAACACAGAAATTGCAACGGAATTAAATATAAAAGGCCCAATGCCGACTTAAGTGCATGAAGACCGTCTCGTCTTACTGACTATGTTTTGAACCATTCCTGTGACACTTGTTATAGATTCGGATGCTTCACTTCAGGTTTACTGTATCCCACTGACCTTCTTATTGACGATGAAACACAGAAATTGCATCGGAATTAAATAGAAAATGCACAATGCCGACTTAAGTACAAGACGACTGACTTTTCTTACTGTCTATGCTTTGAACCATTCCTGTGACACTAGTAATAGATTCCGATGCTTCACTTCAGGTTTACTGAATCCCTTGGACCTTCTTATTCACGATGAAACACAGAAATTGCATCGGAATTAAATACAAAAGGCACAATGCCGACTTAAGTACTAGAAGACTGACTCTTTTTACTGACTATGATTTGAACCATCCGTGTGACACTAGTTATAGATTCATATGCTACACTCCAGGTTTACTGTTTCCCTTGGACCTTGTTATTGACGATGAAGCACAGAACTTGCATCGGAATTAAATGCAAAAGGCACAATGCCGACATAAGGAAAAGAAGTCTGACTCTTCTTACTGACTTTGTTTTAAACCATTCCTGTGACACTAGTTATAGATTGTGATGCTTCACTTCAGTTTCACTGTATCCCTTGGATCTTCTTATTGACGATGAAATACAGAAATTGCATCGGAATTAAATACAAAAGGCACAATGCCGACATAAGGACAAGAAGACTGACTCTTCTTACTGACTTTGCTTTGAATAATTAGCGTGACCCTAGTTATAGATTCCGATGCTTCACTTCAGGTTTACTGTATCGCTTGGACCTTCTTATTGACGATGAAACACAGAAATTGCATCGGAATTAAATACAAAAGGCACAATGCCGACTTAAGTACAAGAAGACTGCCTCTTCCCACTGTATATGTTTTGAACCATTCCTGTGACACTAGTTATAGATTCCGATGCTTCACTTCATGTTTACTGTATCCCTTGGACCTTCTTATTGACAATGAAACATAGAAATTGCATCGGAATTAAATACAAAAGGCACAATGCCGACTTAAGTACATGAAGACCGACTCTTCCTACTGACTATGATTTGAACCATTCCTGTGACACTAGTTATAGTTTCCGATGCTTCACTTGAGGTTTACTGTATCCCTTGGACATTCTTATTAACGATGAAACACAGATATTGCATCGGAATTAAATACAAAAGGCACAATGCCGACTTAAGTACAAGAAGACTGACTCTTCTTACTGTCTATGTTTTGAACCATTCCATTGACACTAGTTATAGATTCCGATGCTTCTCTCCAGGTTTACCGTATCCCTTGGAACTTGTTATTGACGATGAAACACAGGAATTGCATCGGAATTAAATAGAAAATTTATACTGCCGACTTAAGCACAAGAAGACTGACTCTTCTTACTGACTATGCTTTGAACCATACCTGTGACACTAGTTATAGATTCCGATGCTTCACTTCAGGTTTGCTGTATCCCTTGGACCTTCTTATTGACGATGAAACACAGAAATTGCATCGGAATTAAATACAAAGCGCACAACACCGACTTAAGTACAAGAAGACTGACTCTTCTTACTGTCTATGTTTTGAACCATTCCTGTGAGACTAGTTATAGATACCGATGCTTCACTTCAGGTTTACTTTATGCCTTGGACCTTCTTATTGACGATGAAACACAGAAATTGCATCGGAATTAAACACAAAAGGCACAATGCCGACTTAAGTTCAAAAAGACTGACTCTTCTTACAGACTATGTTTGGAACCATTCCTGTGACACTAGTTATGGATTCCGATGCTTCACTAGAGTTTTACTGTATCCCTTGGACCTTCTTATTGACGATGAAACACAGATATTGCATCGGAATTAAATACAAAAGGCACAATGCCGACTTAAGTACAAGAAGACTGACTCCTCTTACTGTACCTATGTTTTGAACCATTCCTGTGACACTAGTTATTGATTCCGATGCTTCACTTGAGGTTTTCTGTATCCCTCTGACCTTCTTATTGACGAGGAAACACAGAAATTGAATCGGAATTAAATAGAATCCCCACAATGCCTACTTAAGTACAAGAAGCCTGACTCTTCTTACTGTCTACGTTTTGAACCATTCCTGTGACACTAGTTATAGCTTCCGATGCTTCACTTCAGGTTTACTGTATCCCTTGGACCTTCTTATTGAAGATGAAACACAGAAATTGCATCGGAATTAAATACATAAGGCACAATGCCGACTTGAGTACATGAAGACCGACCATTCCTACTGACTATGTTTTGAACCATTCCTGTGAGACTAGTTATAGATTCCGATGCTTCACTTGAGGTTTACTGTATCCCTCTGACCTTCTTATTGACGAGGAACACAGATATTGAATCGGAATTGAATTGAAACGCCACAATGCCTACTTAAGTACAAGAAGACTGCTCTTCTTACTGTCTATATTTTTGCACCATTCCTGTGACACTAGTTATAGATTCCGATGCATGACTTAAGTTTTACTGTATCCCTTGGACTTTCTTATTGACGATGAAACACAGAAACTGCATCGGATTTAAATACAAAAGGCACAATGCCGACTTAAGTACATGAAGACCGACTCTTCCTACTGACTATGTTTTGAACCATTCATGTGACACTAGTTATAGATTCCGATGCTTCACTTGAGTTTTACTGTATCCCATGGACCTTCTTATTGACGATGAAACACAGATATTGCATCGGAATTAAATGCAAAAGGTACAATGCCGACTTAAGTACAAGAAGACTGACTCCTGTAACTGTCTATGTTTTGAACCATTCCTGTGACACTAGTTATAGATTCCGATACATGACTTCAGTTTTACTTTATCCCTTTGACCTTGTTATTGACGATGAAACACAGAAATTGCATCGGAATTAAATACAAAAGGCACAATGCCTAATTAAGGACAAGAAGACTGACTATTCTTACTGACTATGTTTTGAACCATTCCTGTGACACTATCTATAGATTCCGATGCTTCACTTCAGGTTTACTATATCCCTCTGACCTTCTTATTGACGATAAAACACAGAAAATGCATCGGAATTAAATACAAAAGGCACAAAGACGACTTAAGTACAAGAAGACTGACTCTTCTTACTGTCGATGCTTTGAACCTTTCCATTGACACTAGTTATAGATTCCGATGCTCACTTCAGGTTTACAGTATCCCTCTGACCTTCTTATTGACGATGAAACACATAAATTGCACCGGAATTAAATACAAAATGCACAATGCCGACATAAGGACAAGAAGACTGACTCTTCTTACTGACTTTGTTTTGAACCATTCCTGTGGCACTAGTAATAGATTCCGATGCTTCAATTCAGGTATACTGCATCCCTTGGACCTTCTTATTGACGATGAAGCACAGAAATTGCATCGGAATTAAATACAAAAGGCACAATGCCGACTTAAGTACAAGAAGACTGACTCTTCCTACTGTCTATGTTTTGAACCATTCCTGTGACACTAGTTATAGATTCCGATGCTTCACTTCAGGTTTACTGTATCCCTTGGACCTTATTATTGACGATGAAACACAGAAATTGCATCGGAATTTAATACAAAAGGCACAATGCCGACTTAAGTACAAGAAGACTGACTATTCTTACTGTCTATGATTTGAACCATTCCATTGACTCTAGTTATAGATTCCGATGGTTCACTCCAGGTTTATTGTATCACTTTGACCTTGTTATTGACGATGAAACACAGAAATTGCATCGGAGTTAAATAGAAAAGGCACAATGCCGACATAAGTACAAGAAGACTGACTCTTCTTACTGACTATGTTCTGAACCATTCCTGTGACACTAGTTATAGATTCCGATGATTCACTTCAGGTTTACTGTATCCCTTGGTCCTTCTTATTGACGATGAAACACAGAAATAGCATCGGAATTAAATACAAAAGGCAAAATGCCGACTTAAGTACACGAAGACTGACTCTTCTTACTGTCTATGCTTTGAACCATTTCTGTGACTTTAGTTATAGATTTCGATGCTCCATTCCGGGTTTCCTGTATACCTTGGACCTTCTTATTGACGATGAAACACAGAAATTGCATCGGAATTAAATACAAAGTGCACAATGCCGACATAAGGACAAGAAGACTGACTCTTCTCACTGACTTTGCTTTGAAAAATTAGCGTGACCCTAGTTATAGATTCCGATGCCTCACTTCAGGTTTACTGTATCCCTTGGACCTTCTTATTGACGATGAAACACAGAAGTTGCATCGGAATTAAATACAAAAGGCAAAATGCCGACTTAAGTACACGAAGACTGACTCTTCTTACTGTCTATGTTTTGTACCGTTCCTGTGACACTAGTTATAGTTTCCGATGCTTCACTTCAGGTTTACTGTATACCGTGGACCTTCTTATTGACGATGAAACACAGAAATTGCATCGGAATTAAATACAAAAGACACAATGCCGACTTATGTACAAGTTGACTGATTCTTCCTACTGTCTATGTTTTGAACCATTCCTGTGACACTAGTTTAGGATTCAGATGCTTCACTTCAGGTTTACTGTATCCCTGTGACCTTCTTATTGACGATGAAACACAGAAATAGCATCGGAATTAAATACAAAAGGCACAATGCCGACTTAAGTACAAAAAGACTGACTCTTCCATCTGTCTATGTTTGGAACCATTCCTGTGGCACTAGTTATAGTTTCTGATGCTTCACTCCAGGCTTTCTATATCCCTTGGGCCTTCTTGTTGACGATGAAACACAGAAATTGCATCGGAATTAAATACAAAAGGCACAATGCCGACTTAGTACAAGAAGCCTGACTCTTCTTTCTGACTATGTTTTGAACCATTCCTGTGACACTAGTTATAGATTCCGATGATTCACTTTAGGTTTACTGTATCCCTTGGACATTCTTATTGACGATGAAACACAGAAATTGAATCGGAATTAAATACAAAAGGCACAATGCCGACTTAAGTACAAGAAGACTGACTCTTCCTACTGTCTATGTTTTGAACCACTCCTGTGACACTAGTTATAGATTCCGATGCTTCACTTCAGGTTTACTGTATCCCTTAGACCTTATTATTGACGATGAAACACAGAAATTGCATCGGAATTTAATACAAAAGGCACAATGCCGACTTAAGTACAAGAAGACTGACTATTCTTACTGTCTATGATTTCAACCATTCCATTGACTCTAGTTATAGATTCCGATGGTTCACTCCAGGTTTATTGTATCACTTTGACCTTGTTATTGACGATGAAACACAGAAATTGCATCGGAGTTAAATAGAAAAGGCACAAGGCCGACATAAGTACAAGAAGACTGACTCTTCTTACTGACTATGTTCTGAACCATTCCTGTGACACTAGTTATAGATTCCGATGATTCACTTCAGGTTTACTGTATCCCTTGGTCCTTCTTATTGACGATGAAACACAGAAATAGCATCGGAATTAAATACAAAAGGCAAAATGCCGACTTAAGTACACGAAGACTGACTCTTCTTACTGTCTATGCTTTGAACCATTTCTGTGACTTTAGTTATAGATTTCGATGCTCCATTCCGGGTTTCCTGTATACCTTGGACCTTCTTATTGACGATGAAACACAGAAATTGCATCGGAATTAAATACAAAGTGCACAATGCCGACATAAGGACAAGAAGACTGACTCTTCTCACTGACTTTGCTTTGAAAAATTAGCGTGACCCTAGTTATAGATTCCGATGCTTCACTTCAGGTTTACTGTATCCCTTGGACCTTCTTATTGACGATGAAACACAGAAGTTGCATCGGAATTAAATACAAAAGGCAAAATGCCGACTTAAGTACACGAAGACTTACTCTTCTTACTGTCTATGTTTTGTACCGTTCCTGTGACACTAGTTATAGTTTCCGATGCTTCACTTCAGGTTTACTGTATACCGTGGACCTTCTTATTGACGATGAAACACAGAAATTGCATCGGAATTAAATACAAAAGACACAATGCCGACTTATGTACAAGTTGACTGATTCTTCCTACTGTCTATGTTTTGAACCATTCCTGTGACACTAGTTTAGGATTCCGATGCTTCACTTCAGGTTTACTGTATCCCTCTGACCTTCTTATTGACGATGAAACACAGAAATAGCATCGGAATTAAATACAAAAGGCACAATGCCGACTTAAGTACAAAAAGACTGACTCTTCCATCTGTCTATGTTTGGAACCATTCCTGTGGCACTAGTTATAGTTTCTGATGCTTCACTCCAGGCTTTCTGTATCCCTTGGGCCTTCTTGTTGACGATGAAACACAGAAATTGCATCGGAATTAAATACAAAAGGCACAATGCCGACTTAGTACTAGAAGCCTGACTCTTCTTTCTGACTATGTTTTGAACCATTCCTGTGACACTAGTTATAGATTCCGATGATTCACTTTAGGTTTACTGTATCCCTTGGACATTCTTATTGACGATGAAACACAGTAATTGCATCGGAATTAAATACAAAAGGCACAATGCAGACTTAAGTACAAGAAGACTGACTCTTCTTAATGTCTAGGATTTGAACCATTCCTGCGACATTAGTTATAGATTCCGATGCTTCACTCCAGGTTTACTGTATCCCTTGGACCTTGTTATTGACGATGAAAGACAGAAATTGCATCGGAATTAAATACAAAAGGCACAATGCCGACTTATGGACAAGAAGACTGACACTTCTTACTGACTATGTTTTGAACCATTCCTGTGACACTAGCTATAGATTCCGACGCTTCACTTCAGGTTCACTGTATCCCTCTGACCTTCTTATTGACGAAGAAACACAGATATTGCATCGGAATTAAATACAAAAGGCACAAAATTCCAAAATATAACACAGAAACGTTAAAAAATGAAGAAATTAAACAACGGTTTCAAAGAGCATTGCACAAAGATAGCGATGGCATATCCACAATAAATAAGAAAGCGGGATGGGAGGAGATCAAAAACGAAATAGTTGAAATAGCAAAAGAAAATTGTCTCGTGAAATGAGTAAGAAGACATCCATGGTGGGACAATGAATGTGATGAGAACCTGGAGAAGAGACAGAAATTGTGGCAGAAATGGAACTCCACAAAAGATCCTCAAGATCTTGACAATTTTAAAATCCAGAGAAGAGAAACAGCTAAGCTTTTCCGTAATAAAAAAAGAAGACAATTTCAGGATAACCTAGAACAGATTGAGGAAGACTTTAAAAGAAATAATTCTAGAGATTTCTACAAAACTTTTAGAAAACAGCTAACCAAATACCAATCCCCAAATTTATGTTTTAAAGATGAAGAGAACAAGCTAGGTTTGACAAACAAGACTAATTGTGAAATATTAGCAAAATATTTCGAGAATCTACTAAATTGTGAACCACCCAAAGATAAAATGAGTTTTGAAAACCACCGAAATACTCTTACCGAGTCAAAACCTCCAGACGCTGAAGAAATAAAACACATAATACACAGTCTAAAAAACAATAAAGCCCCAGGTGAAGACTCCATAGTACCAGAAATCCTAAAAATAATGGATACCAACCTCCCACAAGTTTTGGAACATATGTTTAAGAAGATCTGGGACGAAGAAAGAATTCCTGAAGACTGGCAGTGTGCCCTGATACACCCACTACACAAAAAGGGGGATAAGATGAATGTTAATAATCATAGAGGGATCTCGCTACTACCAGTAGGATACAAAATTTTGTCAAGGAAATTACTTCAAATCGTGGAGCCAGTTCTGGATAAAAAAATAGGTGAATATCAAGCAGGTTTTAGACAAGGTAGATCCTGTGATGAACAAATATTTAACCTGAAAACACTAATTCGTTACAGAATCTCAAGAGGCCAGAGATTTGCAATAGTATTTGTAGATTTCAAAGAAGCATACGACACGGTAGATAGAGAAACATTACTGAAAGTATTGGAAGAATTTGGGGTCGATACGAAAACAATTCAAATTATCAAACAGACGCTAACAAACAGTAAGGCCAAAGTTAAATTTATGGGTGAAATTTCAAGGAAGTTCGAAAGTAAAACAGGTGTTAGACAAGGTGATGGTTTATCCCCAATCCTCTTCAACTGCGTACTGGAAAAGATATTGAGAATATGGAAAGGAGAACTCAAAGGCACCAAAAATGACATCAGAATTGGAACAAAAAAATAAAAAATAAAAGTGGACTGTTTAGCTTTTGCAGACGATCTGGCAATAATTACAGAAAACGAAGAAATAGCTCAGAACTACCTGGAGAAACTACAAGAAGTTTCGGCCAGAGCTGGACTGCAGATTTCATTTGAAAAAACCGTGTATATGTCTAATCATAGAAATAACAAGAAAAATCTTATTACTAAATACGGCAATATTAAGAGAGTAGAAAAATTTAAGTATTTAGGTGAAATAATTCAAGTGAATGGTTTAGACAAGAGTGCAAACCAGGCGAGAGCAAGGAAAATGGAATTTGCTTTTCAAAAAACCAAAGACATATATAACAAAAAAACCATTTCGATTCAAGCTAAATTAAGGCATTATAAAACTGTCATTAGACCAGAATGCCTGTATGCATCGGAGTGCCTAACTCTTAACAAAAAGGGGGAAATAGAAAACATGGAAAAGAAAGAAAGGAAAATTTTGAGAAAAATATTAGGACCGAGAAAGATTGGAGAAGAGTACAAACTAAAGAGTAATAAGGAAATATACAAAACTATTGAGAAAGTGAGTGAGGCAATGCGTAAACGCAGACTAACGTTTTATGGTCACCTGTCGAGGATGGATGGAAACAGACTAACAAGAAAAGTGTTTGAACATAGTAACAGGAACGAAAAAACCAACAATAAATGGATACAGATGGTGAAAAAGGATTTGGCCTATTTTAATGTCACCCGTGAGTCAATCAGGGACAGGGAAAAGTTTAGACAAATAGTGAACGAAATTAAGTGTTTTCCAGAAGAAACGAAACTAAAGAATAATAACAGGAAATGGTCGGAAGAGCGGAGGAGGAACCACTCGAAAATGATGAGGAAAGATTGGGAAGAGAGAAAAAAAGATCAAAAAGCCGGGCAAGTGAATTGTTGAACGTGGTCCAAAGATGGCCGAAATCGAAAGAAGAAGAAGAAAAGGCACAATGCCGACTTAAGTACAAGAAGACTAACTCTTCTTACTGTCTATGTTTTGAACCATTCCATTGACACTAGTTATAGATTCCGATGCTTCACTCCAGGTTTACTGTATCCCTTGGACCTTGTTATTGACGATGAAACACAGAAATTGCATCGGAATTAAATAGAAAATTTATATTGCCGACTTAAGTACAAAAAGACTGACTCTTCTTACTGACTATGCTTTGAACCATTCCTGTGACACTAGTTATAGATTCCGATGCTTCACCTCAGGTTTACTGTATCCCTTGGACCTTCTTATTGACGATGAAACACAGAAATTGCATCGGAATTAAATACAAAAGGCACAATGCCGACTTAAGTACAAGAAGACTGACTCTTCTTACTGACTATGTTTTGAACCATTCCTGTGACACTAGTTGTAGATTGCTATGCTTCACTTCAGGTTTACTGTATCCCTCTGACCATCTTATTGACGATGAAACACAGAAATTGCATCGGAATTAAATACAAAAGGCATAATGCCGACTTAAGTACAAGAAGACTGACTCTTCTTACTGTCTATGTTTTGAACCATTCCTGTGACACTAGTAATATTCCGATGCTTCACTTCAGGTTTACTGTATCCCTTGGACCTTCTTATTGACGATGAAACACAGAAATTGCATCGGAGTTAAATACAAAAGGCAAAATGCCGACTTAAGTACACGAAGAATGACTCTTCTTACTGTCTATGTTTTGTACCATTCCTGTGACACTAGTTATAGATTCCGATGCTTCACTTCAGGTTTACTGTATACCGTGGACCTTCTTATTGACGATGAAACACAGAAATTGCATCGGAATTAAATACAAATGGAACAATGCCGACTTAAGTACAAAAAGACTGTCTCTTCAATCTGTCTATGTTTTGAACCATTCCTGTGGCACTAGTTATTGTTTCTGATGCTTCACTCCAGGCTTTCTGTACCCCTTGGGCCTTCTTGTTGACGATGAAACACAGAAATTGCATCGGAATTAAATACAAAAGGCACAGTGCCGACTTAGTACAAGAAGCCTGACTCTTCTTACTGACTATGTTTTGAACCATTCCTGTGACACTAGTTATAGATTCCGATGCTTCACTTCAGTTGTACTGTATCGCTTGGACCGTCCTATTGACGATGAAACACAGAAATTGCATCGGAATTAAACACAAAAGGCACAATGCCGACTTAAGTTCAAAAAGACTGACTCTTCTTACAGACTATGTTTTGAACCATTCCTGTGACACTAGTTATAGATTCCGATGCTTCACTTCATGTTTACTGTATCCCTCTGACCCTCTTATTGACGATGAAACACATAAATTTGCATCGGGATTAAATACAAAAGGCACAATGCCGACTTAAGTACTAGGCGACTGACTTTTCTTAGTGTCTATGTTTTGAACCATTCCTGTGACACTAGTTATAGATTCCGAAGCTTCACTTGAGGTTTACTGTATCCCTTGGACCTTCTTATTGACGATGAAACACAGAATTTGCTTCGGAATTAAATACAAAAGGCACAATGCCGACTTAAGTACATGAAGACCGACTATTCCTACTGACTATGTATTGAACCATTCCTGTGACACTAGTTTTAGATTCCGATGCTTCACTTGAGGTTTACTGTATCCCATGGACCTTCTTAATGACGATGAAACACAGAAATTGCATCGGAATTAAATACAAAAGGCACAATGCCGACTTAAGTACAAGAATACTGATTCTTCTTACTGACTATGTTTTGAACCGTTCCTGTGACACTAGCTATAGATTCCGATGCTTCACTTCAGGTTTACTGTATCCCTCCGACCTTCTTAATGACGATGAAACACGGAAATTGCATCGGAATTAAATACAAAAGGCACAATGCCGACTCAAGTACAAGAAGGCTGACTCTTCTTACTGTCTATGTTTTGAACCATTCCTATGACACTAGTTATAGCTTCAGATGCATCACTCCAGGTTTACTGTATCCGTTGGACCTTGTTATTGACGATGAAACACAGAAATTGCATCGGAACTAAATAGAAAAGGCACAATGCCGACTTAAGTACAAGAAGACTGACTCTTCCTACTCTCTATGTTTTGAACCATTCCTGTGACACTAGTTATAGATTCCGATGCTTCACTTCAGGTTTACTGTAAACCTTGGACCTTCTTATTGATGATGAAACTCAGAAATTGCATCGGCATTAAATACATAAGGCACAATGCCGACTGAAGTACATGAAGACCGACTCTTCCTACTGACTATGTTTTGAACTATTCCTGTTACACTAGTTATAGATTCCGATGCTTCACTTGAGGTTTACTGTATCCCTCTGACTTTCTTGCTGACGAGAAACACAGATATTGAATCGGAATTAAATTGAAACGCCACAATGCCTACTTAAGTACAAGAAGACTGCTCTTCTTACTGTCTATGTTTTGAACCATTCCTGTGACACTAGTTATAGATTCCGATGCATGGCTTCAGTTTTACTGTATCCCTTGGACTTTCTTATTGACGATGAAACACAGAAATTGCATCGGATTTAAATACAAAAGGCACAATGCTTACTTAAGGACAAGAAGACAGACTATTCTTACTGACTATGTTTAGAACCATTCCTGTGACACTAGCTATAGATTCCGATGCTTCACTTCAGGTTTACTATATCCCTCTGACCTTCTTATTGACGATAAAACACAGAAAATGCATCGGAATCAAATACAAAAGGCACAACGCCGACTTAAGTACAAGAAGACTGACTCTTATTACTGTCGATGTTTTGAACCTTTCCTGTGACACAAGTTATAGATTGCGATGCTACAGTCCAGGTTTACTGTATCCCTTGGACCTTCTTATTGACGATGAAACACAGAAATTGCATCGGAATTAAATACAAAAGTCACAATGTCGACATAAGTACAAGAAGACTGACTCTTCTAACTATGTTTTGAACCATTCCTGTGACACTAGTTATAGATTCCGATGCTTCACTTCAGGTTTACTGTATCCCTTGGACCTTCCTATTGACGATGAAACACAGAAATTGCATCCGAATTAAATACAAAAGGCAAAATGCCGACTTAAGTACACGAAGACTGACTCTTCTTACTGTCTATGTTTTGAACCATTCCTGTGACACTAGTTATAGATTCCGATGCTTCACTTCAGGTTTACTGTATCCCTTGGACCTTCCTATTGACGATGAAACACAGAAATTGCATCGGAATTAAATACAAGAGGCACAATGCCGACTTAAGGACAAGAAGATAGACTCTTCTTACTGACTATGTCTTGAACCATTCCTGTGACACTAGTTATAGATTCCGATGCTTCACTTCAGGTTTACTGTTTCCCTCTGACCTTCCTATTGACGATGAAAAACAGAAATTGCATCGGAATTATATACAAAAGGTACAATGCCGACTTAAGTACAAGAAGACTGACTCTTCATACTGTCTATGTTTGAACCATTCCTGTGACACTAGTTATAGATTCCGATGCTTCGCTTCAGGTTTCCTGCATCCCTCTGACCTTCTTATTGCCGGTGAAACACAGAAATTGCGTCGGAATTAAATACAAAAGGCAAATGCCGACTAAAGTACACGAAGACTGACTCTTCTTACTGTCTTTGTTTTGAACCTTTCCTGTGACACAAGTTATAGATTCCACGTTTACTGTATCCCTTGGACCTTCTCATTGACGATGAAACACAGAAATTGCATCGGAATTAAATACAAAAGGCACAATGCCGACTTAAGGACAAGAAGCCTAACTGTTCTTACTGACTATGTTTTGAACCATTCCTGTGACACTAGTTATAGATTCGGATGCTTCACTTCAGGTTTATTGAATCCCTCTGACCTTCCTATTGACGACGAAACACAGAAATTGCATCGGAATTAAATACAAAAGGCACAATGCCGACTTAAGTACAAGAAGACTGACTCCTCTTACTGTCTAATTTGAACCATTCCTGTGACACAGGTTTTAGATTCCGATGCTTCACTCCAGGTTTACTGTATCCCTTGGACCTTCTTATTGACGATGAAACACAGAAATTGCATCGGAAATAAATAGAAAAGTCACAGTGCCGTCATAAGTACAAGAAGACTGACTCTTCTTACTGACTATGCTTTGAACCATTCCTGTGTCACTAGTTATAGATTCCGATGCTTCACTTCAGGTTTACTGTATCCCTTGGACCTTCTTATTGACAATGAAAAACAGAAATTGCATCGGACATAAATCCAAAAGGCACAATGCCGACTTAAGTACAAGAAGACTGAGTCTTCAACTGTCTATGCTTGAACCATTTCTGTGACACTAGTTATAGTGTCCGATGCTTCACTTCAGGTTTACTGTATCAATTGGGCCTTCTTATTGACGACGAATCACAGAAATTGCAACGGAATTAATTACAAAAGGCACAATGCCGACTTAAGTACAAGAAGACTGACTCTTCTTACTGTCTATACTTTGAACCATTGCTGTGACACTAGTTATAGATTCCGATGCTTCACTTCAGGTTTACTGTATCCCTTGGACCTTCTTATTGACAATGAAAAACAAAAATTGCATCGGAAATAAATCCAAAAGGCACAATGCCGACTTAAGTACAAGACGTCTGACTCTTCTTACTGTCTATGTTTTGAACCATTACTGTGACACTAGTTATAGATTCCGATGCTTCACTCCAGGTTTGCAGTATCCCTTGGACCCTCCTATTGACGATGAAACACAGATATTGCATCGGAATTGAATACAAGAGGCACAATGCCGACTTAAGGACAAGAAGACTGACTCTTCTTACTGTCTATGTTTGAACCATTCCTGTGACACTAGTTATAGATTCCGATGCTTCACTTCTGGTTTCCTGTATCCCTTTGACCTTCTTATTGCCGGTGAAACACAGAAATTGTATCGGAATGAAATACGAAAGGCACAATGCCAACTTATGTACAAGAAGACTGACTCTTCTTACTGACTATGATTTGAACGATTCCTGTGACACTAGTTATAGATTCCTATGCTTCACATCAGGTTTACTGTATCCCTCTGACCTTCTTATTGACGATGAAACATAGAAATTGCATCGGAATTAAATAGATAAGGCACAATGCCGACTTAAGTACAAGAAGGCTGACCATTCTTACTGTCTATGTTTTGAACCATTCCTATGACACTAGTTGTACATTCCGATGCTTCACTTCAGGTTCACTGTATCCCTTGGACATTCTTATTGACGATGAAACACAGTAATTGCATCAGAATTAAATACAAAAGGCACAATGCCGACTTAAGGACAAGAAGACTGACTCTTCTTACTAACTATGTTTTGAACCATTCCTGTGACACTAGCTATAGATTCCGATGCTTCACATCTGGTATACTATAACCCTCAGACCTTCTTATTGACGTTGAAACACAGAAATTGCATCGGAATTAAATACAAAAGGCACAATGCCAACTTAAGTACAAGAAGACTGACTCTTCTTACTGTGTATGTTGTGAACCATTCCATTGACACTAGTTATAGATTTCGATGCTTCACTCCAGGTTTACTGTATCCCTTGGACCTTCTTATTGACGATGAAACACAGAAATTGCATCGGAATTAAATAGAAAAGGCACAATGAAGACTTAAGTACAAGAAGACTGACTCTTCTTACTGACCATGTTTTGAACCATTCCTGTGACACCAGTTATAGATTATAATGCTTCACTTCAGGTTTACTGTATCCCTTGGACCTTCTTATTGACGATGAAACACAGAAATTGCATCGGAATTAAATACAAATGGCACAATGTCGACATAAGTACAAGAAGACTGACTCTTCTTACTGTCTATATTTTGAACCATTCCAGTGACACTAGTTATAGATTCCGATGCTTCACTTCGGGTTTACTGCATCCCTTGGACCTTCTTATTGACGATGAAACACAGAAATGGCATCGGAATTAAGTACAAAAGGCACAATGCCGACTTAAGTACAAGAAGACTGACTCTTCCTACTGTCTATGCTTTGAACCATTCCATTGACACTAGTTATAGATTCCTATGCTTCACTTCAGGTTTACTGTATCCCTTGGACCTTCTTATTGACGATGAAACACAGAAATTGCATCGGAATTAAACACAAAAGGCACAATGCAGACTTAGGTACATAAAGACTGACTCTTCTTACTATCTATGTTTGAACCATTCCTGTGAAGCTAGTTATAGATTCCGATGCTTCACTTCAGGCTTCCTGCATCCCTCTGACCTTCTTATTGCCGGTGAAACACCGAAATTGCATCGGAATTAAATACGAAATGCACAATGCCAACTTAAGTACAAGAAGATTGACTCTTCTTACTGACTATCCTTTGAACCATTCCTGTGACACTAGTTATAGATTCCGATGCTTCACTTCAGGATTACTGTATCCCTCTGACCTTCTTATTGATGATGAAACGTAGAAATTGCATCGGAATGAGATACAAAAGGCACAATGCCGACTTAAGTACAGGAAGACTGACTTTTCTCATTGTCTATGTTTGAACCATTCGTGTGACACTAGTTATAGATTCCGATGCTTCACTTCAGGTTTACTGTGTCCCTTAGACTTTCTTATTGACGATGAAACACAGGAATTGCGTCGGAATTAAATTCAAAAGGCAAATGCCAACTAAAGTACACGAAGACTGACTCTTCTTACTGTCTATGTTTTGAACCATTCCTGTGGCACAAGTTATAGATTCCGATGCTACACTTCAGGTTTACTGTATCCGTTGGACATTCACATTGACGATGAAACACAGAAATTGCATCGGAATTAAATACAAAATGCACAATGCCGACTTAAGGACAAGAAGACTAACTGTTCTTACTGACTATGTTTTGAACCATTCCTGTGACACTAGTTATAGATTCCGATGCTTCACTTCAGGTTTATTGTATCCCTCTGACCTTCCTATTGACGACGAAACACAGAAATTGCATCGGAATTAAATACAAAAGGCACAATGGAGACTTAAGTACAAGAAGAGTGACTCCACTTACTGTCTATGATTTTAACCATTCCTGTGACACTAGTTTTAGATTCCGATGATTCACTCCAGGTTTACTGTATCCCTTGGACCTTCTTATTGACGATGAAACACAAAAATTGCATCCGAATTAAATAGAAAAGTCACAATGCCGTCTTAAGTACAAGATGACTGACTCTTCTTACTGACTTTGTTTTGAACCATTCCTGTGACACTAGTTATAGATTCCGATGCTTCACTTTAGGTTTTCTGTATACCTTGGGCCTTCTTATTGACGATGAAACACAGAAATTGCATCGGAATTAAATAGAAAAGGCACAATGAAGACTTAAGTACAAGAAGACTGACTCTTCTTACTGACTATGTTTTAAACCATTCCTTTGACACCAGTTATAGATTATAATGCTCACTTCAGGTTTACTGAATCCCTTGGACCTTCTTATTGACGATGAAACACAGAAATTGCGTCGGAATTAAATACAAAAGGCAGAATGCCGACTTAAGGACAAGAAGACTAACTGTTCTTACTGACTATGTTTTGAACCATTCCAGTGACACTAATTATAGATTCCGGTGCTTCACTTCAGGTTTACTGCATCCCTTAGACCTTGTTATTGACGATGAAACACAGAAATTGCGTCGGAATTAAATACAAAAGGCAAATGCCGACTAAAGTACACGAAGACTGACTCTTCTTACTGTCTATGCTTTGAACCATTCCTGTGACAATAGTTATAGATTCCGATGCTACACTCCAGGTTTACTGTATACCTTGGACCTTCTTATTGAGGATAAAACACAGAAATTGCATCGGAATTAAATACAAAGGGCACAATGCCGACTTAAGGACAAGAAGACTGACTCTTCATACTGACTATGTCTTGAACCATTCCTGTGACACTAGTTATAGATTCCGGTGCTTCACTTCAGGTTTTCTGTATCCCTTTGACCTTCTTATTGCCGGTGAAACACAGAAATTGTATCGGAATTAAGTACGAAAGGCACAATGCCAACTTATGTACAAGAAGACTGACTCTTCTTACTGAGTATGTTTTGAACGATTCCTGTGACACTAGTTATAGATTCCGATGCTTCACTTCAGGTTTACTGTATCCCTCTGACCTTCTTATTGACGATGAAACACAGAAACTGCTTCGGAATTAAATAGAAAAGGGACAATTCAGACTTAAGTACAAGAAGGCTGACCCTTCTTACTGTCTATGATTTGAACCATTCCTATGACACTAGTTGTACATTCCGATGCTTCACTTCAGGTTTACTGTATACCTTGGACCTTCTTATTGACGATGAAACTCAGAAATTGCGTCGGAATTAAATAAAAAAGGCACAATGCCGACTTAAGGACACGAAGACTGACTGTTCTTACTGACTATGTTTGAACCATTCCTGTGACACTAGTTATAGATTCCGATGCTTCACTTCAGGTTTACTGTATACCTTGGACCCTCTTATTGACGATGAAACACAGAAATTGCATCGGAATTAAATACAAAAGGCTCAGTGCCGACTTAAATACAAGAAGACAGACTCCTCTTACTGACTACGCTTTGAACCATTCCTGTGACACTTGTTATAGATTCCGATGCTTCACTTCAGGTTTACTGTATACCTTGGACCTCCTTATTGACGATGAAACGCAGAAATTGCATCGGAATTAAATACAAAATGCACAATGCCGACTTAAGTACAAGAAGACTGACCCTTCCTACTGTCTGTGTTTTGAATCATTCCTGTGACACTAGTTTTGGATTCCGATGCTTCACTTCAGGTTTACTGTATCCCTCTGACCTTCTTATTGACGATGAAACACAAAAATTGGATCAGGATGAAATACAAAAGGCACAATGCCGACTTAAGTACAAGAAGACTGACTCTTCCTACTGTCTATGTTTTGAACCATTCCTGTGACACTAGTTATAGATTCCGATGCTTCACTTTAGGTGTACTGTATCCCTCTGACCGTATTGCCGATGAAACTCAGAAATTTCATCGGAATTAAATAGAAAAGGCACAATGCCGACTTAAGTACAAGAAGACTGACTCTTCCTACTAAATATGTTTTGAACCATTCCTGTGACACTTGTTATAGATTCCGATGCTTCACTTCAGGTTTTCTGTATACCTTGGAGCTTCTTATTGACGAAGAAACACAGAAATTGCATCGGAATTAAATACAAAATGCACAATGCCGACTTAAGTACAAGAAGACTGACTCTTCCTACTGTCTATGTTTGAATCATTCCTGTGACACTAGTTTTGGATTCCGATGCTTCACTTCAGGTTTACTGTATCCCTCTGACCTTCTTATTGACGATGAAACACAGAAATTGCATCGGAATGAAATACAAAAGGCACAATGCCGACTTAAGTACAAGAAGACTGACTCTTCCTACTGTCTATGTTTTGAACCATTCCTGTGACAATAGTTATAGATTCCAATGCTTCACTTCAGGTTTACTGTATCCCTCAGACCGAATTGCCGAGGAAAGTCAGAAATTGCATCGGAATTAAATACAAAAGGCACAATGCCGACTTAGGGACAAGAAGACCGACTCTAATACTGACTATGTTTTGAACCATTCCTGTGACACTTGTTATAGATTCCGATGCTTCACTTGAGGTTTACTGTTTCCCTTGGACCTTCTTATTGACGATGAAACACAGAAATTGCATCGGAATTAAATACAAAAGAAACAATGCCGACTTAAGTACAAGAAGACTGACTCTTTAACTGTCTATGATTTGAACATTTTCTGTGACACTATTTATGGAGTCCGATGCTTCACTTCAGGTTTACTGTATCCCTTCGGCCCTCTTAATGCCGGTGAAACACAGAAGTAGCATCGGAATTAAATACGAAATGCACAATGCCAACTTAAGTACAAGAAGATTGACTCTTCTTACTGACTATGTTTTGAACCATTCCTGTGACACTAGTTATAGATTCCGATTCTTCACTTCCGGATTACTGTACCCCTCTGACCATCTTATTGATGATGAAACACAGAAATTGCATCGGAATAAGATACAAAAGGCACAATGCCGACTTATGTACAAGAAGACTGACTCTTTCTACTGTCTATATTTTGAACCATTCCTGTGACACTAATTATGGATTCCGATGCTTCACTTCAGGTTTACTGTATCCCTTGGACCTTCGTATTGACGATGAAACACAGAAATTGCATCGGAATTAAATACATAAGGCACAATGCCGACTTAAGTACATGAAGACCGACTCTTCCTACTGACTATGTTTTGAACCATTCCTGTGACACTAGTTATAGATTCCGATGCTGCACTTGAGGTTTACTGTATCCCTCTGACCTTCTTATTAACGAGGAAACACAGAAATTGAATCGGAATTAAATTGAAACGCCACAATGCCTACTTAAGTACAAGAAGACTGACTCTTCTTACTGTCTACTGTTTTGAACCATTCCTGTGACACTAGTTATAGATTCCGATGCATGACTTCAGTTTTACTGTATCCCTTGGACCTTGTTATTGACGATGAAACACAGAAATTGCGTCGGAATTAAATACAAAAGGCACAATGCCTACATAAAGGAGAAGAAGACTGACTCTTCTTACTGACTATGTTTTGAACCATTCCTGTGACACTAGCTATAGATTCCGATGCTTCACTTCAGGTTTACTATATCCCTCTGACCATCTTATTGACGATGCAACACAGAAATTGCATCGGAATTAAATACGTAAGGCACAATGCCGACTTAAGTACATGAAGACCGACTCTTCCTACTGACTATGTTTTGAACCATTCCTGTGACACTAGTTATAGATTCCGATGCTGCACTTGAGGTTTACTGTATCCCTCTGACCTTCTTATTAACGAGGAAACACAGAAATTGAATCGGAATTAAATTGAAACGCCACAATGCCTACTTAAGTACAAGAAGACTGACTCTTCTTACTGTCTATGTTTTGAACCATTCCATTGACACTAGTAATAGATTCCGATGCTTCACTCCAGGTTTACTGTATCCCTTGGACCTTGTTATTGACGATGAAACACAAAAATTGCATCGGCATTAAATAGAAAAGGCACAATGCCGACTTAAGTACAAGAAGACTGGCTCTTCCTACTGTCTATGTTTTGAACCATTCCTGTGACACTAGTTATAGATTCCGATGCTTCACTTCAGGTTTACTGTATCCCTTGGACCTTCTTATTGACGATGAAACACAGAAATTGCATCAGAATTAAATACAAAAGGGAAAATGCCGCCTTAAGTATACGAAGACTGAGTCTTCATACTGTCTATGTTTTGAACCATTCCTGTGACACAAGTTATAGATTCCGAAGCTACAGTCCAGGGTTACTGTATCTCTTGGACCTTCTTATTGACGATGAAACACAGAAATTGCATCGGAATTAAATACAAAAGGCACAATGCCGACTTAAGTACAAGAAGACTGACTCTTCTTACTGTCTATATTTTGAAACATTCCAGTGACACTAGTTATAGATTCTGATGCTTCACTTCAGGTTTATTGTAACCCTTGGACCTTCTTATTGACGATGAAACACAGAAATTGCATCGGAATTAAATACAAAACGCACAATGCCAACATCAGTACAAGAAGTCTGACTCTTCTTACTGTCTATGTTTTGAACCATTACTGTGACATTAGTTATAGATTCCGATGCTTCACTCTAGGTTTACAGTATCCCTTGGACCTTCTCATTGACGATGAAACACAGAAAATGCATCGGAATTAAATACAAGAGGCACAATACCGACTTAAGGACAAGAAGATTGACTCTTCTTACTGACTGTGATTTTGAACCATTCCTGTGACACTAGTTATAGATTTCGATGCTTCACTTCAGGATTACCGTTTCCCTCTGACCTTCCTATTGACGATGAAAAACAGAAATTGCATCGGAATTAAACACAAAAGGCACAATGCCGACTTAAGTACAAGAAGACTGACTCTTCTTACTGTCTATGTTTGAACCATTCCTGTGACACTAGTTATAGATTCCGATGCTTCACTTCAGGTTTCCTGCATCCCTCTGACCTTCTTGTTGCCGGTGAAACACAGAAATTGCATCGAAATTAAATACGAAATGCACAATGCCAACTTAAGTACAAGAAGATTGACTCTTGTTACTGACTATGTTTTGAACCACTCCTGTGACACTAGTTATAGATTCCGACGCTTCAATTCAGGATTACTGTATCCCTCCGACCTTCTTATTGATGATGAAACATAGAAATTGCATCGGAATAAGATACAAAAGGCACAATGCCGACTTAAGTACAAGAAGACTGACTCTTCTTACTGTCTATGTTTTGAACCATTCGTGTGACACTAGTTATAGATTCCGATGCTTCACTTCAGGTTTACTGTATCCCTTAGACCTTCTTATTGACGATGAAACACAGAAATTTCGTCGGAATTAAATACAAAAGGCAAATGCCGACTACAGTACACGAAGACTGACTATTCTTATTATCTATGTTTTGAACCATTCCTGTGACACAAGTTATAGATTCCGATGCTACACTCCAGGTTTACTGTCTCCCTTGGACCTTGTTATTGACGATGAAACACAGAAATTGCATCGGAATTAAATACAAAAGGCACAATGCCGACATAAGGACAAGAAGACCGACTGTTCTTACTGACTATGCTTTGAACCATTCCTGTGACACTAGTTATAGATTCCGAAGCTTCACTTCAGGTTAATTGTATCCCTCTCACCTTCCTATTGACGACGAAAGACAGAAATTGCACCGGAATTAAATAGAAAAGGCACAATGCCGACTTAAGTACAAGAAGACTGACTCCTCTTACTGCCTATGTTTGAAACATTCCTGTGACACTAGTTTTAGAATCCGATGCTTCACTCCAGGTTTACTGTATCCCTTGGACCTTCTTACTGACGATGAAACACAGAAATTGCATCGGAATTAAATATAAAAGTCACAATGCCGTCTTAAGTACAAGAAGACTGACTCTTCTTACGGACTATGTTTGAACCATTCCTGTGACACTAGTTATAGATTCCGATGCTTCACTTCAGGTTTACTGTATCCCACTGACCTTCTTATTGGCGATGAAACACAGAAATTGCATCGGAATTAATTACAAAAGGCACAATGCCGACTTACGGACAAGAAGACTCACTCTTCATACTGACTATGTTTTGAACCATTCCTGTGACACTAGTTATAGATTCCGATGCTTCACTCCAGGTTTACAGTATCCCTTGGACCCTCTTATTGACGATGAAACACAGAAATTGCGTCGGAATAAATACAAGAGGCACAATGCCAACTTAAGCACAAGAAGACTGACTCTTCTTGCTGTCTATGTTTGAACCATTCCTGTGACACTAGTTATAGATTCCGATGTTTCACTTCAGGTTTCCTGTATCCCTTTGACCTTCATATTGCCGGTGAAACACAGAAATTGTATCGGAATGAGATACGAAAGGCACAATGCCAACTTATGTACAAGAAGACTGACTCTTCTTACTGACTATGTTTTGAACGATTCCCCTGTGACACTAGTTATAGATTCCGATGCTTCACTTCAGGTTTACTGTATCACTCTGAGTTTCTTATTGACGATGAAACACAGAAATTGCATCGGAATTAAATAGAAAGGGCACAATGCCGACTTAAGTACAAGGAGGCTGTTTCTTCTTACTGTCTATGTTTTGAACCATTCCTATGACACTAGTTGTACATTCCGATGCTTCACTTCAGGTTTACTGTATCCCTTGGACATTCTTATTGACGATGAAACACAGAAATTGCATCAGAATTAAATACAAGAGGCACAATGCCGACTTAAGGACAACAAGACTGACTCTTCTTACTGACTATGTTTTGAACCATTCCTGTGACACTAACTATAGATTCCGATGCTTCACATCTGGTATACTGTATCCCGCTGACCTTCTTATTGACGATGAAACACAGAAATTGCATCGGAATTAAATAAAAAAGGCGCAATGCCGACTTAAGTACAAGAAGACTGACTCTTCTTACTGTATATGTTGTGAACCATTCCATTGACACTTGTTATAGATTCCGATGCTTCACTCCAGGTTTACTGTATCCCTTGGACCTTCCTATTGACGATGAAACACAGAAATTGCATCGGAATTAAATAGAAAAGGCACAATGAAGACTTAAGTACAAGACGACTGACTCTTCTTACTGACTATGTTTTGAACCATTCCTGTGACACTAGTTATAGATTATAATGCTTCACTTCAGGTCTACTGTATCTCTTGGACCTTCTTATTGACGATGAAGCACCGAAATTGCATCGGAATTAAATACAAAAGGCGAAATGCCGGCTTTAGTACACGAAGACTGACTCTTCTTACTGTCTATGTTTTGAACCATTCCTGTGACACTAGTTATAGATTCCCATGCTACACTCCAGGTTTTCTCTATCCCTTGGACCTTCATATTGTCGATGAAATACAGAAAGTGCATCGGAATTAAATACATAAGGCACAATGCCGACTTAAGTACAAGAAGACTGACTCTTCTTACTGTCTATGTTTGAACCATTCCTGTGACACTAGTTATAGATTCCGATGCTTCACTTCAGGTTTCCTGCATCCCTCTGACCTTCTTGTTGCCGGTGAAACACAGAAATTGCATCGGAGTTAAATACGAAATGCACAATGCCAACTTAAGTACAAGAAGATTGACTCTTCTTACTGACCATGTTTTGAACCTTTCCTGTGTCACTAGCTATAGATTCCGATGCTTCACATCTGGTATACTGTATCCCTCTGACCTTCTTATTGACGATGAAACACAGAAATTGCATCGGAATTAAATATAAAAGGCGCAATGCCGGCTTAAGTACAAGAAGACTGACTCTTCTTACTGTCTATGTTGTGAACCATTCCATTGACACTAGTTATAGATTCCGATGCTTCCCTCCAGGTTTACTGTATCCCTTAGACCTTCTTAATGACGATGAAACACAGAAATTGCGTCGGAATTAAATACAAAAGGCAAATGCCGACTAAAGTACACGAAGACTGACTCTTCTTACTGTCTATGTTTTGAACCATTCCTGTGACACAAGTTATAGATTCCGATGCTACACTCCAGGTTTACTGTATCCCTTGGACTTTCTTATTGACGATGAAGTACAGAAATTGCATCGGAATTAAATACAAAATGCACAATGCCGACTTAAGGACAAGAAGACTAACTGTTCTTACTGACTATGTTTTGAACCATTCCTGAGACACTTGTTATAGATTCCGATGCTTCACTTCAGGTTTATTTTATCCCTCTGACCTTCCTATTGACGACGAAACACAGAAATTGCATCGGAATTAAATACAAAAGGCACAATGCAGACTTAAGTACAAGAAGACTGACTCCTCTTACTGTCTATAATTTGAACCATTCCTGTGACACTAGTTTTAGATTCCGATGATTCACTCCAGGTTTACTGTATCCCTTGGACCTTCTTATTGACGATGAAACACAGAAATTACATCGGAATTAAATAGAAAAGGCACAATGAAGACTTAAGTATAAGAAGACTGACTCTTCTTACTGACTATGTTTTGAACCATTCCAGTGACACCTGTTATAGATTATAATCCTTCACTTCAGGTTTACTGTATCCCTTGGACCCTCTTATTGACGATGAAACACAGAAATTGCGTCGGAATTAAATACAAAAGGCACAATGCCGACTTAAAGACAAGAAGACTGATTGTTCTTACTGACTATGTTTGAACCATTCCTGTGACACTAGTTATAGATTCCGATGCTTCACTTCAGGTTCATTGTATCCCTCTGACCTTCTTATTGACGATGAAACACAGAAATTGCATCGGAATTAAATAGAGAAGGCACAATGTCGACTTAAGCACAAGAAGACTGACTCTTCATACTGTCTATGTTTTGAACCATTCCAGTGACACTAATTATAGATTTCGATGCTTCACTTCAGGCTTACTGAATCCCTTGGACCTTCTTATTGACGATGAAACACAGAAATTGCATCGGAATTAAATACAAAAGGCACAATTCCGGCTTCAGTACAAGATGTCTGACTCTTCTTACTGTCTATGTTTTGAACCATTCCTGTGACACCAGTTATAGATTATAATGCTTCACTTCAGGTTTACTATATCCCTTGGACCTTCTTATTGACGATGAAACACAGAAATTCAATCAGAATTAAATACAAGGGGCACAATGCCGACTTAAGGATAAGAAGACAGACTCTTCCTACTGACTATGTTTTGAACCATTCCTGTGACACTAGCTATAGATTCCGATGCTTCAAATCTGGTATACTGTATCCCTCAGAACTTCTTATTGACGATGAAACACAGAAATTGCATCGGAATTAAATAAAAAAGGCGCAATGCCGACTTAAGTACAAGAAGACTGACTCTTCTTACTGTCTATGTTGTGAACCATTCCATTGACACTAGTTATAGATTCCGATGCTTCACTCCAGGTTTACTGTATCCCTTGGACCTTCTTATTGACGATGAAACACAGAAATTGCATCGGAATTAAATAGAAAAGGCACAATGAAGACTTAAGTACAAGAAGACTGACTCTTCTTACTGACTATGTTTTGAACCATTCCTGTGACACTAGTTATGGATTATAATGCTTCACCTCAGGTTTACTGTATCTCTTGGACCTTCTTATTGACGATGAAGCACCGAAATTGCATCGGAATTAAATACAAAAGGCGAAATGCCGACATTAGTACACGAAGACTGACTCCTCTTACTGTCTATGTTTTGAACCATTCCTGTGACACTAGTTATAGATTCCCATGCTGCACTCCAGGTTTTCTCTATCCCTTGGACCTTCTTATTGTCGACGAATCACAGAAATTGCATCGGAATTAAATACAAGAGGCACAATGCCGACTTAAGGACAAGAAGATTGACTCTTCTTACTGACTGTGATTTTGAACCATTCCTGTGACACTAGTTATAGATTCCGGTGCTTCACTTCAGGATTACCGTTTCCCTCCGACCTTCCTATTGACGATGAAAAACAGAAATTGCATCGGAATTAAGTACAAAAGGCACAATGCCGACTTAAGTACAAGAAGACTGACTCTTCTTACTGTCAATGTTTGAACCATTCCTGTGACACTAGTTATAGATTCCGATGCTTCACTTCAGGTTTCCTGCATCCCTCTGACCTTCTTGTTGCCGGTGAAACACAGAAATTGCATCGGAATTAAATACGAAATGCACAATGCCAACTTAAGTACAAGAAGATTGACTCTTCTTACTGACTATGTTTTGAACCATTCCTGTGACACTAGCTATAGATTCCGATGCTTCACATCTGGTATACTGTATCCCTCAGACCTTCTTATTGATGATGAAACACAGAAATTGCATCGGAATTAAATAAAAAAGGCGCAATGCCCACTTAAGTACAAGAAGACTGACTCTTCTTACTGTCTATGTTGTGAACCATTCCATTGACACTAGTTATGGATTCCGATGCTTCACTCCAGGTTTACTGTATCCCTTAGACCTTCTTATTGACGATGAAACACAGAAATTGCGTCGGAATTAAATACAAAAGGCAAATGCCGACTAAGGTACACGAAGACTGACTCTTCTTACTGTGTATGTTTTGAACCATTCCTGTGACACTAGTTTTAGATTCCGATGATTCACTCCAGGTTTACTGCATCCCTTGGACCTTCTTATTGACGATGAAACACAAAAATTGCATCCGAATTGAATAGAAAAGTCACAATGCCGTCTTAAGTACAAGAAGACTGACTCTTCTTACTGACTATGTTTTGAACCATTCCTGTGACACTAGTTATAGATTCCGATGCTTCACTTCAGGTTTTCTGTATACCTTGGACCTTCTTATTGACGATGAAACACAGAAATTGCATCGGAATTAAATAGAAAAGGCACAATGAAGACTTAAGTACAAGAAGACTGACTCATCTTACTGACTATGATATGAACCATTCCTGTCACACCAGTTATAGATTATAATGCTTCACTTCGGGTTTACTGTATCCCTTGGACCTTCTTATTGACGATGAAACACAGAAATTGCGTCGGAATGAAATACAAAAGGCACAATGCCGACTTAAAGACAAGAAGACTGACTGTTCTTACTGACTATGTTTGAACCATTCCTGTGACACTAGTTATAGTTTCCGATGCTTCACTTCAGGTTCATTGTATCCCTCTGACCTTCTTATTGACGATGAAACACAGAAATTGCATCGGAATTAAATAGATAAGGCACAATGTCGACTTAAGTACAAGAAGACTGACTCTTCTTACTGTCTATGTTTTGAACCATTCATGTGACACTAGTTATAGATTCCGATGCTTCACTCCAGGTTTACAGAATCCCTTGGACCTTCTTATTGACGATGAAACACAGAAATTGCATCGGAATTAAATACAAGAGGCATAACGCCGACTTAAGGACAAGAAGATTGACTCATCCTACTGACTATGTTTTGAACCATTCCTGTGACTCTAGTTATAGATTCCGATGCTTCACTTCAGGTTTACTGTATCTCTCTGAACGTATTGCCGAAGAAACTCAGAAATTGCATCGGAATTAAATACAAAAGGCACAATGCCGACTTAGGGACAAGAAGACTGACTCTTATACTGACTGTGTTTTGAACCATTCCTGTGACACTTGTTATAGATTCCGATGCTTCCCTTGAGGTTTACTGTTTCCCTTGGACCTTCGTATTGACGATGAAACACAGAAATTGCATCGGAATTAAATACAAAAGAAACAATGCCGACTTAAGTACAAGCAGACTGACTCTTTTACTGTCCATGTTTTGAACCTTTTCTGTGACACTATTTATGGAGTCCGATGCTTCACTTCAGGTTTACTGTATCCCTTCGGCCTTCTTAATGCCGGTGAAACACAGAAGTAGCATCGGAATTAAATACGAAATGCACAATACCAACTTAAGTACAAGAAGATTGACTCTTCTTACTGACTATGTTTTGAACCATTCCTGTGACACTAGTTATAGATTCCGATTCTTCACTTCAGGATTACTGTATCCCTCTGATCATCTTATTGATGATGAAACACGGAAATTGCATCGGAATATGATACAAAAGGCACAATGCCGACTTATGTACAAGAAGACTGACTCTTTCTACTGTCTATGTTTTGAACCATTCCTGTGACACTAATTATGGATTCCGATGCTTCACTTCAGGTTTACTGTATCCCTTGGACCTTCGTATTGACGATGAAACACAGAAATTGCATCGGAATTAAATACATAAGGCACAATGCCGACTTAAGTACATGAAGACCGACTCTTCCTACTGACTATGCTTTGAACCATTCCTGTGACACTAGTTATAGATTCCGATGCTGCACTTGAGGTTTACTGTATCCCTCTGACCTTCTTATTGAGGAGGAAACACAGAAATCGAATCGGAATTAAATTGAAACGCCACAATGCCTACTTAAGTACAAGTAGACTGACTCTTCTTACTGGCTACGTTTTCAACCATTCCTGTGACACTAGTTATAGATTCCGATGCATGACTTCAGTTTTACTGTATCCCTTGGACCTTGTTATTGACGATGAAACACAGAAATTGCATCGGAATTAAATAAGAAAGGCACAATGCCTACATAAAGAACAAGAAGACTGACTCTTCTTACTGACTATGTTTTGAACCATTCCTGTGACACAAGCTATAGATTCCGATGCTTCACTTCAGGTTTACTATATCCCTCTGACCTTCTTATTGACGATAAAACACAGAAAATGCATCGGAATTAAATACAAAAGGCGCAATGCCGACTTAAGTACAAGAAGACTGACTCTTCTTACTGTCTATGTTTTGAACCATTCCATTGACACTAGTAATAGATTCCGATGCTTCTCTCCAGGTTTACTGTATCCCTTGGACCTTGTTATTGACGATGAAACACAAAAATTGCATCGGAATTAAATAGAAAAGGCACAATGCCGACTTAAGTACAAGAAGACTGACTCTTCTTACAGTCTATGTTTTGAACCATTCCTGTGACACTAGTTATAGATTCCGATGCTTCACTTCTGGTTTACTGTATCCCTCTGACCGCATTGCCGAAGAAACTCAGAAATTGCATCGGAATTAAATACAAAAGGCACAATGCCGACTTAGGGACAAGAAGACTGACTCTTATACTGACTATGTTTTGAACCATTCCTGTGACACTTGTTATAGATTCCGATGCTTCACTTGAGGTTTACTGTTTCCCTTGGACCTTCGTATTGACGATGAAACACAGAAATTGCATCGGAATTAAATGCAAAAGAAACAATGCCGACTTAAGTACAAGAAGACTGACTCTTTTACTGTCCATGTTTTGAACCTTTTCTGTGACACTATTTATGGAGTCCGATGCTTCACTTCAGGTTTACTGTATCCCTTCGGCCTTCTTAATGCCGGTGAAACACAGAAGTAGCATTGGAATTAAATACGAAATGCACAATGCCAACTTAAGTACAAGAAGACTGACTCTTCTTACTGACTATGTTTTGAATCATTAGTGTGACACCAGTTACAGATTATAATGCTTCACTTCAGGTTTACTGTATCCCTTGGACCTTCTTATTGACGATGAAACACAGAAATTGCGTCGGAATGAAATACAAAAGGCACAATGCCGACTTAAAGACAAGAAGACTGACTGTTCTTACTGAATATGTTTGAACCATTCCTGTGACACTAGTTATAGATTCCGATGCTTCACTTCAGGTTCATTGTATTCCTCTGGCCTTCTTATTGACGATGAAACACAGAAATTGCATCGGAATTAAATAGAAAAGGCACAATGTCGACTTAAGTACAAGAAGACTGACTCTTCTTACTGTCTATGTTTTGAACCATTCCTGTGACACAAGTTATAGATTCCGATGCTACAGTCCAGGTTTACTGTATCCCTTGGACCTTCTTATTGACGATGAAACACAGAAATTGCATCGGAATTAAATACAAGAAGCACAATGCCGACTTAAGGACAAGAAGATTGACTCTTCTTACTGACTATGTTTTGAACCATTCCTGTGACACTAGTTATAGATTCCGATGCTTCACTTCAGGTGTACTGTATCCCTCTGACCGTATTGCCGATAAACTCAGAAATTGCATCGAAATTAAATACAAAAGGCACAATGCCGACTTAGGGACAAGAAGACTGACTCTTATACTGACTATGTTTTGAACCATTCCTGTGACACTTGTTATAGATTACGATGCTTCACTTGAGCTTTACTGTTTCCCTTGGACCTTCTTATTGACGATGAAACACAGAAATTGCATCGGAATAAGATACAAAAGGCACAATGCCGACTTATGTACAAGAAGACTGACTCTTTCTACTGTCTATGTTTTGAACCATTCCTGTGACACTAATTATGGATTCCGATGCTGCACTTGAGGTTTACTGTATCCCTCTGACCTTCTTATTGACGAGGAAACACAGAAATTGAATCGGAATTAAATTGACACGCCACAATGCCTACTTAAGTACAAGAAGACTGACTGTTCTTACTGTCTACGTTTTGAACCATTCCTGTGACACTAGTTATAGATTCCGATGCATGACTTCAGTTTTACTGTATCCCTAGGACCTTGTTATTGACGATGAAACACAGAAATTGCATCGGAATTAAATACAAAAGGCACAATGCCTACATAAAGAACAAGAAGACTGACTCTTCTTAGTGACTATGTTTTGAACCATTCCTGTGACACTAGCTATAGATACCGATGCTTCACTTCAGGTTTTTCTATATCCCTCTGACCTTCTTATTGACGATAAAACACAGAAAATGCATCGGAATTAAATACAAAAGGCACAATGCCGACTTAAGAACAGGAAGACTGACTCTTCTTACTGCCTATGTTTTGAACCATTCCATTGACACTAGTAATAGATTCCGATGCTTCACTCCAGGTTTACTGTTTCCCTCTGACCTTCCTATTAAAGATGAAACACAGAAATTGCATCGGAATTAATTACAAAAGGCACAATGCCGACTTAAGTACAAGAAGACTGACTCTTCTACTGTCTATGTTTTGAACCATTTCTGTGACACTAGTTATAGAGTCCGATGCTTCACTTCAGGTTTTCTGTATCCCTTGGGCCTTCTTATTGACGATGAATCACAGAAATTGCATCGGAATTAATTACAAATGGCACAATGCCAACTTAAGTACAAGAAGACTGACTCTTCTTACTGTCTATGTTTGAACCATTCCTGTGACACTAGTTATAGATTCCGATGCTTCACTTCAGGTTTCCTGTATCCCTTTGACCTTCATATTGCCGGTGAAACACAGAAATTGTATCGGAATTAGATACGAAAGGCACAATGCCAACATATGTACAAGAAGACTGACTCTTCTTACTGACTATGTTTTGAACGATTCCCCTGTGACACTAGTTATAGATTCCGATGCTTCACTTCAGCTTTACTGTATCCCTCAGAGTTTCTTATTGACGATGAAACACAGAAATTGCATCGGAATTAAATAGAAAAGGCACAATGCCGACTTAAGTACAAGAAGGCTGTTTCTTCTTACTGTCTATGCTTTGAACCATTCCTATGACACTAGTTGTACATTCCGATGCTTCACTTCAGGTTCACTGTATCCCTTGGACCTTCTTATTGACGATGAAACACAGAAATTGCATCATATTTAAATACAAGAGGCACAATGCCGACTTAAGGACAAGAAGACTGACTCTTCTTACTGCCTATGTTTTGAACCATTCCTGTGACACTAGCTATAGATTCCGATGCTTCACATCTGGTATACTGTATCCCTCAGACCTTCTTATTGACGATGAAACACAGAAATTGCATCGGAATTAAATAAAAAAGGCGCAATGCCGACTTAAGTACAAGAAGACTGACTCTTCTTACTGTCTATGTTAGAACCATTCCTGTGACACTAGTTATAGATTCCCATGCTACACTCCAGGTTTTCTGTATCCCTTGGACCTTCTTATTGTCGATGAAACTCAGAAATTGCATCGGAATTAAATACAAGAGGCACAATGCCGACTTAAGGACAAGAAGATTGACTCTTCTTACTGACTGTGATTTTGAACCATTCCTATGACACTAGTTTTAGATTCCGATGCTTCACTTCAGGATTACCGTTTCCCTCTGACCTTCCTATTGACGATGAAAAACAGAAATTGCATCTTAATGAAATACAAAAGGCACAATGCCGACTTAAGTACAAGAAGACTGACTCTTCTTTCTGTCTATGTTTGAACCATTCCTGTGACACTAGTTATAGATTCCGATGCTTCACTTCAGGTTTCCTGCATCCCTCTGACCTTCTTGTTGCCGGTCAAACACAGAAATTGCATCGGAATTAAATACGAAATGCACAATGCCAACTTAAGTACAAGAAGATTGACTCTTCTTACTGACTATGTTTCGAACCATTCCTGTGACACTAGCTATAGATTCCGATGCTTCACATCTGGTATACTGTATCCCTCAGACCTTCTTATTGACGATGAAACACAGAAATTGCATCGGAATTAAATAAAAAAGGCGCAATGCCGACTTAAGTACAAGAAGACTGACTCTTCTTACTGTCTATGTTGTGAACCATTCAATTGCCACTAGTTATAGATCCCGATGCTTCACTCCTGGTTTACTGTATCCCTTAGACCTTCTTATTGACGATGAAACACAGAAATTGCGTCGGAATCAAATACAAAAGGCAAATGCCGACTAAAGTACACGAAGACTGACTCTTCTTACTGTCTATGTTTTGAACCATTCCTGTGACATAAGTAATAGATTCCGATGCTACACTCCAGGTTTACTGTATCCCTTGGACCTTCTTATTGACGATGAAACACAGAAATTGCATCGGAATTAAATAGAAAATGCACAATGCCGACTTAAGGACAAGAAGACTAACTGTTCTTACTGACTATGGTTTGAACCATTCCTGTCACACTAGTTATAGATTCCGATGCTTCACTTCAGGTTTATTGTATCCCTCTGACCTGCCTATTGACGACGAAACACAGAAATTGCATCGGAATTAAATACAAAAGGCACAATGCAGACTTAAGTACAAGAAGACTGACTCCTCTTACTGTCTATGATTTGAACCATTCCTGTGACACTAGTTTTAGATTCCGATGATTCACTCCAGGTTTACTGTATCCCTTGGACCTTCTTATTGACGATGAAACACAAAAATTGCATCCGAATTAAATAGAAAAGTCACAATGCCGTCTTAAGTACAAGAAGACTGACTCTTCTCACTGACTATGTTTTGAACCATTCCTGTGACGCTAGTTATAGATTCCGATGCTTCACTTCAGGTTTTCTGTATACCTTGGACCTTCTTATTGACGATGAAACACAGAAATTGCATCGGAATTAAATAGAAAAGGCACAATGAAGACTTAAGTACACGAAGACTGACTCGTCTTACTGACTATGATTTGAACCATTCCTGTGATACCAGTTATAGATTATAATGCTTCATTTCAGGTTTACTGTATCCATTGGACCTTCTTATTGGCGATGAAACACAGAAATTGCGTCGGAATTAAATACAAAAGGCACAATGCCGACTTAAAGGCAAGAAGACTGACTGTTCTTACTGACTATGTTTGAACCATTCCTGTGACACTAGTTATAGATTCCGATGGTTCACTTCAGGTTCATTGTATCCCTCTGACCTTCTTATTGACGATGAAACACAGAAATTGCATCGGAATTAAATAGAAAAGGCACAATGTCGACTTAAGTACAAGAAGACTGACTCTTCTTACTGTCTATGTTTTGAACCATTCCTGTGACACAAGTTATAGATTCCGATGCTACAGTCTAGGTTTACTGTATCCCTTGGACCTTCTTATTGACGATGAAACACAGAAATTGCATCGGAATTAAATACAAAAGGCACAATGTCGACTTAAGTACAAGAAGACTGACTCTTCTTACTGTCTATATTTTGAACCGTTACAGTGACACTAATTATAGATTCCGATGCTTCACTTCAGGCTTACTGAATCCCTTGGACCTTCTTATTGACGATGAAACACAGAAATTGCATCGGAATTAAATACAAAAGGCACAATGCCGGCTTCAGTACAAGACGTCTGACTCTTCTTACTATCTATGTTTTGAACCATTACTGTGACACTAGTTGTAGATTCCGATGCTTCACTCAAGGTTTACAGTATCCCTTGGACCTTCTTATTGACGATGAAACACAGAAATTGCATCGGAATTAAATACAAGAGGCACAATGCCGACATAAGGACAAGAAGATTGACTCTTCTTACTGACTATGTTTTGAACCATTCCTGTGACACTAGTTATAGATTCCAATGCTTCACTACAGGTTTACTGTTTCCCTCTGACCATCCTATTGACGATGTAAAACAGAATTTGCATCGGAATTAAATACAAAAGGCACAATGACGACTTAAGTACAAGAAGACCGACTCTTCTTACTTTCTGTGTTTGAACCATTCCTGTGACACTAGATATAAATTCCGATGCTTCACTTGAGGTTCATTGCATCCCTCTGACCTTCTTATTGACGATGAAACACAGAAATTGCATCGGAATTAAATAGAAAAGGCACAATGTCGACTGAAGTACAAGAAGACTGACTCTTCTTACTGTCTATGTTTTGAACCATTCCTGTGACACAAGTTATAGATTCCGATGCTACAGTCCAGGTTTACTGTATCCCTTGGACCTTCTTATTGACGATGAAACACAGAAATTGCATCGGAAATAAATACAAAAGGCACAATGCCAACTTAAGGACAAGAAGACTAACTGTTCTTACTGACTATGTTTTGAACCATTCCAGTGACACTAATTATAGATTCCGATGCTTCACTTCAGGTTTACTGCATCCCTTAGACCTTCTTATTGACGATAAAACACAGAAATTGCGTTGGAATTAAATACAAAAGGCAAATGCCGACTAAAGTACACGAAGACTGACTCTTCTTACTGTCTATGTTTTGAACCATTCCTGTGACAATAGTTATAGATTCCGATGCTACACTCCAGGTTTGCTGTATCCCTTGGACCTTCTCATTGACGATGAAACACAGAAATTGCATCGGAATTAAATACAAGAGGCACAATGCCGACTTAAGGACAAGAAGACTAACTGTTCTTACTGACTATGTTTTGAACCATTCCTGTGAGACTAGTTGTAGATTCCGATGCTTCACTTCAGGTTTACTGTATACCTTGGACCTGCTTATTGACGATAAAACACAGAAATTGCATCGGATTTAAATACAAAAGGCACAATGCCGACTTAAGTACAAGAAGACTGACTCTTCCTACTGTCTATGTTTTGAATCATTCCTGTGACACTAGTTTTGGATTCCGATGCTTCACTTCAGGTTTACTGTATCCCACTGACCTTCTTATTGACGATGAAACACAGAAATTGCATCGGAATTAAATACAAAAGGCACAATGCCGACTTAAGGACAAGAAGACTGAATCTTCATACTGACTATGCTTTGAACCATTCCTGTGACACTAGTTATAGATTCCGATGCTTCACTTCAGGTTTCCTGTATCACTTTGACCTTCTTATTGCCGGTGAAACATAGAAATTGTATCGGAATTAAGTACGAAAGGCACAATGCCAACTTATGTACAAGAAGACTGACTCTTCTTACTGAGTATGTTTTGAACGATTCCTGTGACACTAGTTATAGATTCCGATGCTTCACTTCAGGTTTACTGTATCCCTCTGACCTTCTTACTGACGATGAAACACAGAAACTGCATCGGAATTAAATAGAAAAGGGACAATTCCGACTTAAGTACAAGAAGGCTGACCCTTCTTACTGTCTATGTTTTGAACCATTCCTATGACACTAGTTGTACATTCCGATGCTTCACTTCAGGTTCACTGTATCCCTTGTACCTTCTTATTGTCGATGAAACACAGAAATTGCATTAGAATTAAATACAAAAGCACAATGCCGACTTAATGACAAGAACACTGACTCTTCTTACTGACTATGTTTTGAACCATTCCTGTGACACTAGCTATAGATTCCGATGCTTCACTTCAGGATTACTGTATCCCTCTGACCTTCTTATTGATGATGAAACACAGAAATTGCATCGGAATAAGATACAAAAGGCACAATGCCGACTTAAGTACAAGAAGACTGACTCTTCTTACTGACTATGTTTTGAACCATTCCATTGACACTAGTTATAGATTCCGATGCTTCACTCCAGGTTTACAGTATCCCTTGGACCATCTTATTGACGATGAAACACTGAAATTGCATTAGAATTAAATACAAAAGCACAATGCCGACTTAATGACAAGAACACTGACTCTTCTTACTGACTATGTTTTGAACCATTCCTGTGACACTAGCTATAGATTCCGATGCTTCACTTCATGATTACTGTATCCCTCTGACCTTCTTATTGATGATGAAACACAGAAATTGCATCGGAATAAGATACAAAAGGCACAATGCCGACTTAAGTACAAGAAGACTGTCTCTTCTTACTGACTATGTTTGAACCATTCCTGTGACACTAGTTATAGATTCCGATGCTTCACTTCAGGTTTACTGTATCCCTCTGACCGTATTGCCGAAGAAACTCAGAAATTGCATCGGAATTAAATACAAAAGGCACAATGCCGACTTAGGGACAAGAAGACTGACTTTTATACTGACTATGTTTTGAACCATTCCTGTGACACTTCTTATAGATTCCGATGCTTCACTTGAGGTTTACAGTTTCCCTTGGACCTTCTTATTGACGATGAAACACAGAAATTGCATCGGAATTAAATACAAAAGAAACAATGCCGACTTAAGTACAAGAAGACTGACTCTTTTACTGTCTATGTTTTGAACCTTTTCTGTGACACTATTTATGGAGTCCGATGCTTCACTTCAGGTTTACTGTATCCTTCGGCCTTCTTAATGCCGGTGAAACACAGAAGTAGCATCGGAATTAAATACGATATGCACAATGCCAACTTAAGTACAAGAAGATTGGCTCTTCTTACTGACTATGTTTTGAACCATTCCTGTGACACTAGTTATAGATTCCGATTCTTCACTTCAGGATTACTGTATCCCTCTGACCATCTTATTGATGATGAAGCACAGAAATTGCATCGGAATAAGATACAAAAGGCACAATGCCGACTTAAGTACCAGAAGACTGACTCTTTCTACTGTCTATGCTTTGAATCATTCCTGTGACACTAATTATGGATTCCGATGCTTCACTTCAGGTTTACTGTATCCCTTGGACCTTCGTATTGACGATGAAACACAGAAATTGCATCGGAATTAAATACATAAAGCACAATGCCGACTTAAGTACATGAAGACCGACTCTTCCTACTGACTATGATTTGAACCATTCCTGTGACACTAGTTATAGATTCCGATGCTGCACTTGAGGTTTACTGTATCCCTCTGACCTTCTTATTGACGAGGAAACACAGAAATTGAATCGGAATTAAATTGAAACGCCACAATGCCTACATAAGTACAAGAAGACTGACTCTTCTTACTGTCTACGTTTTGAACCATTCCTCTGACACTAGTTATAGATTCCGATGCATGACTTCAGTTTTACTGTATCCCTTGGACCTTGTTATTGACGATGAAACACAGAAATTGCATCGGAATTAAATACAAATGGCACAATGCCTACATAAAGGACAAGAAGACTGACTCTTCTTACTGACTATGTTTTGAACCATTCCTGTGACACTAGCTACAGATTCCGATGCTTCACTTCAGGTTTACTATATCCCTCTGACCTTCTTATTGACGATAAAACACAGAAAATGCATCGGAATTAAATAAAAAAGGCACAATGCCGACTTAAGTACAAGAAGACTGACTCTTCTTACTGTCTATGATTTGAACCATTCCGTTGACACTAGTAATAGATTCCGATGCTTCACTCCAGGTTTACTGTATCCCTTGGACCTGGTTATTGACGATGAAACACAAAAATTGCATCGGAATTAAATAGAAAAGGCACAATGCCGACTTAAGTACAAGAAGACTGACTATTCTTACTGTCTATGTTTTGAACCCTTCCTGTGACACTAGTTATAGATTCCGATGCTTCACGTCAGGTTTACTGTATCCCTTGGATCTTATTATTGACGATGAAACACAGAAGTTGCATCAGAATTAAATACAAAAGGCAAAATGCCGACTTAAGTACACGAAGACTGACTCCTCTTACTGTCTATGTTTTGAACCATTCCTGTGACACAAGTTATAGATTCCGATGCTACAGTCCAGGTTTACTGTATCCCTTGGACCTTCTTATTGACGATGAAACACAGAAATTGCATCGGAATTAATTACAAAAGGCACAATGCCGACTTAAGTACAAGAAGACTGACTCTTCTTACTGTCTATATTTTAAAACATTCCAGTGACACGAGTTATAGATTCCGATGCTTCACTTTAGGTTTATTGTAACCCTTGGACCTTCTTATTGACGATGAAACACAGAAATTGCATCGGAATTAAAAACAAAACGCACAATGCCAACATCAGTACAAGACGTCTGACTCTTCTTACTGTCTATGTTTTGAACCATTACTGTGACACTAGTTATAGATTTCGATGCTACAGTCCAGGTTTACTGTATCCCTTGGACCTTCTTATTGACGATGAAACACAGAAATTGCATCGGAAATAAATACAAAAGGCACAATGCCAACTTAAGGACAAGAAGACTAACTGTTCTTACTGACTATGTTTTGAACCATTCCAGTGACACTAATTATAGATTCCGATGCTTCACTTCAGGTTTACTGCATCCCTTAGACCTTCTTATTGACGATAAAACACAGAAATTGCGTTGGAATTAAATACAAAAGGCAAATGCCGACTAAAGTACACGAAGACTGACTCTTCTTACTGTCTATGTTTTGAACCATTCCTGTGACAATAGTTATAGATTCCGATGCTACACTCCAGGTTTACTGTATCCCTTGGACCTTCTCATTGACGATGAAACACAGAAATTGCATCGGAATTAAATACAAGAGGCACAATGCCGACCTAAGGACAAGAAGACTAACTGTTCTTACTGACTATGTTTTGAACCATTCCTGTGAGACTAGTTGTAGATTCCGATGCTTCACTTCAGGTTTACTGTATACCTTGGACCTGCTTATTGACGATAAAACACAGAAATTGCATCGGATTTAAATACAAAAGGCACAATGCCGACTTAAGTACAAGAAGACTGACTCTTCCTACTGTCTATGTTTTGAATCATTCCTGTGACACTAGTTTTGGATTCCGATGCTTCACTTCAGGTTTACTGTATCCCACTGACCTTCTTATTGACGATGAAACACAGAAATTGCATCGGAATTAAATACAAAAGGCACAATGCCGACTTAAGGACAAGAAGACTGAATCTTCATACTGACTATGTTTTGAACCATTCCTGTGACACTAGTTATAGATTCCGATGCTTCACTTCAGGTTTCCTGTATCACTTTGACCTTCTTATTGCCGGTGAAACATAGAAATTGTATCGGAATTAAGTACGAAAGGCACAATGCCAACTTATGTACAAGAAGACTGACTCTTCTTACTGAGTATGTTTTGAACGATTCCTGTGACACTAGTTATAGATTCCGATGCTTCACTTCAGGTTTACTGTATCCCTCTAACCTTCTTATTGACGATGAAACACAGAAACTGCATCGGAATTAAATAGATAAGGGACAATTCCGACATAAGTACAAGAAGGCTGACCCTTCTTACTGTCTATGTTTTGAACCATTCCTATGACACTAGTTGTACATTCCGATGCTTCACTTCAGGTTCACTGTATCCCTTGTACCTTCTTATTGTCGATGAAACACAGAAATTGCATTAGAATTAAATACAAAAGGCACAATGCCGACTTAATGACAAGAACACTGACTCTTCTTACTGACTATGTTTTGAACCATTCCTGTGACACTAGCTATAGATTCCGATGCTTCACTTCAGGATTACTGTATCCCTCTGACCTTCTTATTGATGATGAAACACAGAAATTGCATCGGAATAAGATACAAAAGGCACAATGCCGACTTAAGTACAAGAAGACTGACTCTTCTTACTGACTATGTTTTGAACCATTCCATTGACACTAGTTATAGATTCCGATGCTTCACTCCAGGTTTACAGTATCCCTTGGACCATCTTATTGACGATGAAACACTAAAATTGCATTAGAATTAAATACAAAAGGCACAATGCCGACTTAATGACAAGAACACTGACTCTTCTTACTGACTATGTTTTGAACCATTCCTGTGACACTAGCTATAGATTCCGATGCTTCACTTCATGATTACTGTATCCCTCTGACCTTCTTATTGATGATGAAACACAGAAATTGCATCGGAATAAGATACAAAAGGCACAATGCCGACTTAAGTACAAGAAGACTGACTCTTCTTACTGACTATGTTTGAACCATTCCTGTGACACTAGTTATAGATTCCGATGTTTCACTTCAGGTTTATTGTATACCTCTGACCTTCTTATTGACGATGAAACACAGAAATTGCATCGGAATTAAATAGAAAAGGCACAATGCCGACTTAAGTACAAGAAGACTGACTCTTCTTGCTGACTATGTTTTGAACTATTCCTGTGACACTTGTTATAGATTCCGATGCTTCACTTCAGATTTACTGTATACCTTGGACCCTCTTATTGACGAAGAAACACAGAAATTGCATCGGAATTAAATACAAAATGCACAATGCCGACTTAAGTACAAGAAGACTGACTCTTCCTACTGTCTATGTTTGAATCATTCCTGTGACACTAGTTTCGGATTCCGATGCTTCACTTCAGGTTTACTGTATCCCTCTGACCTTCTTATTGACGATGAAACACAGAAATTGCATCGGAATGAAATACAAAAGGCACAATGCCGACTTAAGTACAAGAAGACTGACTCTTCCTACTGTCTATGTTTTGAACCACACCTGTGACACTAGTTATAGATTCCGATGCTTCACTTCAGGTTTACTGTATCCCTCTGACCGTATTGCCGAAGAAACTCAGAAATTGCATCGGAATTAAATACAAAAGGCACAATGCCGACTTAGGGACAAGAAGACTGACTTTTATACTGACTATGTTTTGAACCATTCCTGTGACACTTGTTATAGATTCCGATGCTTCACTTGAGGTTTACAGTTTCCCTTGGACCTTCTTATTGACGATGAAACACAGAAATTGCATCGGAATTAAATACAAAAGAAACAATGCCGACTTAAGTACAAGAAGACTGACTCTTTTACTGTCTATGTTTTGAACCTTTTCTGTGACACTATTTATGGAGTCCGATGCTTCACTTCAGGTTTACTGTATCCTTCGGCCTTCTTGATGCCGGTGAAACACAGAAGTAGCATCGGAATTAAATACGAAATGCACAATGCCAACTTAAGTACAAGAAGATTGGCTCTTCTTACTGACTATGTTTTGAACCATTCCTGTGACACTAGTTATAGATTCCGATTCTTCACTTCAGGATTACTGTATCCCTCTGACCATCTTATTGATGATGAAGCACAGAAATTGCATCGGAATAAGATACAAAAGGCACAATGCCGACTTAAGTACAAGAAGACTGATTCTTTCTACTGTCTATGTTTTGAATCATTCCTGTGACACTAATTATGGATTCCGATGCTTCACTTCAGGTTTACTGTATCCCTTGGACCTTCGTATTGACGATGAAACACAGAAATTGCATCGGAATTAAATACATAAAGCACAATGCCGACTTAAGTACATGAAGACCGACTCTTCCTACTGACTATGTTTTGAACCATTCCTGTGACACTAGTTATAGATTCCGATGCTGCACTTGAGGTTTACTGTATCCCTCTGACCTTCTTATTGACGAGGAAACACAGAAATTGAATCGGAATTAAATTGAAACGCCACAATGCCTACATAAGTACAAGAAGACTGACTCTTCTTACTGTCTACGTTTTGAACCATTCCTGTGACACTAGTTATAGATTCCGATGCATGACTTCAGTTTTACTGTATCCCTTGGACCTTGTTATTGACGATGAAACACAGAAATTGCATCGGAATTAAATACAAATGGCACAATGCCTACATAAAGGACAAGAAGACTGACTCTTCTTACTGACTATGTTTTGAACCATTCCTGTGACACTAGCTATAGATTCCGATGCTTCACTTCAGGTTTACTATATCCCTCTGACCTTCTTATTGACGACAAAACACAGAAAATGCATCGGAATTAAATAAAAAAGGCACAATGCCGACTTAAGTACAAGAAGACTGACTCTTCTTACTGTCTATGATTTGAACCATTCCGTTGACACTAGTAATAGATTCCGATGCTTCACTCCAGGTTTACTGTATCCCTTGGACCTGGTTATTGACGATGAAACACAAAAATTGCATCGGAATTAAATAGAAAAGGCACAATGCCGACTTAAGTACAAGAAGACTGACTATTCTTACTGTCTATGTTTTGAACTATTCCTGTGACACTAGTTATAGATTCCGATGCTTCACGTCAGGTTTACTGTATCCCTTGGATCTTCTTATTGACGATGAAACACAGAAATTGCATCAGAATTAAATACAAAAGGCAAAATGCCGACTTAAGTACACGAAGACTGACTCCTCTTACTGTCTATGTTTTGAACCATTCCTGTGACACAAGTTATAGATTCCGATGCTACAGTCCAGGTTTACTGTATCCCTTGGACCTTCTTATTGACGATGAAACACAGAAATTGCATCGGAATTAATTACAAAAGGCACAATGCCGACTTAAGTACAAGAAGACTGACTCTTCTTACTGTCTATATTTTAAAACATTCCAGTGACACGAGTTATAGATTCCGATGCTTCACTTTAGGTTTATTGTAACCCTTGGACCTTCTTATTGACGATGGAACACAGAAATTGCATCGGAATTAAAAACAAAACGCACAATGCCAACATCAGTACAAGACGTCTGACTCTTCTTACTGTCTATGTTTTGAACCATTACTGTGACACTAGTTATAGATTTCGATGCTTCACTCTAGGTTTACAGTATCCCTTGGACCTTCTCATTGACGATGAAACACAGAAATTGCATCGGAATTAAATACAAGAGGCACAATGCCGACTTAAGGACAAGAAGATTGACTCTTCTTACTGACTGTGATTTTGAACCATTCCTGTGACACTAGTTATAGATTCCGATGCTTCAATTCAGGATTTACTGTATCCCTCTGACCTTCTTATTGATGATGAAACATAGAAATTGCATCGGAATAAGATACAAAAGGCACAATGCCGACTTAAGTACAAGAAGACTGACTCTTCTTACTGTCTATGTTTTGAACCATTCGTGTGACACAAGTTAAAGTTTCCGATGCTACACTCCAGGTTTACTGTATCCCTTGGTCCTTCTTATTGACGATGAAACACAGAAATTGCATCGGAATTAAATACAAAAGGCACAATGCCGACTTAAGGACAAGAAGACTGACTTTTCTTACTGACTATGCTTTGAACCATTCCTGTGACACTAGTTATAGATTCCGAAGCTTCGCTTCAGGTTAATTGTATCCCTCTGACCTTCCTATTAACGACGAAACACAGAAATTGCACCGGAATTAAATAGAAAAGGCACAATGCCGACTTCAGTACAAGAAGACTGACTCCTCTTACTGCCTATGTTTGAACCATTCCTGTGACACTAGTTTTAGATTCCGATGCCTCACTCCAGGTTTACTGTATCCCTTGGGCCTTCTTATTGACGATGAAACACAGAAATTGCATCGGAATTAAATACAAGAGGCACAATGCCGACTTAAGGACAAGAAGATTGACTCTTCTTACTGACTATGTTTGAACCATTCCTGTGACACTAGTTATAGATTCCCATGCTTCACTACAGGTTTACTGTTTCCCTCTGACCATCCTATTGACGATGAAAAACAGAAATTGCATCGGAATTAAATACAAAAGGCACAATGACGACTTAAGTACAAGAAGACTGACTCTTCTTAGTTTCTATGTTTGAACCATTCCTGTGACACTAGATATAAAGTCCGATGCTTCACTTCAGGTTCATTGTATCCCTCTGACCTTCTTATTGACGATGAAACACAGAAATTGCATCGGAATTAAATAGAAAGGGCACAATGTCGACTTAAGTACAAGAAGACTGACTCTTCTTACTGTCTATGTTTTGAACCATTCCTGTGACACAAGTTATAGATTCCGATGCTACAGTCCAGGTTTACTGTATCCCTTGGACCTTCTTATTGACGATGAAACACAGAAATTGCATCGGAAATAAATACAAAAGGCACAATGCCGACTTAAGGACAAGAAGACTAACTGTTCTTACTGATTATGTTTTGAACCATTCCAGTGACACTAATTGTAGATTCCGATGCTTCACTTCAGGCTTACTGCATCGCTTGGACCTCCTTATTGACGATGAAACACAGAAATTGCATCGGAATTAAATGCAAAAGGCACAATGCCGGCTTCAGTACAAGACGTCTGACTCTTCTTACTGTCTATGTTTTGAACCATTACTGTGACACTAGTTATAGATTCCGATGCTTCACTCCAGGTTTACAGTATCCCTTGGACCTTCTTATTGACGATGAAACACAGTAATTGCATCGGAATTAAATACAAGAGGCACAATGCCGACTTAAGGACAAGAAGATTGACTCTTCTTACTGACTATGTTTTGAACCATTCCTGTGACATTAGTTATGGATTCCGATGCTTCACTACAGGTTTACTGTTTCCCTCTGACCATCCTATTGACGATGAAAAACAGAAATTGCATCGGAATTAAATACAAAAGGCACAATGACGACTTAAGTACAAGAAGACTGACTCTTCTTACTTTCTATGTTTGAACCATTCCTGTGACACTAGATATAAATTCCGATGCTTCACTTCAGGTTCATTGTATCCCTCTGACTTTCATATTGACGATGAAACACAAAAATTGCATCGGAATTAAATAGAAAAGGCACAATGTCGACTTAAGTACAAGAAGACTGACTCTTCTTACTGTCTATGCTTTGAACCATTCCTGTGACACAAGTTATACATTCCGATGCTACAGTCCAGGTTTACTGTATCACTTGGACCTTCTTATTGACGATGAAACACAGAAATTGCATCGGAAATAAATACAAAAGGCACAATGCCGACTTAAGGACAAGAAGACTAACTGTTCTTACTGACTATGCTTTGAACCAGTCCAGTGACACTAATTATAGATTCCGATGCTTCACTTCAGGTTTACATCATCCCTTAGACCTTCTTATTGACGATGAAACACAGAAATTGCGTCGGAATTAAATACAAAAGGCAAATGCCGACTAAAGTACACGAAGACTGACTCTTCTTACTGTCTATGTTTTGAACCATTCCTGTGACAATAGTTATACATTCCGATGCTACACTCCAGGTTTACTGTATCACTTGGACATTCTCATTGACGATGAAACACAGAAATTGCATCGGAATTAAATACAAGAGGCACAATGCCGACTTAAGGACAAGAAGACTAACTGTTCTTACTGACTATGTTTTGAACCATTCCTGTGACACTAGTTATAGATTCCGATGTTTCACTTCAGGTTTACTGTATACCTTGGACCTTCTTATTGACGATAAAACACAGAAATTGCATCGGATTTAAATACAAAAGGCACAATGCAGACTTAAGTACAAGAAGACTGACTCTTCCTACTGTCTATGTTTTGAATCATTCCTGTGACAATAGTTTTGGATTCCGATGCTTCACTTCAGGTTTACTGTATCCCACTGACCTTCTTATTGACGATGAAACACAGAAATTGCATCGGAATTAAATACAAAAGGCACAATGCCGACTTAAGGACAAGAAGACTGACTCTTCATACTGACTATGTTTTGAACCATTCCTGTGACACTAGTTATAGATTCCGATGCTTCACTTCAGGTTTCCTGTATCACTTTGACCTTCTTGTTGCCGGTGAAACACAGAAATTGTATCGGAATTAAGTACGAAAGGCACAATGCCAACTTATGTACCAGAAGACTGACTCTTCTTACTGAGTATGTTTTGAACGATTTCTGTGACACTAGTTATATATTCCGATGCTTCACTTCAGGATTACTGTATCCCTCTGACCTTCTTATTGACGATGAAACACAGAAACTGCATCGGAATTAAACAGAAAAGGGACAATTCCGACTTAAGTACAAGAAGGCTGACCCCACTTACTGTCTATGTTTTGAACCATTCCCATGACACTAGTTGTACATTCCGATGCTTCACTTCAGGTTCACTGTATCCCTTGGACCTTCTTATTGACGATGAAACACAGAAATTGCATTAGAATTAAATACAAAAGGCACAATGCCGACTTAATAAGAAGAAGACTGACTCTTCTTACTGACTATGTTTTGAACCATTCCTGTGACGCTAGCTATAGAATCCGATGCTTCACATCTGGTATACTGTATCCCTCAGACCTTCTTATTGACGATGAAACACTGAAATTGCATCGGAATTAAATACAAAAGGCACAATGCCGACTTAAGTACAAGAAGCTTGACTCTTCTTACTGTCTATGTTGTGAACCATTCCATTGACACTAGTTATAGATTCCGAAGCTTCACTCCATGTTTACTGTATCCCTTGGACCATCTTATTGACGATGAAACACAGAAATTGCATCAGAATTAAATACAAAAGGCACAATGCCGACTTAAGGACAAGAAGACCGACTGTTCTTACTGACTATGTTTGAACCATTCCAGTGACACTAGTTATAGATTCCGATGCTTCACTTCAGGTTTACTGTATACCTTGGACCTTCTTATTGACGATGAAACGCAGAAATTGCATCGGAATTAAATACAAAATACACAAAGCCGACTTAAGTATAAGAAGGCTGACCCTTCCCACTGTCTATGTTTTGAATCATTCCTGTGACACTAGTTTTGGATTCCGATGCTTCACTTCAGGTTTCCTGTATCCCTCTGACCTTCTTATTGACGATGAAACACAGAAATTGGATCGGAATGAAATACAAAAGGCACAATGCCGACTTAAGTACAAGAAGACTGACTCTTCCTACTGTCTATGTTTTGAACCATTCCTGTGACACTAGTTATAGATTCCGATGCTTCACTTTAGGTGTACTGTATCCCTCTCACCGTATTGCCGATGAAACTCAGAAATTGCATCGGAATTAAATACAAAAGGCACAATGCCACCTTAAGGACAACAAGACTGACTCTTCTTACTGACTATGCTTTGAACCATTCCTGTGACACTAGTGTAGATTCCGATGCTTCACTTGAGGTTTACTGTTTCCCTTGGACCTTCTTATTGACGATGAAACACAGAAATTGCATCGGAATTAAATACAAAAGAAACAATGCCGACTTAAGTACAAGAAGACTGACTCTTCTACTGTCTATGTTTTCAACCGTTTCTGTGACACTATTTATAGAGTCTGATGCTTCACTTCAGATTTACTGTATCCCTTGGGCCTTCTTAATGACGGTGAAACACAGAAATTGCATCGGTATTAAAAACGAAATGCACAATGCCAACTTAAGTACAAGAAGTTTGACTCTTCTTACAGACTATGTTTTGAACCATTCCTGTGACACTAGTTTTAGATTCCGATGCTTCACTTGAGGTTTACTGTTTCCCTTGGACATTCTTATTGACGATGAAACACAGAAATTGCATCGGAATTAAATAGAAAAGTCACAATGCCGTCTTAAGTGCAAGAAGACTGACTCTTCTTACGGACTATGTTTTGAACCATTCCTGTGACACTAGTTATAGATTCCGATGCTTCACTTCAGGTTTATTGTTTTCCTCTGACCTTCCTATTAAAGATGAAACACAGAAATTGCATCGGAATTAATTACAAAAGGCACAATGCCGACTTAAGTACAAGAAGACTGACTCTTCTACTGCCTATGTTTTGAACCATTTCTGTGACACTAGTTATGGAGTCCGATGCTTCACTTCAGGTTTACTGTATCCCTTGGGCCTTCTTATTGACGATGAATCACAGAAATTGCGTCGGAATAAATACAAGAGGCACAATGCCAACTTAAGTACAAGAAGACTGACTCTTCTTACTGTCTATGTTTGAACCATTCCTGTGACACTAGTTATAGATTCCGAAGCTTCACTTCAGGTTTCCTGTATCCCTTTGACCTTCATATTGCCGGTGAAACACCGAAATTGTATCGGAATTAGATACGAAAGACACAATGCCAACTTATGTACAAGAAGACTGACTCTTCTTACTGACTATGATTTGAACCATTCCTGTGACACTAGTTATAGATTATAATGCTTCACTTCAGGTTTACTGTATCTCTTGGACCTTCTTACTGACGATGAAGCACCGAAATTGCATCGGAATTAAATACAAAAGGCGAAATGCCGACTTTAGCATACGAAGACTGACTCTTCTTACTGTCTATGTTTTGAACCATTCCTGTGACAATAGTTATAGATTCCCATGCTACACTCCAGGTTTTCTCTATCCCTTGGACCTTGTTATTGTCGATGAAACACAGATATTGCATCGGAATTAAATACAAAAGGCACAATGCCGACTTAAGGACAAGAAGTCTGACTGTTCTTACTGACTATGCTTTGAACCATTCCTGTGACACTAGTTATAGATTCCGAAGCTTCACTTCAGGTTAATTGTATCCCTCTGACCCTCCTATTGACGACGAAACACAGAAATTGCACCGGAATTAAATAGAAAAGGCACAATGCCGACTTAAGTACAAGAAGACTGACTCCCCTTACTGCCTATGTTTGAACCATTCCTGTGACACTAGTTTTAGATTCCGATGCTTCACTCCAGGTTTACTGTATCCCTTGGACCTTCTTATTGACGATGAAACACAGAAATTGCATCGGAATTAAATAGAAAAGTCACAATGCCGTCTTAAGTGCAAGAAGACTGACTCTTCTTACGGACTATGTTTTGAACCATTCCTGTGACACTAGTTATAGATTCCGATGCTTAACTTCAGGTTTACTGTATCCCACTGACCTTCTTATTGACGATGAAACACAGAAATTGCATCGGAATTAAATACAAAAGGCACAATGCCGACTTAAGGACAAGAAGATTCACTCTTCATACTGACTATGTTTTCAACCATTCCTGTGACACTAGTTATAGATTCCGATGCTTCACTTCAGGTTTACTGATTTCCTCTGACCTTCCTATTAAAGATGATACACAGAAATTGCATCGGAATTAATTACAAAAGGCACAATGCCGACTTAAGTACAAGAAGACTGACTCTTCTACTGTCTATGTTTTGAACCATTTCTGTGACACTAGTTATAGAGTCCGATGCTTCACTTCAGGTTTACTGTATTCCTTGGGAATTCTTATTGACGATGAATCACAGAAATTGCATCGGAATTAATTACAAAAGGCACAATGCCGACTTAAGTACAAGAAGACAGACCCTTCTTACTGTCTATATTTTGAACCATTCCAGTGACACTAGTTATAGATTCCGATGCTTCACTTCAGGTTTACTTTATCCCTTGGACCTTCTTATTGACGATGAAACACAGAAATTGCATCGGAAATAAATCCAAAAAGCACAATGGCGACTTAAGTACAAGACGTCTGACACTTCTTACTGTCTATGTTTGAACCATTACTGTGACACTAGTTATAGATTCCGATGCTTCACTCCAGGTTTACAGTATCCCTTGGACCCTCTTATTGACGATGAAACACAGAAATTGCGTCGGAATAAATACAAGAGGCACAATGCCAACTTAAGTACAAGAAGACTGACTCTTCTCACTGTCTATGTTTGAACCATTCCTGTGACACTAGTTATAGATTCCGATGCTTCACTTCAGGTTTCCTGTATCCCTCTGACCTTCATATTGCCGGTGAAACACTGAGATTGTATCGGAATTAGATACGAAAGGCACAATGCCAACTTATGTACAAGAAGACTGACTCTTCTTACTGACTATATTTTCAACGATTCCCCTGTGACACTAGTTATAGATTCCGATGCTTCACTTCAGTTTTACTGTATCCCTCTGAGTTTCTTATTGACGATGAAACACAGAAATTGCATCGGAATTAAATAGAAAAGGCACAATGCCGACTTAAGTACAAGAAGGCTGTTTCTTCTTACTGTCTATGTTTTGAACCATTCCTATGACACTAGTTGTACATTCCGATGCTTCACTTCAGGTTCACTGTATCCCTTGGACCTTCTTATTGACGATGAAACACAGAAATTGCATCAGAATTAAATACAAGAGGCACAATGCCGACTTAAGGACAAGAAGACTGACTCTTCTTACTGACTATGCTTTGAACCATTCCTGTGACACTAGCTATAGATTACGATGCTTCACATCTGCTATACTGTATCCCTCAGATCTTCTTATTGACGATGAAACACAGAAATTGCATCGCTATTAAATAAAAAAGCCGCAATGCCGACTGTCTATGTTTGAACCATTCCTGTGACACTAGTTATAGATTCCGAAGCTTCACTTCAGGTTTCCTGTATCCCTTTGACCTTCATATTGCCGGTGAAACACCGAAATTGTATCGGAATTAGATACGAAAGACACAATGCCAACTTATGTACAAGAAGACTGACTCTTCTTACTGACTATGATTTGAACCATTCCTGTGACACTAGTTATAGATTATAATGCTTCACTTCAGGTTTACTGTATCTCTTGGACCTTCTTACTGACGATGAAGCACCGAAATTGCATCGGAATTAAATACAAAAGGCGAAATGCCGACTTTAGCATACGAAGACTGACTCTTCTTACTGTCTATGTTTTGAACCATTCCTGTGACAATAGTTATAGATTCCCATGCTACACTCCAGGTTTTCTCTATCCCTTGGACCTTGTTATTGTCGATGAAACACAGATATTGCATCGGAATTAAATACAAAAGGCACAATGCCGACTTAAGGACAAGAAGTCTGACTGTTCTTACTGACTATGCTTTGAACCATTCCTGTGACACTAGTTATAGATTCCGAAGCTTCACTTCAGGTTAATTGTATCCCTCTGACCCTCCTATTGACGACGAAACACAGAAATTGCACCGGAATTAAATAGAAAAGGCACAATGCCGACTTAAGTACAAGAAGACTGACTCCCCTTACTGCCTATGTTTGAACCATTCCTGTGACACTAGTTTTAGATTCCGATGCTTCACTCCAGGTTTACTGTATCCCTTGGACCTTCTTATTGACGATGAAACACAGAAATTGCATCGGAATTAAATAGAAAAGTCACAATGCCGTCTTAAGTGCAAGAAGACTGACTCTTCTTACGGACTATGTTTTGAACCATTCCTGTGACACTAGTTATAGATTCCGATGCTTAACTTCAGGTTTACTGTATCCCACTGACCTTCTTATTGACGATGAAACACAGAAATTGCATCGGAATTAAATACAAAAGGCACAATGCCGACTTAAGGACAAGAAGATTCACTCTTCATACTGACTATGTTTTCAACCATTCCTGTGACACTAGTTATAGATTCCGATGCTTCACTTCAGGTTTACTGATTTCCTCTGACCTTCCTATTAAAAATGATACACAGAAATTGCATCGGAATTAATTACAAAAGGCACAATGCCGACTTAAGTACAAGAAGACTGACTCTTCTACTGTCTATGTTTTGAACCATTTCTGTGACACTAGTTATAGAGTCCGATGCTTCACTTCAGGTTTACTGTATTCCTTGGGAATTCTTATTGACGATGAATCACAGAAATTGCATCGGAATTAATTACAAAAGGCACAATGCCGACTTAAGTACAAGAAGACAGACCCTTCTTACTGTCTATATTTTGAACCATTCCAGTGACACTAGTTATAGATTCCGATGCTTCACTTCAGGTTTACTTTATCCCTTGGACCTTCTTATTGACGATGAAACACAGAAATTGCATCGGAAATAAATCCAAAAGGCACAATGGCGACTTAAGTACAAGACGTCTGACACTTCTTACTGTCTATGTTTGAACCATTACTGTGACACTAGTTATAGATTCCGATGCTTCACTCCAGGTTTACAGTATCCCTTGGACCCTCTTATTGACGATGAAACACAGAAATTGCGTCGGAATAAATACAAGAGGCACAATGCCAACTTAAGTACAAGAAGACTGACTCTTCTCACTGTCTATGTTTGAACCATTCCTGTGACACTAGTTATAGATTCCGATGCTTCACTTCAGGTTTCCTGTATCCCTCTGACCTTCATATTGCCGGTGAAACACTGAGATTGTATCGGAATTAGATACGAAAGGCACAATGCCAACTTATGTACAAGAAGACTGACTCTTCTTACTGACTATATTTTCAACGTATCCCCTGTGACACTAGTTATAGATTCCGATGCTTCACTTCAGTTTTACTGTATCCCTCTGAGTTTCTTATTGACGATGAAACACAGAAATTGCATCGGAATTAAATAGAAAAGGCACAATGCCGACTTAAGTACAAGAAGGCTGTTTCTTCTTACTGTCTATGTTTTGAACCATTCCTATGACACTAGTTGTACATTCCGATGCTTCACTTCAGGTTCACTGTATCCCTTGGACCTTCTTATTGACGATGAAACACAGAAATTGCATCAGAATTAAATACAAGAGGCACAATGCCGACTTAAGGACAAGAAGACTGACTCTTCTTACTGACTATGCTTTGAACCATTCCTGTGACACTAGCTATAGATTCCGATGCTTCACATCTGCTATACTGTATCCCTCAGACCTTCTTATTGACGATGAAACACAGAAATGGCATCGGAATTAAATAAAAAAGGCGCAATGCCGACTTAAGTACAGGAGACTGACTCTTCTTACTGTCTATGTTGTGAACCGTTCCATTGACACTAGTTATAGATTCCGATGCCTCACTCCAGGTTTACTGTATCCCTTGGACCCTCTTATTGACGATGAAACACAGAAATTGCATCGGAATTAAATAGAAAACACTAGCTATAGATTCCGATGCTTCACATCTGCTATACTGTATCCCTCAGATCTTCTTATTGACGATGAAACACAGAAATTGCATCGCTATTAAATAAAAAAGCCGCAATGCCGACTTAAGTACAAGAAGACTGACTCTTCTTACTGTCTATGTTGTGAACCATTCCATTGACACTAGTTATAGTTTCCGATGCCTCACTTCAGGTTTACTGTATCTCTTGGACCTTCTTATTGACGATGAAGCACCGAAATTGCATCGGAATTAAACACAAAAGGCGAAATGCCGGCTTTAGTACACGAAGACTGACTCTTCTTACTGTCTATGTTTTGAACCATTCCTGTGACAATAGTTATAGATTCCCATGCTACACACCAGGTTTTCTCTATCCCTTGGACCATGTTATTGTCGATGAAACACAGATATTGCATCGGAATTAAATACAAGAGGCACAATGCCGACTTAAGGACAAGAAGATTGACTCTTCTTACTGACTGTGATTTTGAACCATTCCTGTGACACTAGTTATAGATTCCGATGCTTCACTTCAGGATTACCGTTTCCCTCTGACCTTCCTATTGACGATGAAAAACAGAAATTGCATCGGAATTAAATACAAAAGGCACAATGCCGTCTTAAGTACAAGAACACTGACTCTTCTTACTGTCTATGTTTGAACCATTCCTGTGACACTAGTTATAGATTCCGATGCTTCACTTCCGGTTTCCTGCATCCCTCTGGCCTTCTTGTTGCCGGTGAAACACAGAAATTGCATCGGAATTAAATAGGAAATTCACAATGCCAACTTAAGTACAAGAGGATTGACTCTTCTCACTGACTATGTTTTCAACCACTCCTGTGACACTAGGTATAGATTCCGATGCTCAATTCAGGATTACTGTATCCCTCTGACCTTCTTATTGATGATGAAACATAGAAATTGCATCGGAATAAGATACAAAAGGCACAATGCTGACTTAAGTACAAGAAGACTGACTCTTCTTACTGTCTATGTTTTGAACCATTCGTGTGACACTAGTTATAGATTCCGATGCTTCACTTCTGGTTTACTGTATCCCTTAGACCTTCTTATTGACGATGAAACACAGAAATTGCGTCGCAATTAAATACAAAAAGCAAATGCCGACTAAAGTACACGAAGACTGACTCTTCTTACTGTCTATGTTTTGAACCACTCCTGTGACACAAGTTATAGATTCCGATACTACACTCCAGGTTTACTGTATCCCTTGGACCTTCTTATTGACGATGAAACACAGAAATTGCATCGGAATTAAATACAAAAGGCACAATGCCGACCTAAGGACAAGAAGACTGACTGTTCTTACTGACTATGTTTGAACCATTCCTGTGACACTAGTTATAGATTCCGATGCTTCAATTCAGGATTACTGTATCCCTCTGACCTTCTTATTGATGATGAAACATAGAAATTGCATCGGAATAAGATACAAAAGGCACAATGCCGACTTAAGTACAAGAAGACTGACTCCTCTTACTGTCTATGTTTGAACCATTCCTGTGACACTAGTTTTAGATTCCGATGCTTCACTCCAGGTTTACTGTATCCCTTGGACCTTCTTATTGACGATGAAACACAGAAATTGCATCGGAATTAAATAGAAAAGTCACAATGCCGTCTTAAGTACAAGAAGACTGACTCAACTTACGGACTATGTTTTGAACCATTCCTGTGACACTAGTTATAGATTCCGATGCTTCACTTCAGGTGTACTGTATACCTTGGACCTTCTTATTGACGATGAAACACAGAAATTGCATCGGATTTAAATACAAAAGGCACAATGCCGACTTAAGTACAAGAAGACTGACTCTTCCTACTGTCTATGTTTGAATCTTTCCTGTGACACTAGTTTTGGATTCCGATGCTTCACTTCAGGTTTACTGTATCCCACTGACCTTCTTATTGACGATGAAACACAGAAATTGCATCGGAATTAAATACAAAAGGCACAATGCCGACTTAAGGACAAGAAGACTCACTCTTCATAGTGACTATGCTTTGAACCATTCCTGTGACACTAGTTATAGATTCCGATGCTTCACTTCAGGTTTACTGTTTCCCTCTGACCTTCCTATTAAAGATGAAACATAGAAATTGCATCGGAATTAATTGCAAAAGGCACAATGCCGACTTAAGTACAAGAAGACTGACTCTTCTACTGTCTATGTTTTGAACCATTTCTGTGACACTAGTTATAGATTCCGATGCTTCACTTCAGGTTTACTGTATCCCTTGGACCTTCTTATTGACGATGAAACACAGAAATTGCATCGGAAAAAAATCCAAAAGGCACAATGCCGACTTAAGTACAAGACGTCTGACTCTTCTTACTGTCTATGTTTTGAACGATTCCCCTGTGACTCTAGTTATAGATTCTGATGCTTCACTTCAGGTTTACTGTATCCCTCTGACCTTCTTATTGACGATGAAACACAGAAATTTGCATCGGAATTAAATAGAAAAGGCACTATGCCGACTTAAGTACAAGAAGGCTGTTTCTTCTTACTGTCTATGTTTTGAACCATTCCAATGACACTAGTTGTACATTCCGATGCTTCACTTCAGGTTCACTGTATCCCTTGGACCTTCTTATTGACGATGCAACACATAAATTGCATTGGAAGTAAATACAAAAGAAACAATGCCGACTTAAGTACAAGAAGCCTGACTATTCTACCGTCTATGCTTTGAACCTTTTCTGTGAGACTATTTATAGAGTCCGATGCTTCATTTCAGGTTTACTGTATCCCTTGGACCTTCGTATTGACGATGAATCACAGAAATTGCATCGGAATTAAATACAAAAGGCACAATGCCGACTTAAGTACAAGACGTCTGACTCTTCTTACTGTCTATGTTATGAACCATTACTGGGACACTAGTTATAGATTCCGATGCTTCACTCCAGGTTTACAGTATCCCTTGGAACCTCTTATTGACGATGAAACACAGAAATTGCATCGGAATTAAATACAAGAGGCACAATGTCGACTTAAGGCCAAGAAGACTGACTCTTCTTACTGTCTATGTTTGGACCATTCCTGTGACACTAGTTATAGATTCCGATGCTTCACTTCAGGTTTCCTGGATCCCTTTGACCTTCTTACTGCCGGTGAAACACAGAAATTGTATCGGAATTAAATACGAAATGCACAATGCCAACTTAAGTACAAGAAGACAGACTCTTCTTACTGACTATGATTTGAACGATTCCTGTGACACTAGTTATAGATTCCGATGCTGCACTTCAGGTTTACTGTACACCTCTGACCGTCTTATTGACGATGAAACACAGAAATTGCATCGGAATTAAATAGAAAAGGCACAATGCCGACTTAAGTACAAGAAGACTGACTCTTCTTACTGACTATGTTTTGAACCATTCCTGTGACACTAGTTATAGATTCCGATGCTTCACTTCAGGTTTACTCTACCCCTCTGACCTTCTTATTGACGATGAAACACAGAAATTGCATCGGAATTAAATACAAGCGGCACAATGCCGACTTAAGGTCAAGAAGACTGACACTTCTTACTGTCTATGTTTGGACCATTCCTGTGACACTAGTTATAGATGCTTCACTTCAGGTTTCCTGTATCCCTTTGACCTTCTTATTACCGGGGAAACACAGAAATTGTATCGGAATTAAATACGAAATGCACAATGCCAACTTAAGTACAAGAAGACAGACTCTTCTTACTGACTATGTTTTGAACGATTCCTGTGACACTAGTTATAGATTCCGATGCTTCACTTCAGGTTTACTATACCCCTCTGACCTTCTTACTGACGATGAAACACAGAAATTTCATCGGAATTAAATAGAAAAGGCACAATGCCGACTTAAGTACAAGAAGGCTGACTCTTCTTAGTGTCTCTGTTTTGAACCATTCCTGTGACACTAGTTGTACATTCCGATGCTTAACTTCAGGTTTACTGTATCCTTTGCACCTTCTTATTGGCGACGAAACACAGAAATTGCATCGGAATTAAATAAGAAAGGCACAATGCCGACTTAAGTACAAGAAGACTGACACTTCCTAGTGTCTATGTTTTGAACCATTCCTGTGACACTAGTTATAGATTCCGATGCTTCACCTCCGGTTTACTGTATCCCTGTGACCTTCTTATTTACGATGAAACACAGAAATTGCATCGGAATTAAATAGAAAAGGCACAATGGAGACTTAAGTGCAAGAAGACTGACTCTTCTTACTGATTATGTTTTGAACCATCCCTGTGACACTACTTATAGATTCCAATGCTTCACATCAGGTTTACTGTATCCCTTGGACCTTCTTATTGACGGTGAAGCACAGAAATTGCATCGGAATTAAATAGAAAAGGCACAAAGCCGACTTAAGTACAAGAAGACTGGCTCTTCTTACTGACTATGATTTCAACCATTCCTGTGACTATGTTATAGATTCCGATGCTTCACTTAAGGTTTATCGTATACCTTGGACCTTCTTATTGACGATGAAACACAGAAATTGCATCGGAATTAAATACAAAAGCACAGTGCCGACTTAAATACAAGAAGACTAACTCTTCTTACTGACTATGTTTTGAACCATTCCTGTGACACTCGTTATACATTCCGATGCTTCACTTCAGGTTTACTGTATACCTTGGACCTTCTTATTTATGATGAAACACAGAAATTGCATCGGAATTAAATACAAAAGCCACAATGCCCCTTAAGGACAAGAAAACTGACTGTTCTTACTGACTATGTTTGAACCATTCCTGTGACACTAGTTACAGATTCCGATACTTCACTCCAGGTTTACTGTTTCCCTTGGACCTTCTTATTGACGATGAAACACAGAAATTGCATCGGAATTAAATAGATAAGGCACAATGAAGACATAAGAACAAGAAGACTGACTCTTCTTACTGACTATGTTTTGAACCATTCCTGTGACACTAGTTATAGATTCCAATGCTTCACTTCAGGTATACTGTATCCCTCGGACCTTCTTATTGACGATGAAACACAGAAAATGCATCGGAATTAAATACAAAAGGCGAAATGCCGACATGAGTACACGAAGACTGACTCTTCTTACTGTCTATGTTTTGAACCATTCCTGTGACACTAGTTATAGAATCCCACGATACACTCCAGGTTTACTCCATCCCTTGGACCATCTTATTGACGATGAAACACAGTAATTGCGGCGGAATTAAATACGAAAGGCACAATGCCGACTTAAGAAAAGAAGACTGACTGTTCTTACTGACTATGTTTGAACCATTCCTGTGACACTAGTTATAGGTTCCGATGCTTCACTTCAGGTTTATTGTATCCCTCTGACCTTCTTATTGACGATGAAACTTAGAAATTACATCGGAATTAAATAGAAAAGGCACAATGTCGACTTAAGTACAAGAAGACTGACTCTTCTTACTGACTATGCTTTGAACCATTCCTGTGACACTCGCTATAGATTCCGATGCTTCACTTCAGGTTTACTGTATACCTTGGACCTTCTTATTGACGATGAAACACAGAAATTGCATCGGAATTAAATACAAAAGGCACAATGCCGACTTAAGGACAAGAAGACTGACTCTTCTTACTGACTATGTTTTGAACCATTCCTGTACCACTAGTTATAGATTCCAATGCTTCACTTGAGGTTTACTGTTTCCCTTGGACCATCTTATTGAAGATGAAACACAGAAATTGCATCGGAATTAAATACAAAAGAAACAATGCCGACTTAAGTACAAGAAGCCTGACTCTTCTACTGTCTATGTTTTGAACCTTTTCTATGAGACTATTTATAGAGTCCGATGCTTCACTTCAGGTTTACTGTATCCCTTGGGCCTTCGTATTGACGATGAATCACAGAAATTGCATCGGAATTAAATACAAAAGGCACAATGCCGACTTAAGTACAAGAAGACTGACTCTTCTTACTGTCTATAATTTGAACCATTCCAGTGACGCTAGTTAAGGGATTCCGATGCTTCACTTCAGGTTTACTGTATCCCTCTGACCTTGATATTGACGATGAAACACAGAAATTGCATCGGAATTAAATAGAAAAGGCACAATGAAGACATAAGTACAAGAAGACTGACTCTTCTTACTGACTATGTTTTGAACCATTCCTGTGACACTAGTTATAGATTCCAATGCTTCACTTCAGGTATACTGTATCCCTCGGACCTTCTTATTGACGATGAAACACAGAAAATGCATCGGAATTAAATACAAAAGGCGAAATGCCAACATGAGTACACGAAGACTGACTCTTCTTACTGTCTATGTTTTGAACCATTCCTGTGACACTAGTTATAGAATCCCACGATACACTCCAGGTTTACTCCATCCCTTGGACCATCTTATTGACGATGAAACACAGTAATTGCGGCGGAATTAAATACGAAAGGCACAATGCCGACTTAAGAAAAGAAGACTGACTGTTCTTACTGACTATGTTTGAACCATTCCTGTGACACTAGTTATAGGTTCCGATGCTCCACTTCAGGTTTATTGTATCCCTCTGACCTTCTTATTGACGATGAAACTTAGAAATTACATCGGAATTAAATAGAAAAGGCACAATGTCGACTTAAGTACAAGAAGACTGACTCTTCTTACTGACTATGCTTTGAACCATTCCTGTGACACTCGTTATAGATTCCGATGCTTCACTTCAGGTTTACTGTATACCTTGGACCTTCTTATTGACGATGAAACACAGAAATTGCATCGGAATTAAATACAAAAGGCACAATGCCGACTTAAGGACAAGAAGACTGACTCTTCTTACTGACTATGTTTTGAACCATTCCTGTACCACTAGTTATAGATTCCGATTCTTCACTTGAGGTTTACTGTTTCCCTTGGACCTTCTTATTGACGATGAAACACAGAAATTGCATCGGAATTAAATACAAAAGAAACAATGCCGACTTAAGTACAAGAAGCCTGACTCTTCTACTGTCTATGTTTTGAACCTTTTCTGTGAGACTATTTATAGAGTCCGATGCTTCACTTCAGGTTTACTGTATCCCTTGGGCCTTCGTATTGACGATGAATCACACAAATTGCATCGGAATTAAATACAAAAGGCACAATGCCGACTTAAGTACAAGAGGACTGACTCTTCTTACTGTCTATAATTTGAACCATTCCAGTGACGCTAGTTATGGATTCCGATGCTTCACTTCAGGTTTACTGTATCCCTCTGACCTTCTTATTGACGATGAAACACAGAAATTGCATCGGAATTAAATACAAAAGGCACAATGCCGACTTAAGTACAAGAAGACTGACTTTTCCTACTGGTTATGTTTTGAACCATTCCTGTGACACTAGTTATAGTTTCCGATGCTTCACTTCAGGTTTACTGCATCCCTCTGACCGTATTGCCGATGAAACACAGAAATTGCATCGGAATTAAATACAAAATGCACGATGCCGACTTAAGGACAAGAAGACTGACTCTTCATACTGACTATGTTTTGAACCATGCCTGTGACACTAGTTATAGATTCCGATGCTTTACTTCAGGTTTACTGTTTCCCTCTGACCTTCCTATTGACGATGAAACACAGAAATTGCATCGGAATTAAATACAAAAGGCACAATGCCGATTTAAGTACAAGAAGGCTGACTCTTCTACTGTCTATGTTTTGAACCATTTCTGTGACACTAGTTATACAGTCCGATGCTTCACTTCAGGTTTACTGTATCACTTGGGGATTCTTATTGACGATGAATCACATAAATTGCATCGGAATTAATTACAAAAGGCACAATGCCGACTTAAGTATAAGAAGACTGACTCTTCTTGCTGTCTATATTTTGAACCATTCCAGGGATTCTAGTTATAGATTCCGATGCTTCACTTCAGGTTTACTGTATCCCTTGGACCTTCTTATTGACGATGAAACACAGAAATTTCATCGGAAATAAATCCAAAAGGCACAATGCCGACCTAAGTACAAGACGTCTGACTCTTCTTACTGTCTATGTTATGAACCATTACTGTGACACTAGTTATAGATTCCGATGCTTCACTCCAGGTTTACAGTATCCCTTGGAACCTCTTATTGACGATGAAACACAGAAATTGCATCGGAATTAAATACAAGAGGCACAATGTCGACTTAAGGCCAAGAAGACTGACACTTCTTACTGTTTATGTTTTGAACCATTCCTGTGACACTAGTTATTGATTCCGATGCTTCACTTCAGGTTTATCGTATACCTTGGACCTTCTTATTGACGATGAAACACAGAAATTGCATCGGAATTATATACAAAAGGCACAGTGCCGACTTAAATACAAGAAGACTGACTTCTTACTGACTATTTTTTGAACCATTCCTGTGACACTTGTTATAGATTCCGATGCTTCACTTCAGGTTTACTGTATACCTTGGACCTTCGTATTGATGATGAAACACAGAAATTGCATCGGAATTAAATAGAAAAGGCACAATAAAGACGTAAGTACAAGAAGACTGACTCTTCTTACTGACTATGTTTTGAACCTTTCCTGTGACACTAGTTATAGATTCCAATTCTTCACCTCAGGTTTAGTGTATCCCTCGGACCTTCTTATTGACGATGAAACACAGAAATTGCATCGGAATTAAATACAAAAGTCGAAATGCCGACATGAGTACACGAAGACTGACTCTTCTTACTGCCTATGTTTTGAACGATTCCTGTGACACTAGTTATAGATTCCCATGCTACACTACAGGTTTACTCCATCCCTCGGACCATCTTATTGACGATGAAACACAGAAATTGCGGCGGAATTAAATACAAAAGGCACAATGCCAACCTAAGAACAAGAATACTGACTGTTCTTACTGACTATGTTTGAACCATTCCTGTGACACTAGTTATAGATTCCGATGCTTCACTTCAGGTTTACTGTACCCCTCTGACCTTCTTATTGACGATGAAACACAGAAATTGCATCGGAATTAAATACAAGCGGCACAATGCCGACTTAAGATCAAGAAGACTGACACTTCTTACTGTCTATGTTTGGACCATTCCTGTGACACTAGTTATAGATTCCGATGCTTCACTTCAGGTTTCCTGTATCCCTTTGACCTTCTTATTACCGGGGAAACACAGAAATTGTATCGGAATTAAACACGAAATGCACAATGCCAACTTAAGTACAAGAAGACAGACTCTTCTTACTGACTATGTTTTGAACGATTCCTGTGACACTAGTTATAGATTCCGATGCTTCACTTCAGGTTTACTATACCCCTCTGACCTTCTTATTGACGATGAGACACAGAAATTTCATCGGAATTAAATAGAAAAGGCACAATGCCGACTTAAGTACAAGAAGGCTGACTCTTCTTAGTGTCTCTGTTTTGAACCATTCCTGTGACACTAGTTGTACATTCCGATGCTTCACTTCAGGTTCACTGTATCCCTTGGACCTTCTTATTGACGAAGAAACACAGAAATTGCATCAGAATTAAATACAAAAGGCACAATCCCGACTTAAGGACAAGAAGACTGACTCTTCTTACTGTCTATGTTTTGAACCATTCCTGTGACATTACTTACGGATTCCGATGCTTAACTTCAGGTTTACTGTATCCTTTGCACCTTCTTATTGGCGACGAAACACAGAAATTGCATCGGAATTAAATAGAAAAGGCACAATGCCGACTTAAGTACAAGAAGACTGACACTTCCTACTGTCTATGTTTTGAACCATTCCTGTGACACTAGTTATAGATTCCGATGCTTCACCTCCGGTTTACTGTATCCCTGTGACCTTCTTATTTACGATGAAAGACAGAAATTGCATCGGAATTAAATAGAAAAGGCACAATGAAGACTTAAGTGCAAGAAGACTGACTCTTCTTACTGACTATGTTTTGAACCATTCCTGTGACACTCGTTATACATTCCGATGCTTCACTTCAGGTTTACTGTATACCTTGGACCTTCTTATTTATGATGAAACACAGAAATTGCATCGGAATTAAATAAAAAAGGCACAATGCCGCCTTAAGGACAAGAAGACTGACTGTTCTTACTGACTATGTTTGAACCATTCCTGTGACACTAGTTATAGGTTCCGATGCTTCACTTCAGGTTTATTGTATCCCTCTGACCTTCTTATTGACGGTGAAACACAGAAATTGCATCGGAATTATATACAAAAGGCACAGTGCCGACTTAAATACAAGAAGACTGATTTCTTACTGACTATTTTTTGAACCATTCCTGTGACACTTTTTATAGATTCCGATGCTTCACTTCAGGTTTACTGTATACCTTGGACCATCTTATTGATGATGAAAGACAGAAATTGCATCGGAATTAAATAGAAAAGGCACAATAAAGACGTAAGTACAAGAAGACTGACTCTTCTTACTGACTATGTTTTGAACCATTCCTGTGACACTAGTTATAGTTTCCAATTCTTCACCTCAGGTTTAGTGTATCCCTCGGACGATGAAACACAGAAATTGCATCGGAATTAAATACAAAAGGCGAAATGCCGACATGAGTACACGAAGACTGACTCTTCTTACTGTCTATGTTTTGAACGATTCCTGTGACACTAGTTATAGATTCCCATGCTACACTACAGGTTTACTCCATCCCTCGGACCATCTTAATGACGATGAAACACAGAAATTGCGTCGGAATTAAATACAAAAGGCACAATGCCGACTTAAGAACAAGAATACTGACTGTTCTTACTGACTATGTTTGAACCATACCTGTGACACTAGTTATAGATTCCGATGCTTCACTTCAAGTTTACTGTACCCCTCTGACCTTCTTATTGTCGATGAAACACAGAAATTGCATCGGAATTAAATACAAGCGGCACAATGCCGACTTAAGGTCAAGAAGACTGACACTTCTTATTGTCTATGTTTGGACCATTCCTGTGACTTTAGTTATAGATTCCGATGCTTCACTTCAGGTTTCCTGTATCCCTTTGACCTTCTTATTACCGGGGAAACACAGAAATTGTATCGGAATTAAATACGAAATGCACAATGCCAACTTAAGTACAAGAAGACAGACTCTTCTTACTGACTATGTTTTGAACGATTCCTGTGACACTAGTTATAGATTCCGATGCTTCACTTCAGCTTTACTATACCCCTCTGATCTTCTTATTGACGATGAAACACAGAAATTTCATCGGAATTAAATAGAAAAGGCTCAATGCCAACTTAAGTACAAGAAGGCTGACTCTTCTTAGTGTCTCTGTTTTGAACCATTCCTGTGACACTAGTTGTACATTCCGATGCTTCACTTCAGGTTCACTGTATCCCTTGGACCTTCTTATTGACGATGAAACACAGAAATTGCATCAGAATTAAATACAAAAGGCACAATCCCGACTTAAAGACAAGAAGACTGACTCTTCTTACTGTCTATGTTTTGAACCATTCCTGTGACATTACTTACAGATTCCGATGCTTAACTTCAGGTTTACTGTATCCTTTGCACCTTCGTATTGGCGACGAAACACAGAAATTGCATCGGAATTAAATAGGAAAGGCACAATGCCGACTTAAGTACAAGAAGACTGACACTTCCTACTGTCTATGTTTTGAACCATTCCTGTGACACTAGTTATAGATTCCGATGCTTCACCTCCGGTTTACTGTATCCCTGTGACCTTCTTATTTACGATGAAACACAGAAATTGCATCGGAATTAAATAGAAAAGGCACAATGAAGACTTAAGTGCAAGAAGACTGACTCTTCTTACTGACTATGTTTTGAACCATCCCTGTGACACTACTTATAGATTCCAATGCTTCACATCAGGTTTACTGTATCCCTTGGACCTTCTTATTGACGATGAAACACAGAAATTGCATCGGAATTAAATAGAAAAGGCACAATGCCGACTTAAGTACAAGAAGACTGGCTCTTCTTACTGACTATGATTTCAACCATTCCTGTGACACTAGTTATAGATTCCGATGCTTCACTTCAGGTTTATCGTATACCTTGGACCTTCTTATTGACGATGAAACACAGAAATTGCATCGGAATTAAATACAAAAGCACAGTGGCGACTTAAATACAAGAAGACTGACTCTTCTTACTGACTATGTTTTGAACCATTCCTGTGACACTCGTTATACATTCCGATGCTTCACTTCAGGTTTACTGTATACCTTGGACCTTCTTATTTATGATGAAACACAGAAATTGCATCGGAATTAAATACAAAAGAAACAATGCCGACTTAAGGACAAGAAGACTGACTGTTCTTACTTACTATGTTTGAACCATTCCTGTGACACTAGTTACAGATTCCGATGCTTCACTCCAGGTTTACTTTATTACTTGGACCTTCTTATTGACGATGTAACACAGAAATTGCATCGGAATTAAATACAAAAGCACAATGCTGACTTAAGTACAAGAAGACTGACTCTTCTTACTGTCTACGTTTTGAACCATTCCATTGACACTAGTTATAGATTCCGATGCTTCACTCCAGGTTTACTGTTTCCCTTGGACCTTCTTATTGACGATGAAACACAGAAATTGCATCGGAATTAAATAGAAAAGGCACAATGAAGACATAAGTACAAGAAGACTGACTCTTCTTACTGTTTATGTTTTGAACCATTCCTGTGACACTAGTTATAGTTTCCGATGCTTCACTTCAGGTTTACTGCATCCCTCTGACCGTATTGCCGATGAAACACAGAAATTGCATCGGAATTAAATACAAAATGCACGATGCCGACTTAAGGACAAGAAGACTGACTCTTCATACTGACTACGTTTTGAACCATGCCTGTGACACTAGTTATAGATTCCGATGCTTTACTTCAGGTTTACTGTTTCCCTCTGACCTTCCTATTGACGATGAAACACAGAAATTGCATCGGAATTAAATACAAAAGGCACAATGCCGATTTAAGTACAAGAAGGCTGACTCTTCTACTGTCTATGTTTTGAACCATTTCTGTGACACTAGTTATACAGTCCGATGCTTCACTTCAGGTTTACTGTATCACTTGGGGATTCTTATTGACGATGAATCACATAAATTGCATCGGAATTAAATTCAAAAGAAACAATGCCGACTTAAGTACAAGAAGACTGACTCTTCTTGCTGTCTATATTTTGAACCATTCCAGGGACACTAGTTATAAATTCCGATGCTTCACTTCAGGTTGACTGTATCCCTTGGACCTTCTTATTGACGATGAAACACAGAAATTGCATCGGAAATAAATCCAAAAGGCACAATGCTGACCTAAGTACAAGACGTCTGACTCTTCTTACAGTCTATGTTATGAACCATTACTGTGACACTAGTTATAGATTCCGATGCTTCACTCCAGGTTTACAGTATCCCTTGGAACCTCTTATTGACGATGAAACACAGAAATTGCATCGGAATTAAATACAAGAGGCACAATGTCGACTTAAGGCCAAGAAGACTGACACTTCTTACTGTCTATGTTTTGAACCATTCCTGTGACACTAGTTATTGATTCCGATGCTTCACTTCAGGTTTATCGTATACCTTGGACCTTCTTATTGACGATGAAACACAGAAATTGCATCGGAATTATATTCAAAAGGCACAGTGCCGACTTAAATACAAGAAGACTGACTTCTTACTGACTATTTTTTGAACCATTCCTGTGACACTTGTTATAGATTCCGATGCTTCACTTCAGGTTTACTGTATACCTTGGACCTTCTTATTGATGATGAAACACAGTAATTGCATCGGAATTAAATAGAAAAGGCACAATAAAAACGTAAGTAGAAGAAGACTGACTCTTCTTACTGACTATGTTTTGAACCATTCCTGTGACACTAGTTATAGATTCCAATTCTTCACCTCAGGTTTAGTGTATCCCTCGGACCTTCTTATTGACGATGAAACACAGAAATTGCATCGGAATTAAATACAAAAGTCGAAATGCCGACATGAGTACACGAAGACTGACTCTTCTTACTGCCTATGTTTTGAACGATTCCTGTGACACTAGTTATAGATTCCCATGCTACACTACAGGTTTACTCCATCCCTCGGACCATCTTATTGACGATGAAACACAGAAATTGCGGCGGAATTAAATACAAAAGGCACAATGCCGACCTAAGAACAAGAATACTGACCGTTCTTACTGACTATGTTTGAACCATTCCTGTGACACTAGTTATAGATTCCGATGCTTCACTTCAGGTTTACTGTACCCCTCTGACCTTCTTATTGACGATGAAACACAGAAATTGCATCGGAATTAAATACAAGCGGCACAATGCCGACTTAAGGTCAAGAAGACTGACACTTCTTACTGTCTATGTTTGGACCATTCCTGTGACACTAGTTATAGATTCCGATGCTTCACCTCCGGTTTACTGTATCCCTGTGACCTTCTTATTTACGATGAAAGACAGAAATTGCATCGGAATTAAATAGAAAATGCACAATGAAGACTTAAGTGCAAGAAGACTGACTCTTCTTACTGACTATGTTTTGAACCATTCCTGTGACACTCGTTATACATTCCGATGCTTCACTTCAGGTTTACTGTATACCTTGGACCTTCTTATTTATGATGAAACACAGAAATTGCATCGGAATTAAATACAAAAAGCACAATGCCGCCTTAAGGACAAGAAGACTGACTGTTCTTACTGACTATGTTTGAACCATTCCTGTGACACTAGTTATAGGTTCCGATGCTTCACTTCAGGTTTATTGTATCCCTCTGACCTTCTTATTGACGGTGAAACACAGAAATTGCATCGGAATTATATACAAAAGGCACAGTGCCGACTTAAATACAAGAAGACTGACTTCTTACTGACTATTCTTTGAACCATTCCTGTGACACTTTTTATAGATTCCGATGCTTCACTTCAGGTTTACTGTATACCTTGGAACTTCTTATTGATGATGAAACACAGAAATTGCATCGGAATTAAATAGAAAAGGCACAATAAAGACGTAAGTACAAGAAGACTGACTCTTCTTACTGACTAAGTTTTGAACCATTCCTGTGACACTAGTTATAGATCCCAATTCTTCACCTCAGGTTTAGTGTATCCCTCGGACCTTCTTATTGACGATGAAACACAGAAATTGCATCGGAATTAAATACAAAAGGCGAAATGCCGACATGAGTACACGAAGACTGACTCTTCTTACTGTCTATGTTTTGAACGATTCCTGTGACACTAGTTATAGATTCCCATGCTACACTACAGGTTTACTCCATCCCTCGGACCATCTTATTGACGATGAAACACAGAAATTGCGTGGGAATTAAATACAAAAGGCACAATGCCGACTTAAGAACAAGAATACTGACTGTTCTTACTGACTATGTTTGAACCATTCCTGTGACACTAGTTATAGATTCCGATGCTTCACTTCAAGTTTACTGTACCCCTCTGACCTTCTTATTGACGATTAAACACAGAAATTGCATCGGAATTAAATACAAGCGGCACAATGCCGACTTAAGGTCAAGAAGACTGACACTTCTTACTGTCTATGTTTGGACCATTCATGTGACACTAGTTATAGATTCCGATGCTTCACTTCAGGTTTCCTGTATCCCTTTGACCTTCTTATTACCGGGGAAACACAGAAATTGTATCGGAATTTAATACGAAATGCACAATGCCAACTTAAGTACAAGAAGACAGACTCTTCTTACTGACTATGTTTTGAACGATTCCTGTGACACTAGTTATAGATTCCGATGCTTCACTTCAGGTTTACTATACCCCTCTGATCTTCTTATTGACGATGAAACACAGAAATTTCATCGGAATTAAATAGAAAAGGCACAATGCCGACTTAAGTACAAGAAGGCTGACTCTTCTTAGTGTCTCTGTTTTGAACCATTCCTGTGACACTAGTTGTACATTCCGATGCTTCACTTCAGGTTCACTGTATCCCTTGGACCTTCTTATTGACGATGAAACACAGAAATTGCATCAGAATTAAATACAAAAGCACAATCCCGACTTAAGGCCAAGAAGACTGACTCTTCTTACTGTCTATGTTTTGAACCATTCCTGTGACATTACTTACAGATTCCGATGCTTAACTTCAGGTTTACTGTATCCTTTAAGCCTTCTTATTGGCGACGAAACACAGAAATTGCATCGGAATTAAATAGGAAAGGCACAATGCCGACTTAAGTACAAGAAGACTGACACTTCCTACTGTCTATGTTTTGAACCATTCCTGTGACACTAGTTATAGATTCCGATGCTTCACCTCCGGTTTACTGTATCCCTGTGACCTTCTTATTTACGATGAAACACAGAAATTGCATCGGAATTAAATAGAAAAGGCACAATGAAGACTTAAGTGCAAGAAGACTGACTCTTCTTACTGACTATGTTTTGAACCATCCCTGTGACACTACTTATAGATTCCAATGCTTCACATCAGGTTTACTGTATCCCTTGGACCTTCTTATTGACGATGAAACACAGAAATTGCATCGGAATTAAATAGAAAAGGCACAATGCTGACTTAAGTACAAGAAGACTGGCTCTTCTTACTGACTATGATTTCAACCATTCCTGTGACACTAGTTATAGATTCCGATGCTTCACTTCAGGTTTATCGTATACCTTGGACCTTCTTATTGACGATGAAACACAGAAATTGCATCGGAATTAAATACAAAAGCACAGTGCCGACTTAAATACAAGAAGACTGACTCTTCTTACTGACTATGTTTTGAACCATTCCTGTGACACTCGTTATACATTCCGATGCTTCACTTCAGGTTTACTGTATACCTTGGACCTTCTTATTTATGATGAAACACAGAAATTGCATCGGAATTAAATACAAAAGAAGCAATGCCGACTTAAGGACAAGAAGACTGACTGTTCTTACTGACTATGTTTGAACCATTCCTGTGACACTAGTTACAGATTCCGATGCTTCACTCCAGGTTTACTGTATTACTTGGACCTTCTTATTGACGATGAAACACAGAAATTGCATCGGAATTAAATACAAAAGCACAATGCTGACTTAAGTACAAGAAGATTGACTCTTCTTACTGTCTATGTTTTGAACCATTCCATTGACACTAGTTATAGATTCCGATGCTTCACTCCAGGTTTACTGTTTCCCTTGGACCTTCTTATTGACGATGAAACACAGAAATTGCATCGGAATTAAATAGAAAAGGCACAATGAAGACATAAGTACAAGAAGACTGACTCTTCTTACTGTTTATGTTTTGAACCATTCCTGTGACACTAGTTATAGCTTCCGATGCTTTACTTCAGATTTACTGTTTCCCTCTGACCTTCCTATTGACGATGAAACACAGAAATTGCATCGGAATTAAATACAAAAGGCACAATGCCGATTTAAGTACAAGAAGGCTGACTCTTCTACTGTCTATGTGTTGAACCATTTCTGTGACACTAGTTATACAGTCCGATGCTACACTTCAGGTTTACTGTATCACTTGGGGATTCTTATTGACGATGAATCACATAAATTGCATCGGAATTAATTACAAAAGGCACAATGCCGACTTAAGTACAAGAAGACTGACTCTTCTTGCTGTCTATATTTTGAACCATTCCAGGGACACTAGTTATAGATTCCGATGCTTCACTTCAGGTTTACTGTATCCCTTGGACCTTCTTATTGACGATGAAACACAGAAATTGCATCGGAAATAAATCCCAAAGGCACAATGCCGACTTAAGTACAAGACGTCTGACTCTTCTTACTGTCTATGTTATGAACCATTACTGTGACACTAGTTATAGATTCCGATGCTTCACTCCAGGTTTACAGTATCCCTTGGAACCTCTTATTGACGATGAAACACAGAAATTGCATCGGAATTAAATACAAGAGGCACAATGTCGACTTAAGGCCAAGAAGACTGACTCTTCTTACTGTCTATGTTTGGACCATTCCTGTGACACTAGTTATAGATTCCGATGCTTCACTTCAAGGTTCCTGTATCCCTTTGACCTTCTTATTGCCGGTGAAACACAGAAATTGTATCGGAATTAAATACGAAATGCACAATGCCAACTTAAGTACAAGAAGACAGACCCTTCTTACTGACTATGTTTTGAACGATTCCTGTGACACTAGTTGTAGATTCCGATGCTGCACTTCAGGTTTACTGTACCCCTCTCACCTTCTTATTGACGATGAAACACAGAAATTGCATCGGAATTAAATAGAAAAGGCACAATGCCGACTTAAGTACAAGAGGGCTGACTCTTCTTAGTGTCTATTCTTTGAACCATTCCTGTGACACAAGTTGTACATTCCGGTGCTTCACTTCAGGTTCACTGTATCCCTCGGACCTTCTTATTGACGATGAAACACAGAAATTGCATCAGAATTATATACAAAAGGCACAATGCCGACTTAAGTACAAGAAGACTGACTCTTCTTACTGTCTAAGTTTTGAACCATTCCTGTGACATTACTTGTAGATTCCGATGCTTAACTTCAGGTTTACTGTATCCTTTGCACCTTCTTATTGGCGACGAAACTCAGAAATTGCATCGGAATTAAATAGAAAAGGCACAATGCCGACTTAAGTACTAGAAGACTGACACTTCCTACTGTCTATGTTTTGAACCATTCCTGTGACACTAGTTATAGATTCCGATGCTTCACCTCCGGTTTACTGTATCCCTGTGACCTTCTTATTTACGATGAAACACAGAAATTGCATCGGAATTAAATAGAAAAGGCACAATGAAGACTTAAGTGCATGAAGACTGACTCTTCTTACTGACTATGTTTTGAACCATTCCTGTGACACTAGTTATAGATTCCAATGCTTCACTTCAGGTTTACTGTATCCCTTTAACCTTCTTATTGACGATGAAACACAGAAATTGCATCGGAATTAAATACAAAAGGCGAAATGCCGATAGAGTACACGAAGACTGACTCTTCTCACTGTCTATGTTTTGAACGATTCCTGTGACACTAGTTATAGATTCCCATGCTACACTACAGGTTTTCTCCATCCCTTGGACCATCTTATTGACGATGAAACACAGAAATTGCGTCGGAATTAAATACAAAAGGCACAATGCCGACTTAAGGACAAGAATACTGACTGTTCTTACTGACTATGTTTGAACCATTCCTGTGACACTAGTTATAGATTCCGAAGCTTCACTTCAGGTTTACTGTACCCCTCTGACCTTCTTATTGACGATGAAACACAGAAATTGCATCGGAATTAAATACAAGCGGCACAATGCCGACGTAAGGTCAAGAAGACTGACACTTCTTACTGTCTATGTTTGGACCATTCCTGTGACACTAGTTATAGATTCCGATGCTTCACTTCAGGTTTCCTGTATCCCTTTGACCTTCTTATTACCGGGGAAACACAGAAATTGTATCGGAATTAAATACGAAATGCACAATGCCAACTTAAGTACAAAAAGACAGACTCTTCTTACTGACTATGTTTTGAACGTTTCCTGTGACACTAGTTATAGATTCCGATGCTTCACTTCAGGGTTACTATACACCTCTGACCTTCTTATTGACGATGAAACACAGAAATTGCGTCGATGCTTCACTCCAGGTTTACTGTAGCCCTTGGACCTTCTTATTGACGATGAAACACAGAAATTGCATCGGAATTAAATACAAAAGGCACAATGCCGACTTAAGTACAAGAAGACTGACTCTTCATACTGTCTATGTTTTGAACCATTCCATTGACACTAGTTATAGATTCCGATGCTTCACTCCAGGTTTACTGTTTCCCTTGGACCTTCTTATTGACGATGAAACACAGAAATTGCATCGGATTTAAATAGAAAAGGCACAATGAAGACATAAGTACAAGAAGACTGACTCTTCTTACTGACTATGTTTTGAACCATTCCTTTGACACTAGTTATAGATTCCGATGCTTCACTCCAGGTTTACTGTATCCCTTGGACCTTCTTGTTGACGATGAAACACAGAAATTGCATCGGAATTAAATAGAAAAGGCACAATGCCGACTTAAGTACAAGAAGACTGGCTCTTCTTACTGACTATGATTTCAACCATTCCTGTGACACTAGTTATAGATTCCGATGCTTCACTTCAGGTTTATCGTATACCTTGGACCTTCTTAGTGACGATGAAACACAGAAATGGCATCGGAATAAATTACAAAAGGCACAGTGCCGACTTAAATACAAGAAGACTGACTCTACTTACTGACTATGATTTGAAAAATTCCTGTGACACTTGTTATAGATTCCGGTGCTTCACTTCAGGTTTACTGTATGCCTTGGACCTTCTTCTTGACGATGAAACACAGAAATTGCATCGGAAATAAATCCAAAAGGCACAATGCCGACTTAAGTACAAGACGTCTGACTCTTCTTACTGTCTATGATTTGAACCATTACTGTGACACTAGTTATAGATTCCGATGCTTCACTCCAGGTTTACAGTATCCCTTGGAACCTCTTATTGTTGATGAAACACAGAAATTGCATCGGAATTAAATACAAGAGGCACAATGCCGACTTAAGGTCAAGAAGACTGACTCTTCTTACTGTCTATGTTTGGACCATTCCTGTGACACTAGTTATAGATTCCGATGCTTCACTTCAGGTTTCCTGTATTCCTTTGACCTTCTTATTGCCGGTGAAACACAGAAATTGTATCGGAATTAAATACGAAATGCACAATGCCAACTTAAGTACAAGAAGACAGACTCTTCTTACTGACTATGTTTTGAACGATTCCTGTGACACAAGTTATAGATTCCGATGCTTCACTTCAGGTTTACTGTATCCCTCTGACCTTCTTATTGACGATGAAACACAGAAATTGCATCGGAATTAAATAGAAAAGGCACAATGCCGACTTAAGTACAAGAGGGCTGACTCTTCTTAGTGTCTATGCTTTGAACCATTCCTGTGACACTAGTTGTACATTCCGATGCTTCACTTCAGGTTCACTGTATCCCTTGGACCTCCTTATTGACAATGAAACACAGAAATTGCATCAGAATTAAATACAAAACGCACAATGCCGACTTAAGGACAAGAAGACTGACTCTTCTTACTGTCTATGTTTTGAACCATTCCTGTGACATTACTTATAGATTCCGATGCTTAACTGCAGGTTTACTGTATCCTTTGCACCTTCGTATTGGCGACGAAACACAGAAATTGCATCGGAATTAAATAGAAAAGGCACAATGCCGACTGAAGTACAAGAAGACTTACACTTACTACTGTCTATGTTTTGAACCATTCCTGTGACACTAGTTATAGATTCCGATGCCTCACCTCCGGTTTACTGTATCCCTGTGACCTTCTTATTTACGATGAAACACAGAAATTGCATCGGAATAAAATAGAAAAGGCACAATGAAGACTTAAGTGCAAGAAGACTGACTCTTCTTACTGACTATGCTTTGAACCATTCCAGCGACACTAGTTATAGATTCCAATGCTTCACTTCAGGTTTACTGTATCCCTTGGACCTTCTTATTGACGATGAAACACAGAAATTGCATCGGAATTAAATACAAAAGGCGAAATGCCGACATGAGTACACGAAGACTGACTCTTCTTACTGTCTATGTTTTGAACCATTCCTGTGACACTAGTTATAGATTCCGATGCTTAATTCCAGGTTTACTGTATCCCTTGGGCCTTCTTGTTGACGATGAAACACGGAAATTGCATCGGAATTAAATAGAAAATGCACGATGCCGACTTAAGTACAAGAAGACAGACTCTTCTCACTGACTATGTTTTGAACCATTCCTGTGACACTAGTTATAGATTCCGATGCTTCACTTCAGGTTTATCGTATACCTTGGACCTTCTTATTGATGATGAAACACAGAAATTGCATTAAAATAAAATACAAAAGGCACAATGCCGACTTAAGCGCAAGAAGACTGACTGTTCTTACTGACTATGTTTGAACCATTCCTGTGACACTAGTTATAGATTCCGATGCTTCACTCCAGGTTTACTGTATCCCTTGGACCTTCTTATTGACGATGAAACACAGACATTGCATCGGAATTAAATATAAAAGGCACAATGCCGACTTACGTACAAGAAGACTGACTCTTCTTACTGTCTATGCTTTGAACCATTCCATTGACACTAGTTATAGATTCCGATGCTTCACTCCAGGTTTACTGTTTCCCTTGGACCCTCTTATTGACGATGAAACACAGAAATTGCATCGGAATTAAATAGAAAAGGCACAATGAAGACATAAGTACAAGAAGACTGACTCTTCTTACTGACTATGTTTTGAACCATTCCTGTGACACTAGTTATAGATTCCAATTCTTCACTTCAGGTTTAGTGTATCCCTCGGACCTTCTTATTGACGATGGAACACAGAAATTGCATCGGAATTAAATACAAAAGGCGAAATGCCGACATGAGTACACGAAGACTGACTCTTCTTACTGTCTATGTTTTGAACCATTCCTGTGACACTTGTTATAGATTCCCATGCTACACTCCAGGTTTACTCCATGCCTTGGACCATCTTATTGACGATAAAACACAGAAATTGCGTCGGAATTAAATACAAAAGGCACAATGCCGACTTAAGAACAAGAATACTGACTGTTCTTACTGACTATGTTTGAACCATTCCTGTGACACTAGTTATAGATTCCGATGCTTCACTTCAGGTTTACTGTACCCCTCTGACCTTCTTATTGACGATGAAACACAGAAATTGCATCGGAATTAAATACAAGCGGCACAATACCGACTTAAGGTCAAGAAGACTGACTCTTCTTACTGTCTATGTTTGGACCATTCCTGTGACACTAGTTATAGATTCCGATGCTTTACTTCAGGTTTCCTGTATCCCTTTGACCTTCTTATTGCCGGTGAAACACAGAAATTGTATCGGAATTAAATACGAAATGCACAATGCCAACTTAAGTACAAGAAGACAGACTCTTCTTACTGACTATGTTTTGAACGATTCCTGTGACACTAGTTATAGATTCCGAAACTTCACTTCAGGTTTACTGTACACCTCTGACCTTCTTATTCACGATGAAACACAGAAATTGCATCGGAATAAAATAGAAAAGGCACAATGCCGACTTAAGTACAAGAAGGCTGACTCTTCTTACTGTCTCTGTTTTGAACCATTCCTGTGACACTAGTTGTACATTCCGATGCTTCACTACAGGTTCACTGTACCCCTTGGACCTTCTTATTGACGATGAAACACAGAAATTGCATCAGAATTAAATACAAAAGGCACAATGCCAACTTAAGGACAAGAAGACTGACTCTTCTTACTGTCTATGTTTTGAACCATTCCTGTGACATTACTTACAGATTCCGATGCTGAATTTCAGGTTTACTGTATCCTTTGCACCTTCTTATTGGCGACGAAACACAGAAATTGCATCGGAATTGAATAGGAAAGGCACAATGTGGACTTAAGTATAAGAAGACTGACACTTCCTACTGTTTTTTTTTTTTTTTTGAACCATTCCTGTGACACTAGTTATAGATTCCGATGCTTCACCTCCGGTTTACTGTATCCCTGTGACATTCTTATTTACGATGAAACACAGAAATTGCATCGGAATTAAATAGAAAAGGCATAAGAAGACTTCAGTGCAAGAAGACTGACTCTTCTTACTGACTATGTTTTGAACCATTCCTGTGACACTAGTTATAGATTCCAATGCTTCACTTCAGGTTTACTGTATCCCTTGGACCTTCTTCTTGACAATGAAACACAGAAATTGCGTCGGAATTAAATACAAAAGGCACAATGTCGACTTAAGTACAAGAAGACTGACTCTTCTTACTGTCTATGTTTTGAACCATTCCTGTGACACTAGTTATAGATTCCGATGCTTCACTCAAGGTTTACTGTATCCCTTGGACCTTCTTGTTGACGATGAAACACAGAAATTGCATCGGAATTAAATAGAAAATGCACAATGCCGACTTAAGTACAAGAAGACTGACTCTTCTTACTGACTATGTTTTGAACCATTCCTGTGACACTCGTTATAGATTTCGATGCTTCACTTCAGGTTTACTGTATACTGTGGACCTTCTTATTGATGATGAAACACAGAAATTGCACCGGAATTAATTACAAAAGGCACAATGTCGACTTAAGGACAAAAAGACTGACTGTTCTTACTGACTATGTTTGAACCATTCCTGTGACACTAGTTATAGATTCCGATGCTTCACTCCAGGTTTACTGTATCCCTTGGACCTTCTTATTGACGATGAAACACAGAAATTGCGTCGGAATTAAATACAAAAGGCACAATGCCGACTTAAGAACAAGAAGACTGACTGTTCTTACTGACTATGTTTAAACCATTCCTGTGACACTAGTTATAGATTCCGATGCTTCACTTCAGGTTTATTGTATCCCTCTGACCTTCTTATTGACGATCAAACACAGAAATTGCATCGGAATTAAATAGAAAAGGCACAATGAATACATATGTACAAGAAGACTGACTCTTCTTACTGACAATGTTTTGAACCATTCCTGTGACACTAGTTATAGATTCCAATGCTTCACTTCAGGTTTACTGTATCCCTCGGACCTTCTTATTGACGATGAAACACAGAAATTGCATCGGAATTAAATAAAAAAGGCGAAATGCCGACATGAGTACAGGAAGACTGACTCTTCTTACTGTCTATGCTTTGAACCATTCCTGTGACACTAGTTATAGATTCCCAAGCTACACTCCAGGTTTACTCCATCCCTTGGACCATCTTATTGACGATGAAACACAGAAATTGCGTCGGAATTAAATACAAAAGGCACAATGCCGACTTAAGAACAAGAAGACTGACTGTTCTTACTGACTATGTTTAAACCATTCCTGTGACACTAGTTATAGATTCCGATGCTTCACTTCAGGTTTATTGTATCCCTCTGACCTTCTTATTGACGATCAAACACAGAAATTGCATCGGAATTAAATAGAAAAGGCACAATGTCGACTTAAGTACAACAAGACTTACTCTTCTTACTGTCTATGTTTTGAACCATTGCTGTGACACTAGTTATAGATTCCGATGCTTCACTCTAGGTTTACTGTATCCCTTGGACCTTCTTATTGACGATGAACACAGAAATTGCATCGGAATTAAATAAAAAAGGCACAATGCCGACTTAAGTACAAGAAGACTGACTCTTCTTACTGACTATGTTTTGAACCATTCCTGTGACACTTGTTATAGATTCCGATGCTTCACTTAAGGTTTACTGTATACCCTGGACCTTCTTATTGATGATGAAACACAGAAATTGCATCGGAATTAAATACAAAAGGCACAGTGCCGACTTAAATACAAGAAGACTGACTCTACTTACTGACTATGATTTGAACCATTCCTGTGACACTTGTTATAGATTCCGATGCTTCACTTCAGGTTTACTGTATACCTTGGACCTTCTTATTGACGATGAAACACAGAAATTGCATCAGAATTAAATACAAAATGCACAATGCCGACTTAAGTAAAAGAAGACTGACTCTTCTTACTGTCTATGATTTGAACCATTCCTGTGACACTAGTTGTAGATTCCGATGCATCACTTCAGGTTTACTGTATCCCTTGGACCCTCTTATTGACGATGAAACACAGAAATTGCATCGGAATTAAATAGAAAAGGCACAATTAAGACTTAAGTACAAGAAGACTGACTCTTCTTACTGACTATGTTTTGAACCATCCTTGTTACACTAGTTATAGGTTCCGATGATTCACTTCAGGTTTACTGTATCCCTTGGACACTCTTATTCACGATGAAGCACAGAAATTGCATCGGAATTAAATAGAAAAGGCGAAATGAAGACTTAAGTACACGAAAACTGACTCGTCTTACTGTCTATGTTTTGAACCATTCCTGTGACACTAGTTATAGATTCCGATGCTTCACTCCAGGTTTACTGTATCTCTTGGCCCTTCTTATTGACGATGATACACAGAAATTGCATCGGAATGGAATAGAAAAGGCACAGTGCTGACTTAAGTACAAGAAGAATGACTCTTCTTACTGACTATGTTTTGAACCATTCCTGTGACACTAGTTATAGATTCCGATGCTTCACTTCAGGTTTACTGTATACCTTGCACCTTCTTATAGACAATGAAACACATAAATTGCATCGGATTTAAATACAACAGGCACAGTACAGACTTAAGTACAAGAAGACTGACTCTTCCTACTGTCTACGTTTTGAACCATTCCTGTGACACTAGTTATAGATTCCGATTATTCACTTCAGGTTTACTGCATCCCTCTGACCTTATTGCCGATGAAACACAGAAATTGCATCGGAATTAAATACAAAAGGCACAATGCCGACATAAGGACAAGAAGACTGTCTCTTCTTACTGTCTATGTTTTGAACCGTCCCTGTGACACTAGTTATAGATTCCGATGCTTCACTTCAGGGTTACTGTATCCCGTGGACCTTCTTATAGACGATGACACACAAAAATTGCATCGGAATTAAATACAAAAGGCAAAATGCCGTCTTAAGTACAAGAAGTCTGACTCTTCTTACTGACTATGCTTTGAACCATTCTTGTGGCACTAGTTATGGATTCCGATGCTTCACTTCAGGTTTACTGTATCCCTCTGACCTTCTTATTGCGGTGAAACACAAAAATTGCATCGGAATTAAATACGAAAGGCACAATGCAAACTTAAGTAAAAGAAGTCTGACCTTTCTTACTGTCTATGATTTGAACCATTCCTGTGACACTAGTTATAGATTCCGATGCTTCACTCCAGGTTTACTGTATCCCTTGGTCCTTCTTATTGACGATGAAAAACAGAAATTGCATCAGAATCTAATAGAATATGCACAATAATGACTTTAGTGCAAGGAGACTTACTATTCTTACTGACTATGTTTTGAATCATTCCTGTGACACTAGTTATAGATTCCGATGCTTCACTCCAGGTTTACTGTATCCCTTGGTCCTTCTTATTGACGATGAAACACAGAAATAGCTTCGGAATTAAATACAAAATGCACAATGCCGACTTAAGTACAAGAAGACTGACTCTTCTTACTATGTTTTGAACCTTTCCTGTGACACTAGTTATAAATTCCGATGCTTCACGTCAGGTTTACTCTATCCCTTGGACCTTCTTATTGACGATGAAACACAGAAATTGCATCTGAATTGAATACAAAGGGCACAATGCAGAATTAAGTACGAGAAGACTGACTCTTCTCACTGTCTATGTTTTGAACCATTCCTGTGACATTACTTACAGATTCCGATGCTGAACTTCATGTTTACTGTATCCTTTGCACCTTCTTATTGGCGACGAAACACAGAAATTGCATCGGAATTGAATAGGAAAGGCACAATGTGGACTTAAGTACAAGAAGACTGACACTTCCCACTGTTTTTTTTTTTTTGAACCATTCCTGTGACACTAGTTATAGATTCCGATGCTTCACCTCCGGTTTACTGTATCCCTGTGACCTTCTTATTTACGATGAAACACAGAAATTGCATCGGAATTAAATAGAAAAGGCATAAGAAGACTTAAGTGCAAGAAGACTGACTCTTCTTACAGACTATGATTTGAACCATTCCTGTGACACTAGTTATAGATTCCAATGCTTCACTTCAGGTTTACTGTATCCCTTGGACCTTCTTCTTGACGATGAAACACAGAAATTGCGTCGGAATTAAATACAAAAGGCACAATGCCGACTTAAGGGCAAGAGGACTGACTGTTCTTACTGACTATGTTTGAACCATTCCTGTGACACTAGTTATAGATTCCGATGCTTCACTTCAGGTTTATTGTATCCCTCTGTCCTTCTTATTGACGATCAAAGACAGAAATTGCATCGGAATTAAGTAGAAAAGGCACAATGTCGACTTAAGTACAAAAAGACTGACTCTTCTTACTGACTATGTTTTGAACCATTCCTGTGACACTAGTTATAGATTCCGATGCTTCACTCAAGGTTTACTGTATCCCTCGGACCTTCTTATTGACGATGAAACACAGAAATTGCATCGGAATTAAATAAAAAAGGCGAAATGCCGACATGAGTACACGAAGACTGACTCATCTTACTGTCTATGCTTTGAACCATTCCTGTGACACTAGTTATAGACTCCCATGCTACACTCCAGGTTTACTCCATCCCTTGGACCATCTTATTGACGATGAAACACAGAAATTGCGTCGGAATTAAATACAAAAGGCACAATGCCGACTTAAGAACAAGAAGACTGACTGTTCTTACTGACTATGTTTGAACCATTCCTGTGACACTAGTTATAGATTCCGATGCTTCACTTCTGGTTTATTGTATCCCTCTGACCTTCTTATTGACGATCAAACACAGAAATTGCATCGGAATTAAATAGAAAAGGCACAATGTCGACTTAAGTACAACAAGACTTACTCTTCTTACTGCCTATGTTTTGAACCATTCCTGTGACACTAGTTATAGATTCCGATGCTTCACTCTAGGTTTACTGTATCCCTTGGACCTTCTTATTGACGATGAACACAGAAATTGCATCGGAATTAAATAAAAAAGGCACAATGCCGACATAAGTACAAGAAGACTGACTCTTCTTACTGACTATGTTTTGAACCATTCCTGTGACACTAGTTATAGAATCCGATGCTTCGCTTCAGGTTTACTGTATACCTTGGACGTTCTTATTGACGATGAAACACAGAAATTGCATCGGAATTAAATACAAAAGGCACAGTGCCGACTTAAATACAAGAAGACTGACTCTACTTACTGACTATGATTTGAACCATTCCTGTGACACTTGTTATAGTTTCCGATGCTCACTCCAGGTTTACTGTATCCCTTGGACCTTCTTATTGACATTGAAACAAAGAAATTGCATCGGAATTAAATACAAGAGGCACAATGCTGACTTATGGACCGGAAGACTGACTCTTCCTACTGACTATGTTTTGAACCATTCCTGTGACACTAGTTATAGATTCCGATGCTTCACTTCAGGTTTACTGTATCCCTCTGACTTCCCTATTGACGATCAAACACAGAAATTGCATCGGAATTAAAAACAAAAGGCACAATGCCGACTTAAGTACATGAAGACTGACTCTTCTTACTGTCTACGTATGAACCATTCCTGTGACTCTAGTTATAGATTCCGGTGCTTCACTTCAGGTTTCCTGTATCCCTCTGACCTTCTTATTGCCGGCGAAACACAGAAATTGCATCGGAATTAAATACGAAAGGCACAATGTCAACTTAAGTACAAGAAGACTTACTCTTCTTACTGACTATGTTTTGAACCATTCCTGTGACACTAGTTATAGATTCCGATGCTTTACTTCAGGTTTACTCTATCCCTCTGACCTTCTTATTGACGATGAAACACAGAAATTGCATCGGAATTAAATAGAAATGGCACAATGCCGACTTAAGTACAAGAAGACTGACTCTTCTAACTGTCTATGATTTGAACCATTCCTGTGACACTAGTTGTAGATTCCGATGCATCACTTCAGGTTTACTGTATCCCTTGGACCCTCTTATTGACGATGAAACACAGAAATTGCATCGGAATTAAATAGAAAAGGCACAATTAAGACTTAAGTACAAGAAGACTGACTCTTCTTACTGACTATGTTTTGAACCATCCTTGTTACACTAGTTATAGGTTCCGATGTTTCACTTCAGGTTTGCTGTATCCCTTGGACACTCTTATTCACGATGAAGCACAGAAATTGCATCGGAATTAAATAGAAAAGGCGAAATGAAGACTTAAGTACACGAAGACTGATTCGTCTTACTGTCTATGTTTTGAACCATTCCTGTGACACTAGTTATAGATTCCGATGCTTCACTCCAGGTTTACTGTATCTCTTGGCCCTTCTTATTGACGATGATACACAGAAATTGCATCGGAATGGAATAGAAAAGGCACAGTGCTGACTTAAGTACAAGAAGACTGACTCTTCTTACTGACTATGTTTTGAACCATTCCTGTGACACTAGTTATAGATTCCGATCCTTCACTTCAGGTATACTGTATACCTTGCACCTTCTTATTGACGATGAAGCACATAAATTGCATCGGATTTAAATACAACAGGCACAGTACCGACTTAAGTACAAGAAGACTGACTCTTACTACTGTCTATGTTTTGAACCATTCCTGTGACACTAGTTATAGATTCCGATTCTTCACTTCAATTTTACTGCATCCCTCTGACCTTATTGCCGATGAAACACAGATATTGCATCGGAATTAAATACAAAAGGCAAAATGCCGTCTTAAGTACAAGAAGTCTGACTCTTCTTACTGACTATGCTTTGAACCATTCTTGTGGCACTAGTTATGGATTCCGATGCTTCACTTCAGGTTTACTGCATCCCTCTGACCTTCTTATTGCGGTGAAACACAGAAATTGCATCGGAATTAAATACGAAAGGCACAATGCAAACTTAAGTAAAAGAAGTCTGACTCTTCTTACTGTCTATGATTTGAACCATTCCTGTGACACTAGTTATAGATTCCGATGCTTCACTTCAGGTTTACTGTATACCTTGCACCTTCTTATAGACGATGAAACACATAAATTGCATCGGATTTAAATACAACAGGCACAGTACCGACTTAAGTACAAGAAGACTGACTCTTCCTACTGTCTACGTTTTGAACCATTCCTGTGACACTAGTTATAGATTCCGATTCTTCACTTCAGGTTTACTGCATCCCTCTGACCTTATTGCCGATGAAACACAGAAATTGCATCGGAATTAAATCCAAAACACAATGCCGTCATAAGGACAAGAAGACTGTCTCTTCTTACTGTCTATGTTTTGAACCGTCCCTGTGACACTAGTTATAGATTCCGATGCTTCACTTCAGGGTTACTGTATCCCGTGGACCTTCTTATAGACGATGAAACACAGAAATTGCATCGGAATTAAATACAAAAGGCAAAATGCCGTCTTAAGTACAAGAAGTCTGACTCTTCTTACTGACTATGCTTTGAACCATTCTTGTGGCACTAGTTATGGATTCCGATGCTTCACTTCAGGTTTACTGTATCCCTCTGACCTTCTTATTGCGGTGAAACACAAAAATTGCATCGGAATTAAATACGAAAGGCACAATGCAAACTTAAGTAAAAGAAGTCTGACTCTTCTTACTGTCTATGATTTGAACCATTCCTGTGACACTAGTTATAGATTCCGATGCTTCACTCCAGGTTTACTGTATCCCTTGGTCCTTCTTATTGACGATGAAAAACAGAAATTGCATCAGAATCTAATAGAATATGCACAATGATGACTTTAGTGCAAGAAGACTTACTATTCTTACTGACTATGTTTTGAATCATTCCTGTGACACTAGTTATAGATTCCGATGCTTCACTCCAGGTTTACTGTATCCCTTGGTCCTTCTTATTGACGATGAAACACAGAAATAGCTTCGGAATTAAATACAAAATGCACAATGCCGACTTAAGTACAAGAAGACTGACTCTTCTTACTATGTTTTGAACCTTTCCTGTGACACTAGTTATAAATTCCGATGCTTCACGTCAGGTTTACTCTATCCCTTGGACCTTCTTATTGACGATGAAACACAGAAATTGCATCTGAATTGAATACAAAGGGCACAATGCAGAATTAAGTACGAGAAGACTGACTCTTCTCACTGTCTATGTTTTGAACCATTCCTGTGACATGACTTACAGATTCCGATGCTGAACTTCAGGTTTACTGTATCCTTTGCACCTTCTTATTGGCGACGAAACACAGAAATTGCATCGGAATTGAATAGGAAAGGCACAATGTGGACTTAAGTACAAGAAGACTGACACTTCCTACTGTTTTTTTTTTTTGAACCATTCCTGTGACACTAGTTATAGATTCCGATGCTTCACCTCCGGTTTACTGTATCCCAGTGACCTTCTTATTTACGATGAAACACAGAAATTGCATCGGAATTAAATAGAAAAGGCATAAGAAGACTTAAGTGTAAGAAGACTGACTCTTCTTACAGACTATGATTTGAACCATTCCTGTGACACTAGTTATAGATTCCAATGCTTCACTTCAGGTTTACTGTATCCCTTGGACCTTCTTCTTGACGATGAAACACAGAAATTGCGTCGGAATTAAATACAAAAGGCACAATGCCGACTTAAGGAGAAGAAGACTGACTGTTCTTACTGACTATGTTTGAACCATTCCTGTGACACTAGTTATAGATTCCGATGCTTTACTTCAGGTTTATTGTATCCCTCTGTCCTTCTTATTGACGATCAAAGACAGAAATTGCATCGGAATTAAGTAGAAAAGGCACAATGTCGACATAAGTACAAGAAGACTGACTCTTCTTACTGACTATGTTTTGAACCATTCCTGTGACACTAGTTATAGACTCCCATGCTACACTCCAGGTTTACTCCATCCCTTGGACCATCTTATTGACGATGAAACACAGAAATTGCGTCGGAATTAAATACAAAAGGCACAATGCCGACTTAAGAACAAGAAGACTGACTGTTCTTACTGACTATGTTTGAACCATTCCTGTGACACTAGTTATAGATTCCGATGCTTCACTTCAGGTTTATTGTATCCCTCTGACCTTCTTATTGACGATCAAACTCAGAAATTGCATCGGAATTAAATAGAAAAGGCACAATGTCGACTTAAGTACAACAAGACTTACTCTTCTTACTGCCTATGTTTTGAACCATTCCTGTGACACTAGTTATAGATTCCGATGCTTCACTCTAGGTTTACTGTATCCCTTGGACCTTCTTATTGACGATGAACACAGAAATTGCATCGGAATTAAATAAAAAAGGCACAATGCCGACTTAAGTACAAGAAGACTGACTCTTCTTACTGACTATGTTTTGAACCATTCCTGTGACACTAGTTATAGAATCCGATGCTTCGCTTCAGGTTTACTGTATACCTTGGACCTTCTTATTGACGATGAAACACAGAAATTGCATCGGAATTAAATACAAAAGGCACAGTGCCGACTTAAATACAAGAAGACTGACTCTACTTACTGACTATGATTTGAACCATTCCTGTGACACTTGTTATAGTTTCCGATGCTTCACTCCAGGTTTACAGTATCCCTTGGACCTTCTTATTGACATTGAAACAAAGAAATTGCATCGGAATTAAATACAAGAGGCACAATGCTGACTTATGGACCGGAAGACTGACTCTTCCTACTGACTATGTTTTGAACCATTCCTGTGACACTAGTTATAGATTCCGATGCTTCACTTCAGGTTTACTGTATCCCTCTGACTTCCCTATTGACGATGAAACACAGAAATTGCATCGGAATTAAAAACAAAAGGCACAATGCCGACTTAAGTACATGAAGACTGACTCTTCTTACTGTCTACGTATGAAGCATTCCTGTGACTCTAGTTATAGATTCCGGTGCTTCACTTCAGGTTTCCTGTATCCCTCTGACCTTCTTATTGCCGGTGAAACACAGAAATTGCATCGGAATTAAATACGAAAGGCACAATGCCAACTTAAGTACAAGAAGACTTTCTCTTCTTACTGACTATGTTTTGAACCATTCCTGTGACACTAGTTATAGATTCCGATTCTTCACTTCAATTTTACTGCATCCCTCTGACCTTATTGCCGATGAAACACAGAAATTGCATCGGAATTAAATACAAATGGCAAAATGCCGTCTTAAGTACAAGAAGTCTGACTCTTCTTACTGACTATGCTTTGAACCATTCTTGTGGCACTAGTTATGGATTCCGATGCTTCACTTCAGGTTTACTGCATCCCTCTGACCTTCTTATTGCGGTGAAACACAGAAATTGCATCGGAATTAAATACGAAAGGCACAATGCAAACTTAAGTAAAAGAAGTCTGACTCTTCTTACTGTCTATGATTTGAACCATTCCTGTGACACTAGTTATAGATTCCGATGCTTCACTTCAGGTTTACTGTATACCTTGCACCTTCTTATAGACGATGAAACACATAAATTGCATCGGATTTAAATACAACAGTCACAGTACCGACTTAAGTACAAGAAGACTGACTCTTCCTACTGTCTACGTTTTGAACCATTCCTGTGACACTAGTTATAGATTCCGATTCTTCACTTCAGGTTTACTGCATCCCTCTGACCTTATTGCCGATGAAACACAGAAATTGCATCGGAATTAAATCCAAAAGCACAATGCCGTCATAAGGACAAGAAGACTGTCTCTTCTTACTGTCTATGTTTTGAACCGTCCCTGTGACACTAGTTATAGATTCCGATGCTTCACTTCAGGGTTACTGTATCCCGTGGACCTTCTTATAGACGATCAAACACAGAAATTGCATCGGAATTAAATACAAAAGGCAAAATGCCGTCTTAAGTACAAGAAGTCAGACTCTTCTTACTGACTATGCTTTGAACCATTCTTGTGGCACTAGTTATGGATTCCGATGCTTCACTTCAGGTTTACTGTATCCCTCTGACCTTCTTATTGCGGTGAAACACAAAAATTGCATCGGAATTAAATACGAAAGGCACAATGCAAACTTAAGTAAAAGAAGTCTGACTCTTCTTACTGTCTATGATTTGAACCATTCCTGTGACACTAGTTATAGATTCCGATGCTTCACTCCAGGTTTACTGTATCCCTTGGTCCTTCTTATTGACGATGAAAAACAGAAATTACATCAGAATCTAATAGAATATGCACAATGATGACTTTAGTGCAAGAAGACTTACTATTCTTACTGACTATGTTTTGAATCATTCCTGTGACACTAGTTATAGATTCCGATGCTTCACTCCAGGTTTACTGTATCCCTTGGTCCTTCTTATTGACGATGAAACACAGAAATAGCTTCGGAATTAAATACAAAATGCACAATGCCGACTTAAGTACAAGAAGACTGACTCTTCTTACTATGTTTTGAACCTTTCCTGTGACACTAGTTATAAATTCCGATGCTTCACGTCAGGTTTACTCTATCCCTTGGACCTTCTTATTGACGATGAAACACAGAAATTGCATCTGAATTGAATACAAAGGGCACAATGCAGAATTAAGTACGAGAAGACTGACTCTTCTCACTGTCTATGTTTTGAACCATTTCTGTGACATTACTTACAGATTCCGATGCTGAACTTCAGGTTTACTGTATCCTTTGCACCTTCTTATTGGCGACGAAACACAGAAATTGCATCGGAATTGAATAGGAAAGGCACAATGTGGACTTAAGTACAAGAAGACTGACACTTCCTACTGTTTTTTTTTTTTGAACCATTCCTGTGACACTAGTTATAGATTCCGATGCTTCACCTCCGGTTTACTGTATCCCTTGGACCTTCTTCTTGACGATGAAACACAGAAATTGCGTCGGAATTAAATACAAAAGGCACAATGCCGACTTAAGGACAAGAAGACTGACTGTTCTTACTGACTATGTTTGAACCATTCCTGTGACACTAGTTATAGATTCCGATGCTTCACTTCAGGTTTATTGTATCCCTCTGTCCTTCTTATTGACGATCAAAGACAGAAATTGCATCGGAATTAAGTAGAAAAGGCACAATGTCGACTTAAGTACAAGAAGACTGACTCTTCTTACTGACTATGTTTTGAACCATTCCTGTGACACTAGTTATAGATTCCGATGCTTCACTCAAGGTTTACTGTATCCCTTGGACCTTCTTGTTGACGATGAAACACAGAAATTGTATCGGAATTAAATAGAAAAGGCACAATGCCGACTTAAGTACAAGAAGACTGACTCTTCTTACTGACTATGTTTTGAACCATTCCTGTGACACTAGTTATAGATTCCGATGCTTCTCTTCAGGTTTATCGTATACCTTGGACCTTCTTATTGACGATGAAACACAGAAATTGCATCGGAATTAAATACAAAAGCACAGTGCCGACTTAAATACAAGAAGACTGACTCTTGTTACTGACTATGTTTTGAACCATTCCTGTGACACTAGTTATAGATTCCAATGCTTCACTTCAGGTTTACTGTATCCCTCGGACCTTCTTATTGACGATGAAACACAGAAATTGCATCGGAATTAAATAAAAAAGGCGAAATGCCGACATGAGTACACGAAGACTGACTCTTCTTACTGTCTATGCTTTGAACCATTCCTGTGACACTAGTTATAGACTCCCATGCTACACTCCAGGTTTACTCCATCCCTTGGACCATCTTATTGACGATGAAACACAGAAATTGCGTCGGAATTAAATACAAAAGGCACAATGCCGACTTAAGAACAAGAAGACTGACTGTTCTTACTGACTATGTTTGAACCATTCCTGTGACACTAGTTATAGATTCCGATGCTTCACTTCAGGTTTATTGTATCCCTCTGACCTTCTTATTGACGATCAAACACAGAAATTGCATCGGAATTAAATAGAAAAGGCACAATGTCGACTTAAGTACAACAAGACTTACTCTTCTTACTGCCTATGTTTTGAACCATTCCTGTGACACTAGTTATAGATTCCGATGCTTCACTCTAGGTTTACTGTATCCCTTGGACCTTCTTATTGACGATGAACACAGAAATTGCATCGGAATTAAATAAAAAAGGCACAATGCCGACTTAAGTACAAGAAGACTGACTCTTCTTACTGACTATGTTTTGAACCATTCCTGTGACACTAGTTATAGAATCCGATGCTTCGCTTCAGGTTTACTGTATACCTTGGACCTTCTTATTGACGATGAAACACAGAAATTGCATCGGAATTAAATACAAAAGGCACAGTGCCGACTTAAATACAAGAAGACTGACTCTACTTACTGACTATGATTTGAACCATTCCTGTGACACTTGTTATAGTTTCCGATGCTTCACTCCAGGTTTACAGTATCCCTTGGACCTTCTTATTGACATTGAAACAAAGAAATTGCATCGGAATTAAATACAAGAGGCACAATGCTGACTTATGGACCGGAAGACTGACTCTTCCTACTGACTATGTTTTGAACCATTCCTGTGACACTAGTTATAGATTACGATGCTTCACTTCAGGTTTACTGTATCCCTCTGACTTCCCTATTGACGATGAAACACAGAAATTGCATCGGAATTAAAAACAAAAGGCACAATGCCGACTTAAGTACATGAAGACTGACTCTTCTTACTGTCTACGTATGAAGCATTCCTGTGACTCTAGTTATAGATTCCGGTGCTTCACTTCAGGTTTCCTGTATCCCTCTGACCTTCTTATTGCCGGTGAAACACAGAAATTGCATCGGAATTAAATACGAAAGGCACAATGCCAACTTAAGTACAAGAAGACTTACTCTTCTTACTGACTATGTTTTGAACCATTCCTGTGACACTAGTTATAGATTCCGGTGCTTTACTTCAGGTTTACTCTATCCCTCTGACCTTCTTATTGACGATGAAACACAGAAATTGCATCGGAATTAAATAGAAATGGCACAATGCCGACTTAAGTACAAGAAGACTGACTCTTCTAACTGTCTATGATTTGAACCATTCCTGTGACACTAGTTGTAGATTCCGATGCATCACTTCAGGTTTACTGTATCCCTTGGACCCTCTTATTGACGATGAAACACAGAAATTGCATCGGAATTAAATAGAAAAGGCACAATTAAGACTTAAGTACAAGAAGACTGACTCTTCTTACTGACTATGTTTTGAACCATCCTTGTTACACTAGTTATAGGTTCCGATGCTTCACTTCAGGTTTGCTGTATCCCTTGGACACTCTTATTCACGATGAAGCACAGAAATTGCATCGGAATTAAATAGAAAAGGCGAAATGAAGACTTAAGTACACGAAGACTGACTCGTCTTACTGTCTATGTTTTGAACCATTCCTGTGACACTAGTTATAGATTCCGATGCTTCACTCCAGGTTTACTGTATCTCTTGGCCCTTCTTATTGACGATGATACACAGAAATTGCATCGGAATGGAATAGAAAAGGCACAGTGCTGACTTAAGTACAAGAAGACTGACTCTTCTTACTGACTATGTTTTGAACCATTCCTGTGACACTAGTTATAGATTCCGATCCATCACTTCAGGTTTACTGTATACCTTGCACCTTCTTATTGACGATGAAGCACATAAATTGCATCGGATTTAAATACAACAGGCACAGTACCGACTTAAGTACAAGAAGACTGACTCTTCCTACTGTCTATGTTTTGAACCATTCCTGTGACACTAGTTATAGATTCCGATTCTTCACTTCAATTTTACTGCATCCCTCTGACCTTATTGCCGATGAAACACAGAAATTGCATCGGAATTAAATACAAAAGGCAAAATGCCGTCTTAAGTACAAGAAGTCTGACTCTTCTTACTGACTATGCTTTGAACCATTCTTGTGGCACTAGTTATGGATTCCGATGCTTCACTTCAGGATTACTGTATCCCTCCGACCTTCTTATTGACGATGAAACACAGAAATTGAATCGGAATTAAATACAAAAGGCACAATGCCGACTTAAGTACAAGAAGACTGACTCTTCTTACTGTCTATGTTTTGAACCATCCCTGTGACACTAGTTATATATTCCGATGCTTCACTCCAGGTTTACTGTATCCCTTGGTCCTTCTTAATGACGATGAAACACAGAAATAGCTTCGGAATTAAATACAAAATGCACAATGCCGACTTCAGTACAAGAAGACTGACTCTTCTTATATGTTTTGAACCTTTCCTGTGACACTAGTTATAAATTCCGATGCTTCACGTCAGGTTTACTCTATCCCTTGGACCTTCTTATTGACGATGAAATACAGAAAATGCATCTGAATTGAATACAAAGGCCACAATGCAGAATTAAGTACGAGAAGACTGACTCTTCTTACTGTCTATGTTTTGAACCACTTCTGTGACTCAAGTTATGGATTCCGATGCTTCAATCCATGTTTACTGTATCCCTTGGACCTTCTTATTGACGATGAAACACAGAAATTGCATCGGAATCAAATAGAAAAGGCAAAATGCCGACTTAAGTACAAGAAGACTGACTCTTCTTACTGTCTATGTTTTGAACCACTCCTGAGACACTAGTTGTAGATTCCGATGCTTCACTTCAGGTTTACTGTATCCCTTGGACCTACTTATTGACGATGAAACACAGAAATTGCATCGGAATTAAATACAAAAGACATAATGCCGACTTAAGTAAAAGAAGACTGACTCTTCTTACTCTCTATGCTTTGAACCATACCTGTGACACTAGTTATAGTTTCCGATGCTTCACTTCAGGGTTACTGTATCCCTCTGACCGTCTTATTTACGATGAAACATAGAAATTGCATCGGAATTAAATGGAAAAGGCACAACGCCGACTTAAGTACTAGAACTCTGACTTCCTACTGTCTATGCCTTGAACCATACCTGTGACACTAGTTATAGATTCCGATGTTTCACTTCAGGTTTACTGTATCCCTTGGACCTACTTATTGACGATGAAACACAGAAATTGCATCGGAATTCAATACAAAAGGCACAATGCCGACTTAAGCACAAGAAGACTGACTCTTCTTACTGACTATGTTTTGAACCATTCCATTGACACTAGTTATAGATTCCGATGCTTCACTCCAGATTTACTGTATCCCTTGGACCTTGTTATTGACGAAGAAACATAGATATCGCGTCGGAATTAAATAGAAAAGGTACAGTGCCGACTTAAGTACAAGAAGACTGACTCTTATTACTGACTATGTTTTGAACCATTCCTGTGACAATAGTTATAGATTCCGATGCTTCACCTCAGGTTTACTGTATCCCTTGGATCTTCTTATTGACGATGAACCACAGAAATTGCATCGGAATTAAATACAAAAGGCAAAATGCCGACTTAAGTACACGAGGACTGACTCTTCTTACTGTCTATGATTTGAACCATTCCTGTGACACTAGTTATAGGTTCCGATGCTACACTCCCGGTTTAGTGTATCCCTCTGACCTTCTTATTGACGATGAAACACAGAAATTGCATCGGAATTAAATACAAAAGGCACAATGCCGACTTAAGGACAAGAAGACTGACTCTTCTTACTGGCTTTGTTTTGAACCATTCCTGTGACACTAGTTATAGAATCCGATGCTTCACTCCAGGTTTACTGTATCCCTTGGACCAGCTTATTGACGATGAAACACAGAAATTGCATCGGAATTCAATACAAAAGGCAAAATGCCGACTTAACTACAAGAAGACTGACTCTTCCTATTGTCTATGTTTTGAACAATTCCTGTGACACTAGTTTTGGATTCCGATGCTTCACTTCAGGTTTGCTGTATCCCTCTGACCTTCTTAATGACGATGAAACACAGAAATTGCAGCGGAATTAAATAGAAAAGGCACAATGCCGACTTAAGTACAAGAAGACTGACTCTTCCTACTGTCTACGTTTTGAACCATTCCTGTGACACTAGTTATGGATTCCGATGCTTCACTTCAGGTTTACTGTATCCCTTGGTCCTGCTTATTGACGATGAAACACAGAAATTTCCTCGGAATTATATACAGAAGGCACAATGCCGACTTAAGTACAAGAAGACTGACTCTTCCTACTGTCTATGTTTGAACCATACCTGTGACACTAGTTTTAGATTCCGATGCTTCACTTCAGGTTTGCTGTATCCCTCTGACCTTCTTATTGACGATGACACACAGAAATTGCATCGGAATTAAATAGAAAAGGCACAATGCCGACTTAAGTACATGAAGACCGACTCTTCCTACTGACGATGTTTTGAACCATTCCTGTGACACTAGTTACAGATTCCGATGCTTCACTTGAGGTTTACTGTATCCCTTGGACCTTCTTATTGACGATGAGACACAGAAATTGCATCGGAATTAAATACAAAAGGCATAATGCCGACTTAAGTACACGAAGACTGACTCTTCTTACAGTCTATGATTTGAACCATTCCTGTGACACTAGTTATAGACTCCGATGCTACACTCCAGGTTTACTGTATCCCATGGACCTTCTTATTGACGATGAAACACAGAAATTGCATCGCAATTAAATCCAAAAGGCACAATGCCGACTTATAGATAAGAAGACTGGCTCTTTTTACTGACTTTGCTTCAACCATTCCTGTGACACTAGTTATACATTCCGATGCTTCACTTCAGGTTTACTGTATCGCTTGGACCGTCCTACTGACGATGAAACACGGAAATTGCATCGGAATTAAATACAAAAGGCACAGTGTCGACTTAAGTACAAGAAGACTGACTCTTCCTACAGTCTATGTTTTGAACCATTCCTGTGTCACTAGTTACAGATTACGATGCTTCACTTCAGGTTCACTGTATCCCTTGGACCTTCTTATTGACGATGAAACATAGAAATTGCATCGGAAATAAATACAAAAGGCACAATGCCGACATAAGTACATGAAGGCCAACTCTTCCTACTGACTATGTTTGAACCGTTCCTGTGACACTAGTTATAGATTCCGATGCTTCACTTGAGGTTTACTGTATCCCTTGGACCTTCGTATTGACGATGAAACACAGATATTGCATCGGAATTAAATACAAAAGGCACAATGCCGACTTAAGTACAAGAAGACTGACTCTTCCCACTGTCTAAGTTTTGAACCATTCCTGTGACACTAGTTATAGATTCCGATGCTTCACTTGAGGTTTACTGTATCCCTTGGACCTTCTTATTGACGATGAAACACAGAAATTGCATCGGAATTAAATAGAAAAGGCACAATGCCGTTTTAAGTACAAGAAGACTGATCCTTCTTAGTGTCTATGTTTTGAACCATTCCTGTGACACTAGTTATAGATTCCGATGCGTCATTTCAGGCTTACTGTATCCCTCGGACCTTCTTATTGACGATGAAACACAGAAATTGCATCGGAATTAAATACAAAAGGCTCAATGCCGACTTAAGTACAAGAAGACTGACTCTTCTTACTGACTATGATTTGAACCATTCCTGTGACACTAGTTATAGATTGCAATGCTTCACTTCAGGTTTACTGTATCCATCTGACCTTCTTATTGACGATGAAACACAGAAATTGCATCGGAATTAAATAGAAAAGGCACAATGCCGACTTAAGTACAAGAAGACTGACTCTTATACTGTCTATGTTTTGAACCATTTCTGTGGCACTAGTTATAGAGTCCGATGCTTCACTTCAGGTTTACTGTATCCCTTGGGCCATCTTAGTGACGATGAATCACAGAAATTGCATCGGAATTAAATACAAAAGGCAAAATGCCGACTTAAGTACAAGAAGACCGACTCTTCTTACTGTCTATGATTTGAACCATTCCTGTGACACTAGTTATAGGTTCCGATTCTACACTCCCGGTTTAGTGTATCCCTCTGACCTTCTTATTGACGATGAAACACAGAAATTGCATCGGAATTAAATACAAAAGGCACAATGCCGACTTAAGGACAAGAAGACTGACTCTTCTTACTGGCTTTGTTTTGAACCATTCCTGTGACACTAGTTATAGAATCTGATGCTTCACTCCAGGTTTACTGTATCCCTTGGACCAGCTTATTGACGATGAAACACAGAAATTGCATCGGAATTCAATACAAAAGGCACAATGCCGACTTAAGTACATGAAGACTGACTCTTCTTACTGTCTATGTTTTGAAACATTCAATTGACACTAGTTATAGATTCCGATGCTTCACTCCAGGTTTGTTGTATCCCTGGGACCTTGTTATTGACGATGAAACACAGAAATTGCATCGGAATTAAATAGAAAAGGCACAATGCCGACGTAAGTACAAGAAGACTGACTCTTCTTACTGACTATGTTTTGACCATTCCTGTGACACTAGTTATAGATTCCGACGCTACACTTCGGGTTTACTGTATCCCCTGGACCTTCTTATTGACGATGAAACACAGAAATTGCATCGGAATTAAAAACAAAAGGCACAATGCCGACTTAAGGATAAGAAGACTAGCTCTTCTTACTGACTATGTTTTGAACCATTCCATTGACACTAGTTATAGATTCCGATGCTTCACTCCAGGTTTACTGTATCGCTTGGACATCGTTATTGACGATGAAACACAGAAAGTGCATCGGAATTAAATAGAAAAGGCACAATGCCGACTTAAGTACAAGAAGACTGACTCTTCTTACTGACTTTGTTTTGAACCATTTCTGTGACACTAGTTATAGATTCCGATGTTTCAATTCAGGTTTACTGTATCGCTTGGACCGTCCTATTGACGATGAAACACAGAAATTGCATCGGAATTAATTACAAAAGGCACAGTGCCGACTTAAGTACAAGAAGACTGACACTTCCTACAGTCTATGTTTGAAACCATTCCTGTGTCACTAGTTATAGATTACGATGCTTCACTTCAGGTTTACTGTATCCCTTGGACCTTCTTATTGACGATGAAACACAGAAATTGCATCGGAATTAAATACAAAAGGCACAATGCCGACATAAGTACATGAAGACTAACTCTTCCTACTGACTATGTTTGAACCGTTCCTGTGACACTAGTTATAGATTTCGATGCTTGACTTGAGGTTTACTGTATCCCTTGGACCTTCTTATTGACGATGAAACACAGAAATTGCATCGGAATTAAATACAAAAGGCACAATGCCGACTTAAGTGGAAGAAGACTGACTCTTCTTACTGTTTATGTTTTTAACCATTCCTGTGACCTTAGTTATAGATTCGGATGCTTCACTTCAGGTTTACTGTATCCCTCTGACCTTCTTATTGACGATGAAACACAGAAATTGCATCGGAATTGATTAGAAAAGGCACAATGCCGACTTAAGTACAAGACGACTGACTTTTCTTACTGTCTATGTTTTGAACCATTCCTGTGACACTAGTAATTGATTCTGATACTTCACTTCAGGTTTACTGTTCCCCTTGGACCTTCTTATTGACGATGAGACACAGAAATTGCATCGGAATTAAATAAAAAAGGCACAATGCCGACTTATGTACAAGAAGACTGACTCTTCTTACTGACTATGATTTGAACCATTCCTGTGACACTAGTTGTAGATTGCAATGCTTCACTTCAGGTTTACAGTATCCCTCTGACTTTCTTATTGACGATGAAACACAGAAATTTCATCGGAATTAAATACAAAAGGCACAATGCCGACTTAAGTACAAGAAGACTGTCTCTTATACTGTCTATGTTTTGAAACATTTCTGTGACACTTGTTATAGGGTCCGATGCTTCATTTCAGGTTTACTGTATCCCTTGGGCCTTCTTAGTGGTGATGAATCATAGAAATTGCATCGGAATTAAATACAAAAGGCACAATGCCGACTTAAGTACAAGAAGACTGACTCTTCTTACTGTCTATATTTTGAACCATTGCAGTGACACTAGTAATCGATTCCGATGCTTCACTGCAGGTCTACTGTATCCCTTGGACCTTCTTATTGACGATGAAACACAGAAATTGCATCGGAATTAAATACAAAAGGCACAATGCCGACTTAAGTACAAGACGTCTGACTCTGCTTACTGTCTATGTTTTGAACCATTCCATTGACACTAGTTATATATTCCGATGCTCTACTCCAGGTTTACTGTATCCCTTGGACCTTGTTATTGACGACGAAACACAGAAATTGCATCGGAATTAAATAGAAAAGGCACAATGGCGACGTAAGTACAAGAAGACTGACTCTTCTTACTGACTATGTTTTGACCATTCCTGTGACGATACTTATAGATTCCGATGCTTCACTTGAGGTTTACTGTATCCCCTGGACCTTCGTATTGACGATGAAACACAGAAATTGCATCGGAATTAAAAACAAAGACACAATGCCGACTTAAGAATAAGAAGACTGGCTCTTCTTACTGACTTTGTTTTGAACCATTCCTGTGACACTAGTTATAGATTCCGATGCTTCACTTCGGGTGTACTGTATCGCTTGGACCGTCCTATTGACGATGAAACACAGAAATTGCATCGGAATTAAATACAAAAGGCACAGTGCCGACTTAAGTACAAGAAGACTGACTCTTCATACAGTCCATGTTTTGAACCATTCCTGTGTCACTAGTTATAGATTACGATGCTTCACTTCAGGTTTACTGTAGCCCTTGGACCTTCTTATTGACGATGAAACACAGATATTGCTTCGGAACGAAATACAAAAGGCACAATGCCGACATAAGTACATAAAGACCAACTCTTCCTACTGACTATGTTTGAATCGTTCCTGTGACACTAGTTATAGATTCCGATGCTTCACTTGAGGTTTACTGTATCCCTTGGACCTTCTTATTGACGATGAAACACAGAAATTGCATCGGAATTAAATACAAAAGGCACAATGCCGACTTAAGTGGAAGAAAACTGACTCTTCTTACTGTCTATGTTTTGAACCATTCCTGTGACCCTAGTTATAGATTCGGATGCTTCACTTCAGGTTTACTGTATCCCTCTGACCTTCTTATTGATGATGAAACACAGAAATTGCATCGGAATTAAATAGAAAAGGCACAATGCCGATTTAAGTACAAGACGACTGACTTTTCTTACTGTCTATGTTTTGAACCATTCCTGTGACACTAGTAATAGATTCTGATGCTTCACTTCAGGTTTACTGTATCCCTTTGACCTTCTTATTGACGATGAAACACAGAAATTGCATCGGAATTAAATACAAAAGGCACAATGCCCTCTTAAGTACAAGAAGACTGACCCTTCTTACTGTCTATGCTTTGAACCATTCCTGTGACACTAGTTATAGATTGAGATGCGTCATTTCAGGTTTACTGTATCCCTCGGACCTTCTTAGTGTCGATGAATCTCTGAAATTGCATCGGAACTAAATACAAAAGGCACAATGCCGACTTAAGTACAAGAAGACTGACTCTTATTACTGACTATGTTTTGAACCATTCTTGTGACACTAGTTATAGATTCCGATGCTTCACTTGAGGTTTACTGTATCCCTTGGACCTTCTTATTGACGATGAGACACAGAAATTGCATCGGAATTAAATACAAAAGGCATAATGCCGACTTAAGTACACGAAGACTGACTCTTCTTACAGTCTATGATTTGAACCATTCCTGTGACACTAGTTATAGACTCCGATGCTACACTCCTGGTTTACTGTATCCCATGGACCTTCTTATTGACGATGAAACACAGAAATTGCATCGGAATTAAATCCAAAATGCACAATGCCGACTTAAAGATAAGATGACTGGCTCTTTTTACTGACTTTGCTTGAACCATTCCTGTGACACTAGTTATACATTCCGATGCTTCACTTCAGGTTTACTGTATCGCTTGGACCGTCCTACTGACGAAGAAACACGGAAATTGCATCGGAATTAAATACAAAAGGCACAGTGTCGACTTAAGTACAAGAAGACTGACTCTTCCTACAGTCTATTTTTGAACCATTCCTGTGTCACTAGTTACAGATTACGATGCTTCACTTCAGGTTCACTGTATCCCTTGGACCTTCTTATTGACGATGAAACATAGAAATTGCATCGGAAATAAATACAAAAGGTACAATGCCGACATAAGTACATGAAGACCAACTCTTCCTACTGACTATGTTTGAACCGTTCCTGTGACACTAGTTATAGATTCCGATGATTCACTTGAGGTTTACTGTATCCCTTGGACCTTCTTATTGACGATGAAACACAGATATTGCATCGGAATTAAATACAAAAGGCCCAATGCCGACTTAAGTACAAGAAGACTGACTCTTCCCACTGTCTATGTTTTGAACCATTCCTGTGACACTAGTTATAGATTCCGATGCTTCACTTGAGGTTTACTGTATCCCTTGGACCTTCTTATTGACGATGAAACACAGAAATTGCATTGGAATTAAATAGAAAAGCACAATGCCGTTTTAAGTACAAGAAGACTGATCCTTCTTAGTGTCTATGTTTTGAACCATTCCTGTGACACTAGTTATAGATTCCGATGCGTCATTTCAGGTTTACTGTATCCCTCGGACCTTCTTATTGACGATGAAGCACAGAAATTGCATCGGAATTAAATACAAAAGGCTCAATGCCGACTTAAGTACAAGAAGACTGACCCTTCTTACTGACTATGATTTGAACCATTCCTGTGACACTAGTTATAGATTGCAATGCTTCACTTCAGGTTTACTGTATCCCTCTGACCTTCTTATTGACGATGAAACACAGAAATTGCATCGGAATTAAAAACAAAAGGCACAATGCCGACTTAAGGATAAGAAGACTGGCTCTTCTTACTGACTATGTTTTGAACCGTTCCATTGACACTAGTTATAGATTCCGATGCTTCACTCCAGGTTTACTGTATCCCTTGGACATCGTTATTGACGATGAAACACAGAAAGTGCATCGGAATTAAATAGAAAAGGCACAATGCCGACTTAAGTACAAGAAGACTGACTCTTCTTACTGACTTTGTTTTGAACCATTCCTGTGACACTAGTTATAGATTCCGATGCTTCAATTCAGGTTTACTGTATCGCTTGGACCGTCCTATTGACGATGAAACACAGAAATTGCATCGGAATTAAATACAAAAGGCACAGTGCCGACTTAAGTACAAGAAGACTGACTCTTCCTACAGTCTATGGTTTATACCATTCCTGTGTCACTAGTTATAGATTACGATGCTTCACTTCAGGTTTACTGTATCCCTTGGATCTTCTTATTGACGATGAAACACAGAAATTGCATCGGAATTAAATACAAAAGGCACAATGCCGACATAAGTACATGAAGACCTACTCTTCCTACTGACTATGTTTGAACCGTTCCTGTGACACTAGTTATAGATTTCGATGCTTCACTTGCGGTTTACTGTATCCCTTGGACCTTCTTATTGACGATGAAACACAGAAATTGCATCGGAATTAAATACAAAAGGCACAATGCCGACTTAAGTACAAGACGACTGACTTTTCTTACTGTCTATGTTTTGAACCATTCCTGTGACACTAGTAATCGATTCCGATGCTTCACTGCAGGTCTACTGTATCCCTTGGGTCTTCGTTTTGACGATGAAACACAGACATTGCATCGGAATTAAATACAAAAGGCACAATGCCGACTTAAGTACAAGACGTCTGACTCTTCTTACTGTCTATGTTTTGAACCATTACTGTGACACTAGTTATAAATTCCGATGCTTTGCTCCAGGTTTACTGTAACCCCTTGGACCTTCTTATTGACGATGAAACACAGAAATTGCATCGGAATTAAATACAAAAGGCACAATGCCGACTTAAGTACAAGACGTCTGACTCTGCTTACTGTCTATGTTTTGAACCATTCCATTGACACTAGTTATAGATTCCGATGCTCCACTCCAGGTTTACTGTATCCCTTGGACCTTGTTATTGACGATGAAACACAGAAATTGCAACAGAATTAAATAGAAAAGGCACAATGGCGACGTAAGTACAAGAAGACTGACTCTTCTTACTGACTATGTTTGGACCATTCCTGTGACAATAGTTATAGATTCCGATGCTTCACTTGACGTTTTCTGTATCCCCTGGACCTTCGTATTGACGATGAAATACAGAAATTGCATCGGAATTAAAAACAAAAGGCACAATGCCGACTTAAGGATAAGAAGACTGGCTCTTCTTACTGACTTTGTTTTGAACCATTCCTGTGACACTAGTTATAGATTCCGATGCTTCACTTCAGGTTTACTGTATCGCTTGGACCGTCCTATTGACGATGAAACACAGAAATTGCATCGGAATTAAATACAAAAGGCACAGTGCCGACTTAAGTACAAGAAGACTGACTCTTCATACAGTCCATGTTTTGAACCATTCCTGTGTCACTAGTTATAGATTACGATGCTTCACTTCAGGTTTACTGTAGCCCTTGGACCTTCTTATTGACGATGAAACACAGATATTGCATCGGAATGAAATACAAAAGGCACAATGCCGACATAAGTACATGAAGACCAACCCTTCCTACTGACTATGTTTGAACCGTTCCTGTGACACTAGTTATAGATTCCGATGCTTCACTTGAGGTTTACTGTATCCATTGGACCTTCTTATTGACGATGAAACACAGAAATTGCATCGGAATTAAATACAAAAGGCACAATGCCGACTTAAGTGGAAGAAACTGACTCTTCTTACTCTCTATGTTTTGAACCATTCCTGTGACCCTAGTTATAGATTCGGATGCTTCACTTCAGGTTTACTGTATCCCTCTGACCTTCTTATTGACGATGAAACACAGATATTGCATCGGAATTAAATACAAAAGGCACAATGCCGTCTTAAGTACAAGAAGACTGACCCTTCTTAATGTCTATGATTTGAACCATTCCTGTGACACTAGTTATAGATTCCGATGAGTCATTTCAGGTTTACTGTATCCCTCGGACCTTCTTAGTGTCGATGAATCCCTGAAATTGCATCGGATCTAAATACAAAAGGCACAATGCCGACTTAAGTACAAGAAGACTGAATCTTATTACTGACTATGTTTTGAACCATTCCTGTGACACTAGTTATAGGTTCCGAAGCTTCACTGCAGGTTTACTGTATCCCTTGGACCTTGTTATTGACGATGAAACACAGAAATTGCATCGGAATTAAATAGAAAAGGCACAATGCCGATTTAAGTACAAGAAGACTGACTCTTCCTACTGACTATGTTTTGACCATTCCTGTGACACTAGTTCTAGATTCCGATGCTTCACTTCAGGTTTACTGTATCCCCTGGACCTTCTTTCTGACGATGAAACACAGAAATTGCTTCGGAATTAAATACAAAAGGCAAAATGATGACTTAAGTACACGAAGACTGACTCATCTTACTGTCTATGTTTTGAACCATTCCATTGACACTAGTTATAGGTTCCGATGCTTCACTCCAGGTTTACTGTATCCCTTGGACCTTGTTATTGACGATGAAACACAGAAATTGCATCGGAATTAAATAGAAAAGGCACAATGCCGACGTAAGTACAAGAAGACTGACTCTTCCTACTGACTATGTTTTGACCATTCCTGTGACACTAGTTATAGATTCCGATGCTTCACATCAGGTTTACTGTATCCCCTGGACCTTCTTATTGACGATGAAACACAGAAATTGCATCGGAATTAAATACAAAAGGCACAATGCCGACGTAAGTATAAGAAGACTGGCTCTTCTTACTGACTTTCCTTTGAACCATTCCTGTGACACTAGTTACAGATTCCGATGCTTCACTTCAGGTTTACTGTATCGCTTGGACCGTCCTATTGACGATGAAACACAGAATTTGCATCGGAATTAAATACAAAAGGCACAGTGCCGACTGAAGTACAAGAAGACTGACTCTTCCTATAGTCTATGTTTTGAACCATTCCTGTGTTACTAGTTATAGATTACGATGCTTCACTTCAGGTTTACTGTATCCCTTGGACCTTCTTATTGACGATGAAACACAGAAATTGCGTCGGAATTAAATACAAAAGGCACAATGCCGACTTAAGAACAAGAAGACTGACTGTTCTTACTGACTATGTTTGAACCATTCCTGTGACACTAGTTATAGATTCCGATGCTTCACTTCAGGTTTATTGTATCCCTCTGACCTTCTTATTGACGATCAAACACAGAAATTGCATCGGAATTAAATAGAAAAGGCACACTGTCGACTTAAGTACAACAAGACTTACTCTTCTTACTGTCTATGTTTTGAACCATTCCTGTGACACTAGTTATAGATTCCGATGCTTCACTCTAAGTTTACTGTATCCCTTGGACCTTCTTATTGACGATGAACACAGAAATTGCATCGGAATTAAATAAAAAAGGCACAATGCCGATTTAAGTTCAAGAAGACTGACCCTTCTTACTGACTATGTTTTGAACCATTGTTGTGACACTAGTTATAGATTCCGATGCTTCACTTCAGGTTTACTGTATACCTTGGACCTTCTTATTGACGATGAAACACAGAAATTGCATCGGAATTAAATACAAAAGGCACAGTGCCTACATAAATACAAGAAGACTGACTCTACTTACTGACTATGATTTGAACCATTCCTGTGACACTTGTTATAGATTCCGATGCTTCACTTCAGGTTTACTGTATACCTTGCACCTTCTTATTGACGACGAAACACATAAATTGCATCGGATTTAAATACTACAGGCACAGTACCGACTTAAGTACAAGAAGACTGACTCTTCCTACTGTCTATGTTTTGAACCATTCATGTGACACTAGTTATAGATTCCGATTCTTCACTTCAGGTTTACTGCATCCCTCTGACCTTATTGCCGATGAAACACAGAAATTGCATCGGAATTAAATACAAAAGGCACAATGCCGACATAAGGACAAGAAGACTGACTCTTCTTACTGTCTATGTTTTGAACCGTCCCTGTGACACTAGTTATAGATTCCGATGCTTCACTTCAGGGTTACTGTATCCCGTGGACTTTCTTACAGACGATGAAACACAGAAATTGCATCGGAATTGAATACAAAAGGCAAAATGCCGTCTTAAGTACAAGAAGTCTGACTCTTCTTACTGACTATGCTTTGAACCATTCTTGTGGCACTAGTTATGGATTCCGATGCTTCACTTCAGGTTTACTGTATCCCTCTGACCTTCTTATTGCGGTGAAACACAGAAATTGCATCGGAATTAAATACGAAAGGCACAATGCAAACTTAAGTAAAAGAAGTCTGACTCTTCTTACTGTCTATGATTTGAACCATTCCTGTGACACTAGTTATAGATTCCGATGCTTCACTCCAGGTTTACTGTATCCCTTGGTCCTTCTTATTGACGATGAAACACAGAAATTGCATCAGAATCTAATAGAATATGCACAATGATGACTTTAGTGCAAGAAGACTTACTATTCTTACTGACTATGTTTTGAACCATTCCTGTGACACTAGTTATAGATTCCGATGCTTCACTTCAGGATTACTGTATCCCTCTGACCTTCTTATTGACGATGAAACACAGAAATTGAATCGGAATTAAATACAAAAGGCACAATGCCGACTTAAGTACAAGAAGACTGACTCTTCTTACTGTCTATGTTTTGAACCATGTCTGTGACTCTAGTTATGGATTCCGATGCTTCAATCCATGTTTACTGTATCCCTTGGACCTTCTTATTGACGATGAAACACAGATATTGCATCGGAATCAAATAGAAAAGGCACAATGCCGACTTAAGTACAAGAAGACTGACTCTTCTTACTGTCTATGTTTTGAACCATTCCTGAGACACTAGTTGTAGATTCCGATGCTTCACTTCAGGTTTACTGTATCCCTTGGACCTTCTTATTGACGATGAAACACAGAAATTGCATCGGAATTAAATACAAAAGACACAATGCCGACTTAAGTACAAGAAGACTGACTCTTCTTACTCTCTATGCTTTGAACCATACCTGTGACACTAGTTATAGATTCCGATGCTTCACTTCAGGGTTACTGTATCCCTCTGACCGTCTTATTTACGATGAAACACAGAAATTGCATCGGAATTCAATACAAAAGGCACAATGCCGACTTAAGCACAAGAAGACTGACTCTTCTTACTGACTATGTTTTGAACCATTCCATTGACACTAGTTATAGATTCCGATGCTTCACTCAAGATATACTGTATCCCTTGGACCTTGCTATTGACGAAGAAACATAGAAATCGCGTCGGAATTAAATAGAAAAGGTACAATGCCGACTTAAGTACAAGAAGACTGACTCTTATTACTGACTATGTTTTGAACTATTCATGTGAAAATAGTTATAGATTCCGATGCTTCACCTCAGGTTTACTGTATCCCCTGGATCTTCTTATTGACGATGAACCACAGAAATTGCATCGGAATTAAATACAAAAGGCAAAATGCCGACTTAAGTACACGAGGACTGACTCTTCTTACTGTCTATGATTTGAACCATTCCTGTGACACTAGTTATAGATTCCGATGCTACACTCCCGGTTTAGTGTATCCCTCTGACCTTCTTATTGACGATGAAACACAGAAATTGCATCGCAATTAAATCCAAAAGGCACAATGCCGACTTAAAGATAAGAAGACTCGCTCTTTTTACTGACTTTGCTTGAACCATTCCTGTGACACTAGTTATACATTCCGATGCTTCACTTCAGGTTTACTGTATCGCTTGGACAGTCCTACTGACGGTGAAACACGGAAATTGCATCGGAATTAAATACAAAAGGCACAGTGTCGACTTAAGTACAAGAAGACTGACTCTTCCTACAGTCTATGTTTTGAACCATTCCTGTGTCACTAGTTACAGATTACGATGCTTCACTTCAGGTTCACTGTATCCCTGGGACCTTCTTATTGACGATGAAACATAGAAATTGCATCGGAAATAAATACAAAAGGCACAATGCCAACATAAGTACATGAAGACCAACTCTTCCTACTGACTATGTTTGAACCGTTCCTGTGACACTAGTTATAGATTCCGATGCTTCACTTGAGGTTTACTGTATCCCTTGGACCTTCTTATTGACGATGAAACACAGATATTGCATCGGAATTAAATACAAAAGGCTCAATGCCGACTTAAGTACAAGAAGACTGACTCTTCTTACTGACTATGATTTGAACCATTCCTGTGACACTAGTTATAGATTCCGATGCTACACTCCCGGTTTAGTGAATCCCTCTGACCTTCTTATTGACGATGAAACACAGAAATTGCATCGGAATGAAATACAAAAGGCACAATGCCGACTTAAGGACAAGAAGACTGACTCTTCTTACTGGCTTTGTTTTGAACCATTCCTGTGACACTAGTTATAGATTCCGATGCGTAATTTCAGGTTTACTGTATCCCTCGGACCTTCTTATTGACGATGAAACACAGAAATTGCATCGGAATTAAATACAAAAGGCTCAATGCCGACTTAAGTACAAGAAGACTGACTCTTCTTACTGACTATGATTTGAACCATTCCTGTGACACTAGTTATAGATTCCGATGCTACACTCCCGGTTTAGTGTATCCCTCTGACCTTCTTATTGACGATGAAACACAGAAATTGCATCGGAATGAAATACAAAAGGCACAATGCCGACTTAAGGACAAGAAGACTGACTCTTCTTACTGGCTTTGTTTTGAACCGTTCCTGTGACACTAGTTATAGAATCCGATGCTTCACTCCAGGTTTACTGTATCCCTTGGACCAGCTTATTGACGATGAAACACAGAAATTGCATCGGAATTCAATACAAAAGACACAATGCCGACTTAACTACAAGAAGACTGACTCTTCCTATTGTCTATGATTTGAACCATTCCTGTGACACTAGTTTTGGATTCCGATGCTTCACTTCAGGTTTGCTGTATCCCTCTGACCTTCTTAATGACGATGAAACACAGAAATTGCAGCGGAATTAAATAGAAAAGGCACAATGCCGACTTAAGTACAAGAAGACTGACTCTTTCTACTGTCTATGTTTTGAACCATTCCTGTGACACTAGTTATAGATTCCGATGCTTCACTTCAGGTTTACTGAATCCCTTGGACCTGCTTATTGACGATGAAACTAAGAAATTTCCTCGGAATTAAATACAAAAGGCACAATGCCGACTTAAGTACAAGAAGACTGACTCTTCCTACTGTCTATGTTTGAACCATACCTGTGACACTAGTTTTCGATTCCGATGCTTCACTTCAGGTTTGCTGTATCCCTCTGACCTTCTTATTGACGATGACACACAGGAATTGCATCGGAATTAAATAGAAAAGGCACAATGCCGACTTAAGTACATGAAGACCGACTCTTCCTACTGACGTTGTTTTGAACCATTCCTGTGACACTAGATATAGATTCCGATGCTTCACTTGAGGTTTACTGTATCCCTTGGACCTTCTTATTGACGATGAGACACAGAAATTGCATCGGAATTAAATACAAAAGGCACAATGCCGACTTAAGTACAAGAAGACTGACTCTTCCTACTGTCTACGTTTGAACCATACATGTGACACTAGTTTTCGATTCCGATGCTTCACTTCAGGTTTGCTGTATCCCTCTGACCTTCTTATTGACGATGACACACAGGAATTGCATCGGAATTAAATAGAAAAGGCACAATGCCGACTTAAGTACATGAAGACCGACTCTTCCTACTGACGATGTTTTGAACCATTCCTGTGACACTAGATATAGATTCCGATGCTTCACTTGAGGTTTACTGTATCCCTTGGACCTTCTTATTGACGATGAGACACAGAAATTGCATCGGAATTAAATACAAAAGGCATAATGCCGGCTTAAGTACATGAAGACTGACTCTTCTTACAGTCTATGATTTGAACCATTCCTGTGACACTAGTTATAGACTCCGATGCTACACTCCAGGTTTACTGTATCCCATGGACCTTCTTATTGACGATGAAACACAGAAATTGCATCGCAATTAAATCCAAAACGCACAATGCCGACTTAAAGATAAGAAGACTGGCTCTTTTTACTGACTTTGCTTGAACCATTCCTGTGACACTAGTTATACATTCCGATGCTTCACTTCAGGTTTACTGTATCGCTTGGACAGTCCTACTGACGATGAAACACGGAAATTGCATCGGAATTAAATACAAAAGGCACAGTGTCGACTTAAGTACAAGAAGACTGACTCTTCCTACAGTCTATGTTTTGAACCGTTCCTGTGACACTAGTTATAGATTCCGATGCTTCACTTGAGGTTTACTGTATCCCTTGGACCTTCTTATTGACGATGAAACACAGATATTGCATCGGAATTAAATACAAAAGGCACAATGCCGACGTAAGTACATGAAGACTGACTCTTCCCACTGTCTATGTTTTGAACCATTCCTGTGACACTAGTTATAGATTCCGATGCCTCACTTGAGGTTTACTGTATCCCTTGGACCTTCTTATTGACGATGAAACACAGAAATTGCATCGGAATTAAATAGAAAAGGCACAATGCCGTTTTAAGTACAAGAAGACTGATCCTTCTTAGTGTCTATGTTTTGAACCATTCCTGTGACACTAGTTATAGATTCCGATGCGTCATTTCAGGTTTACAGTATCCCTCGGACCTTCTTATTGACGATGAAACACAGAAATTGCATCGGAATTAAATACAAAAGGCTCAATGCCGACTTAAGTACAAGAAGACTGACTCTTCTTACTGACTATGATTTAAACCATTCCTGTGACACTAGTTATAGATTGCAATGCTTCACTTCAGGTTTACTGTATCCATCTGACCTTCTTATTGACGATGAAACACAGAAATTGCATCGCAATTAAATACAAAAGGCTCAATGCCGACTTAAGTACAAGAAGACTGACTCTTCTTACTGACTATGATTTGAACCATTCCTGTGACACTAGTAATCGATTCCGATGCTTCACTGCAGGTCTACTGTATCCCTTGGGTCTTCTTTGTGACGATAAAACACAGAAATTGCATCGGAATTAAATACAAAAGGCACAATGCCGACTTAAGTACAAGACGTCTGACTCTTCTTACTGTCTATCTTTTGAACCATTGCTGTGACACTAGTTATAGATTCCGATGCTTCACTCCAGGTTTACTGTAACCCCTTGCACCTTCTTATTGACGATGAAACACAGAAATTTCATCGGAATTAAATACGAAAGGAAGAATGCCGTCTTAAGTACAAGAAGACTGACTCTTCTTACTGTCTATGTTTTGAACCATTCCATTGACACTAGTTATAGATTCCGATGCTTCACTCCAGGTTTGTTGTATCCCTGGGACCTTGTTATTGACGATGAAACACAGAAATTGCATCGGAATTAAATAGAAAATGCACAATGCCGACGTAAGTACAAGAAGACTGAATCTTCTTACTGACTATGTTTTGACCATTCCTGTGACACTAGTTATAGATTCCGATGCTTCACTTCGGGTTTACTGTATCCCCTGGACCTTCTTATTGACGATGAAACAGAAATTGCATCGGAATTAAAAATAAAAGGCACAATGCCGACTTAAGGATAAGAAGACTGGCTCTTCTTACTGACTATGTTTTGAACCATTCCATTGACACTAGTTATAGATTCCGATGCTTCACTCCAGGTTTACTGTATCCCTTGGACATCGTTATTGACGATGAAACACAGAAAGTGCATCGGAATTAAATAGAAAAGGCACAATGCCGACTTAAGTACAAGAAGACTGACTCTTCTTACTGACTTTGTTTTGAACCATTCCTGTGACACTAGTTATAGATTCCGATGCTTCAATTCAGGTTTACTGTATCGCTTGGACCGTCCTATTGACGATGAAACACAGAAATTGCATCGGAATTAAATACAAAAGGCACAGTGCCGACTTAAGTTCAAGAAGACTGACTCTTCCTGCAGTCTATGTTTTAAACCATTCCTGTGTCACTAGTTATAGATTACGATGCTTCACTTCAGGTTTACTGTATCCCTTGGACGTTCTTATTGACGATGAAACACAGAAATTGCATCGGAATTAAATACAAAAGGCACAATGCCGACATAAGTACATGAAGACTAACTCTTCCTACTGACTATGTTGGAACCGTTCCTGTGACACTAGTTATAGATTTCGATGCTTCACTTGAGGTTTACTGTATCCCTTGGACCTTCTTATTGACGATGAAACACAGAAATTGCATCGGAATTAAATACAAAAGGGACAATGCCGACTTAAGTGGAAGAAGACTGACTCTTCTTAATGTCTATGTTTTGAACCATTCGTGTGACCCTAGTTATAGATTCGGATGCTTCACTTCAGGTTTACTGTATCCCTCTGACCTTCTTATTGACGATGAAACACAGAAATTGCATCGGAATTAATTAGAAAAGGTACAATGCCGACTTAAGTACAAGACGACTGACTTTTCTTACTGTCTATGTTTTGAACCATTCCTGTGACACTAGTAATTGATTCTGATACTTCACTTCAGGTTTACTGTACCCCTTGGACCTTCTTATTGTCGATGAAACACAGAAATTGCATCGGAATTAAATACAAAAGGCACAATGCCGACTTAAGTACAAGAAGACTGACTCTTCTTACTGACTATGATTTGAACCATTCCTGTGACACTAGTTGTAGATTGCAATGCTTCACTTCAGGTTTACTGTATCCCTCTGACCCTCTTATTGACGATGAAACACAGAAATTTCATCGGAATTAAATACAAAAGGCACAATGCCGACTTAAGTACAAGAAGACTGACTCTTATACTGTCTATGTTTTGAACCATTTCTGTGACACTAGTTATAGATTCCGATGCTTTACTCCAGGTTTACTGTAACCCCTTGGAACTTCTTATTGACGATGAAACACAGAAATTGCATCGGAATTAAATACAAAAGGCACAATGCCGACTTAAGTACAAGAAGACTGACTCTTCTTACTGTCTATATTTTGAACCATTCCAGTGACACTAGTAATCGATTCCGATGCTTCACTGCAGGTCTACTGTTTCCCTTGGGTCTTCGTTTTGACGATGAAACACAGAAATTGCATCGGAATTAAATACATAAGGCACAATGCCGACTTAAGTTCAAGACGTCTGACTCTTCTTACTGTCTATGTTTTGAACCATTACTGTGACACTAGTTATAGAATCCGATGCTTTACTCCAGGTTTACTGTAACCCCTTGGACCTTCTTATTGACGATGAAACACAGAAGTTGCATCGGAATTAAATACAAAAGGCACAATGCCGACTTAAGTACAAGACGTCTGACTCTGCTTACTGTCTATGTTTTGAACCATTCCATTGACACTAGTTATAGATTCCGATGCTCCACTCCAGGTTTACTGTATCCCTTGGACCTTGTTATTGACGATGAAACACAGAAATTGCATCGGAATTAAATAGAAAAGGCACAATGGCGACGTAAGTACAAGAAGACTGACTCTTCTTACTATGTTTTGACCATTCCTGTGACAATAGTTATAGATTCCGATGCTTCACTTGAGGTTTACTGTATCCCCTGGACCTTCGTATTGACGATGACACACAGAAATTGCATCGGAATTAAAAACAAAAGGCACAATGCCGACTTAAGGATAAGAAGACTGGCTCTTCTTACTGACTTTGTTTTGAACCATTCCTGTGACACTAGTTATAGATTCCGATGCTTCACTTGAGGTATACTGTATCCCTTGGACCTTCTTGTTGACGATGAAACACAGAAATTAGATCGGAGTTAAATACAAAAGGCACAATGCCGACTTAAGTGGAAGAAAACTGACTCTTCTTACTGTCTATGTTTTGAACCATTCCTGTGACCCTAGTTATAGATTCGGATGCTTCACTTCAGGTTTACTGTATCCCTCTGACCTTCTTATTGATGATGAAACACAGAAATTGCATCGGAATTAAATAGAAAAGGCACAATGCCGACTTAAGTACAAGACGACTGACTTTTCTTACTGTCTATGTTTTGAACCATTCCTGTGACTCTAGTAATAGATTCTGATGCTTCACTTCAGGTTTACTGTATCCCTTTGACCTTCTTATTGACGATGAAACACAGAAATTGCATCGGAATTAAATACAAAAGGCACAATGCCGTCTTAAGTACAAGAAGACTGACCCTTCTTACTGTCTATGCTTTGAACCATTCCTGTGACACTAGTTATAGATTCCGATGCGTCATTTCAGGTTTACTGTATCCCTCGGACCTTCTTAGTGTCGATGAATCACTGATATTGCATCGGAACTAAATACAAAAGGCACAATGCCGACTTAAGTACAAGAAGACTGACTCTTATTACTGACTATGTTTTGAACCATTCCTGTGACACTAGTTATAGGTTCCGATGCTTCACTCCAGGTTTACTGTATCCCGTGGACCTTGTTATTGACGATGAAACACAGAAATTGCATCGGAATTAAATAGAAAAGGCACAATGCCGATATAAGTACAAGAAGACTGACTCTTCCTACTGACTATGTTTTGACCATTCCTGTGACACTAGTTCTAGATTCCGATGCTTCACTTCAGGTTTACTGTATCCCCTGGACCTTCTTTCTGACGACGAAACACTGAAATTGCTTCGGAATTAAATACAAAAGGCAAAATGCCGACTTAAGTACACGAAGACTGACTCTTCTTACTGTCTATGTTTTGAACCATTCCATTGACACTAGTTATTGGTTCCGATGCTTCACTCCAGGTTTACTGTATCCCTTGGACCTTGTTATTGACGATGAAACACAGAAATTGCACCGGAATTAAATAGAAAAGGCACAATGCCGACTTAAGTACAAGAACACTGACTCTTCCTACTGACTATGTTTTGACCATTCCTGTGGTTCTAGTTATAGATTCCGATGCTTCACTTCAGGTTTACTGTATTCCCTGGACCTTCTTATTTACGATGAAACACAGAAATTGCATCGGAATTAAATACAAAAAGCAAAATGCCGACTTAAGTACACGAAGACTGACTCTTCTTACAGTCATTGATTTGAACCATTCCTGAGACACTAGTTATAGACTCCGATGCTACACTCCAGGTTTACTGTATCCCATGGACCTTTTTATTGACGATGAAACACAGAAATTGCATCGGAATTAAATACAAAAGGCACAATGCCGACGTAAGGATAAGAAGACTGGCTCTTCTTACTGACTATCCTTTGAACCATTCCTGTGACACTAGTTACAGATTCCGATGCTTCACTTCAGGTTTACTGTATCGCTTGGACCGTCCTATTGACGATGAAACACAGAAGTTGCATAGGAATTAAATACAAAAGGCACAGTGCCGACTTAAGTACAAGAAGACTGACTCTTCCTACAGTCTATGTTTTGAACCATTCCTGTGTTACTAGTTATTGATTACGATGGTTCACTTCAGGTTTACTGTATCCCTTGGACCTTCTTATTGACGATGAAACACAGAAATTGCATCGGAATTAATTACAAAAGGCACAATGCCGACATAAGTACATGAAGACCAACTCTTCCTACTGACTACGTTTGAACCGTTCCTGTGACACTAGTTATAGATCCCGGTGCTTCACTTGAGGTTTACTGTATCCCTTGGACCTTCTTATTGACGATGAAACACGGAAATTGCATCGGAATTAAATACAAAAGGCACAACGCCGTCTTAAGTACAAGAAGACAGACTCATCTTACTGTCTATGTTTGAACCATTCCATTGACACTAGTTATAGATTCCGATGCTACACTCCAGGTTGACTGTATCCCTCTGACCTTCTTATTGACGATGAAACACAGAAATAACATCGGAATTAAATGCAAAAGGCACAATGCCGACTTAAGGACAAGAAGACTGACTCTTCTTACTGGCTTTGTTATGAACCATTCCTGTGACACTAGTTATAGATTCCGATGCTTCCCTTCAGGTTTATTGTGTCCCTCTGACATTCTTATTGACGATGAAACACAGAAATTGCATCGGAATTAAATAGATATGGCACAATGCCGACTTAAGGACAACAAGACTGACTCTTCTTACTGGCTTTGTTTTGAACCATTCCTGTGACACTAGTTATAGATTCCGATGCTTCACTTCAGGTTTATTGTGTCCCTCTGACTTTCTTATTGACGATGAAACACAGAAATTGCATCGGAATTAAATAGAAGTGGCACAATGTCGACTTAAGTACAAGAAGACTGACTCTTCTTACTGTCTATGATTTGAACCATTCCTGTGACACTAGTTATAGAATCCGATGCTTCACTCCAGGTTTACTGTATCCCTTGGACCAGCTTATTGACGATGAAACACAGAAATTGCATCGGAATTCAATACAAATGGCACAATGCCGACTTAACTACAAGAAGACTGACTCTTCCTACTGTCTATGTTTTGAACCATTCCTGTGACACTAGTTTTGGATTCCGATGCTTCACTTCAAGTTTGCTGTATCCCTCTGACCTTATTAACGTTGAAACACAGTAATTGCATCGGAATTAAATAGAAAAGGCACAATGCCGACTTAAGTACAAGAGGACTGACTCTTCCTACTTTCTATGCTTTGAACCATTCCTGTGACACTAGTTATAGATTCCGATGCTTCACTTCATGTTTACTGTATCCCTTGGACCTGCTTATTAACGATGAAACACAGAAATTGCCTCGGAATTAAATACAAAAGGCACAATGCCGACTTAAGTACAAGTAGACTGACTCTTCCCACTGTCTATGTTTTGAACCATTCCTGTGACACTAGTTTTAGATTCCGATGCTTCACTTCAGGTTTGCTGTATCCCTCTGACCTTCTTATTGACGATGCAACACAGAAATTGCATCGGAATTAAATAGAAAAGGCACAATGTCGACTTATGTACAAGAAGACTGACTCTTCCTACAGTCTATGTTTTGGACCATTCCTGTGACACTAGTTATACATTCCAAAGCTTCACTCCAGGTTTACCGTATCCGTTGGACCTGCTTATTGACGATGAAACACAGAAATTGCATCGGAATTAAATACAAAAGGCACAATGCCGACATAAGTACATGAAGACCGGCTCTTCCTACTGACGATGTTTTGAACCATTCCTGTGACACTAGTTATAGATTCCGATGCTTCACTTGAGGGTTACTGTATCCCTTGGACCTTCTTATTGACGATGAAACACAGAAAATGCATCGGACTTAAGTGCAAAAGGCACAATGCCGACTTAAGTACAAGAAGACTGACTCTTCTTACTGTCTATGTTTTGAACCACTCCTGCGACACTAGTTATAGATTGCGATGCTTCACTCCAGGTTTACTGTATCCCTTGGACCTTCTTATTGACGATGAAACACAGAAATTGCATCGGAATTAAATACTAAAGGCACAATGCCGACTTATGGACAAGACGACTGACTCTTATTACTGACTATATTTTGAACCATTCCTGTGACACTAGCTATAGATTCCGATGCTTCACTTCAGGTTTACTGTATCAATCTGACCTTCTTATTGTCGATGAAACACAGAAATTGCATCAGAATTAAATACAAAAGGAAGAATGCCGACTTAAGTACAAGAAGACTGACTCTTCTTACTGTCTATGCTTTGAACCATTCCATTGACACTGGTTATAGCTTCTGATGCTTCACTCCAGGTTTACTGTATCCCTTGGACCTTGTTATTGACGATGAAACACAGAAATTGCATCGGAATTAAATAGAAAAGGCACAATGCCTTCTTAAGTACAAGAAGACTGACTCTTCTTACTGACTATGTTTTGACCATTCCTGTGACACTAGTTATAGATTCCGGTGCTTCAATTCTGGTTTACTGTATCCCCTGGACCTTGTTATTGAAGATGAAACACAGAAATTGCATCGGAATTAAATACAAAAGGCAAAATGCCCACTTAAGTACACGAAGACTGACTCTTCTTACAGTCTATGATATGAACCATTCCTGTGACACTAGTTATAGACTCCGATGCTACACTCCAGGTTTACTGTATCCCATGGACCTTCTTATTGACGATGAAACACAGAAATTGCATCGGAATTAAATACAAAAGGCACAATGCCGACTTAAGGATAAGAAGACTGGCTCTTCTTACCGACTTTGCTTTGAACCATTCCTGTGACACTAGTTATAGATTCCGATGCTTCACTTCAGGTTTACTGTATCGCGTGGACCGTCCTATTGACGATGAAACACACAAATTGCATCGGAGTTAAATACAATAGGCACAGTGCCGACTTAAGTACAAGAAGACTGACTCTTCCTACAGTCTATGTTTTGAACAATTCCTGTGTCACTAGTTATAGATTACGATGCTTCACTTCAGGTTTACTGTATCCCTTGGACCTTCTTATTGACGATGAAACACAGAAATTGCATCGGAATTAAATACAAAAGGCACAATGCCGACATAAGTACATTAAGACCAACTCTTCCTACTGGCAATGTTTGAACCGTTCCTGTGACACTAGTTATGGTTTCCGATGCTTCACTTGAGGTTTACTGTATCCCTTGGACCTTCTTATTGACGATGAAACACAGAAATTGCATCGGAATTAAATACAATAGGTACAACGCCGTCTTAAGTACAGGAAGATTGACTCTTCTTACTGTCTATGTTTCGAACCATTCCTGTGACACTAGTTATAGATTCCGATGCTTCACTCGAGATTTACTGTATCCCTTGGACCTTCTTATTGACGATGAAGCACAGAAATTGCATCAGAATTACATACAAAAGGCACAACGCCGTCTTAAGTACAAGAAGACTGACCCTTCTTACTGTCTATATTTTGAACCAATCCTGTGACACTAGTTATAGATTCCGATGCGTCATTTCAGGTTTACTATATCCCTTGGACCCTCTTATTTACGATGAAATACAGAAATTGCATCGGAATTAAACACAAAAGGCACAATGCCGACTTAAGTACAAAAAGACTGACTCCTCTTACTGACTATGATTTGAACCATGCCTGTGACACTAGTTATAGATTCCGATGCCTCACTTCAGGTTTACTGTATCCCTCTGACCTTCTTTTTGACGATGAAACACAGAAATTGCATCGGAATTAAATAGAAAAGGCACAATGCCGACTTAAGTACAAGAAGACTGACTCTTCCCAGTGTCTCTATATTGAACCGTTCCTGTGACACTAGTTATAGAATCCGATGCTTCTCTTGAGGTTTACTGTATCCCTTGGACCTTCTTATTGACGATGAAACACCGAAATTGCATCGGAATTAAATACAAAAGGCACAATGCCGACTTACGTGGAAGAACACTGACTCTTCTTACTGTCTATATTTTGAACCACTCCTGTGACCCTAGATATAGATTCGGATGCTTCACATCAGGTTTACTGTATCCCTCTGACCTTCTTATTGACGATGAAACACAGTAATTGCATCGGAATTAAATAGAAAAGGCACAATGCCGACTTAAGTACAAGACGACTGACTATTCTTACTGTCTATGTTACGAACCATTCCTGTGACACTAGTAATAGATTCTGATGCTTCACTTCAGGTTTACTGTATCCCTTGGACCTTCTTATTGACGATGAAACACAGAAATTGCATCGGAATTAAATATAAAAGGCACAATGCCGTCTTAAGTACAAGAAGACTGACCCTTCTTACTGTCTATGTTTTGAACCATTCCTGTGACACTAGTTATAGATTCCGATGCGTCATTTCAGGTTTACTGTATCCCTCGGACCTTCTTATTGACGATGAAACACAGAAATTGCATCGGAATTAAATACAAAAGGCTCAATGCCGACTTAAGTACAAGAAGACTGACTCTTCTTACTGACTATGATTTGAACCATTCCTGTGACACTAGTTATAGAATGCAATGCTTCACTTCAGGTTTACTGTATCCCCCTGACCTTCTTATTGACGATGAAACACAGAAATTGCATCGGAATTAAATACAAAAGGCACAATGCCGACTTAAGTACACGAAGACTGACTCTTCTCACTGACTATGATTTGAACCATTCCTGTGACGCTAGTTATGGATTCCGATGCTTCACTTCAGGATTACTGTATCCCTCTGACCTTCTTGTTGACGATGAAACACAGAAATTGAATCGGAATTAAATACAAAAGGCACAATGTCGACTTAAGTACAAGAAGACTGACTCTTCTTACTGTCTATGTTTTGAACCATCCCTGTGATACTAGTAATAGATTCCAATGCTTCACTCCAGGTTTACTGTATCCCTTGGTCCTTCTTATTGACGATGAAACAGAGAAATTGCGTCGGAATTAAATAGAAGAGGCACAATGCCGACTTAAGTACAAGAAGACTGACTCTTCTAACCATGCTTTGAACCGTTCCTGTGACACTAGTTACAAATTCCGATGCTTCACTTCAGGTTTACTGTATCCCTTGGAGCTTCTTATTGACGAAGAAACACAGAAATTGCATCGGAATTAAATACAAACGGCACAATGCAGAATTAAGTACAAGAAGACTGACTCTTCTTACTGTCTATGTTTTGAACCATTCTATTGACACTAATTATAGATTCCGATGCTTCACTCAGGTTTATTGTATCCCTTGGTCCTTCTTATTGACGATAAGACACAGAAATTGCATCGGAATTAAATACAATAGGCACAATGCCGACTTAAGTACAAGAAGACTGACTCTTCTTACGTTCAATGTTTTGAACCATTCCTGTGACACTAGTTATAGATTCCGATGCTTTACTCCAAGTTTACTGTATCCCTTGGACCCTCTTATTGACGATGAATTACAGAAATTGCATCAGAATTAAATACAGAAGGCACAATGCCGACTTAAGGACAAGAGGACTGACTCTCCTGACTGACTTTATTTTGAACCATTCCTGTGACACTAGTTATAGATTCCGATGCTTCACTTCAGGTTTATTGTGTCCCTCTGACCTTCGTATTGCCGATGAAACACAGAAATTGCATCGGAATTAAATAGTAAAGGCACAATGTCGACTTACGTACAAGAAGACTCACTCATCTTACTGTCTATGATTTGAACCATTCCTGTCACACGAGTTATAGATTCCGATGCTTCACTCCAGGTTTACTGTATCCCTTGGACCTTCTTATTGACGATGAAACACAGAAATTGCATCGGAATTTAATACAAAAGGCACAATGCCGACTTAGGTATATGAAGACCGACTCTTCCTACTGACTATATTTTGAACCATTCCTGTGACACTAGTTATAGATTCCGATGCTTCACTTGAGGTTTACTGTATCCCTTGGACCTTCTTATTGACGATGAAGCACAGAAATTGCATCGGAATTAAATACAATAGGCACAATGCCGCCTTAAGTACAAGAAGACTGACTCTTCTTACGTTCTATGTTTTGAAGCATTCCTGTGTCACTAGTTATAGATTCCGATGCTTTACTCCAAGTTTACTGTATCCCTTGGACCCTCTTATTGACGATGAAACACAGAAATTGCATCGGAATTAAATGGAAAAGGCACAATGCCGACTTAAGTACAAGAAGACTGACTCTTATACTGTCTATGTTTTGAACCATTTCTGTGACACTAGTTATAGAGTCCGATGCTTCACTTCAGGTTTACTGTATCCCTTGGACCTTCTTATTGACGATGAAACACAGAAATTGCATCGGAATTTAATACAAAAGGCACGATGCCGACGTAACTACAAGAAGACTGACTCTTCGTACTGACTATGCTTTGAACCATTCCCATGACACTAGTTATGGATCCCGATGCGTAACTTCAGGATTACTGTATCCCTCTGACCTTCTTAGAGACGACGAAACACAGAAATTGCATCGGAAATAAATACAAAAAGCACAACGCCGACTTAAGTACAAGAATACTGACTCATCTTACTGTTTATGTTTTGAACCGTCCCTGTGACACTAGTTAAAGATTACGATGCTTCACTCCAGGTTTACTGTATCCCTTTTACCTTCTTATTGACGATGAAACACAGAAATTGCACCAGATTTAAATAGAAAATGCACAGTGATGACTTTAGTACAAGAAGACTTACTATTCTTACAGACTATGTTTTGAACCATTCCTGTGACACTTGTTATAGATTACGATGCTTCACTTCAGGATTACTGTATCCCTCTGACTTTCTTATTGACGATGAAACACAGAAATTGAATCTGAATTAAAAACAAAAGGCACAATGGCGCCTTAAGTACAAGAAGACTGACTCTTCTTACTGTCTATGTTTTGAACCATCCCTGTGATACTAGTTATAGATACCGATGCTTCACTCCAGGTTTACTGTATCCCTTGGACCTTCTTATTGACGATGAAACACAGAAATTGCATCGGCATTTAATACAAAAGGCACAATGCAGAATTAAGTACAAGAAGACTGACTCTTCTTACTGTCTATGTTTTGAACCATTCCATTGACACTAATTATAGATTCCGATGCTTCACTTCAGGATTACTGTATACCTTGGACCTTCTTATTGACGATGAAACACAGAAATTGCATCGGAATTAAATACAAAAGGCACAATGCCGACTTAAGTACAAGAAGGCTGACTCTTCTTACCATGTTTTGAACCGTTCCTGTGACACTAGTTATAAATTCCGATGTTTCAGTTCAGGTTTACTGTATCCCTTGGACCTTCTTATTGACGAAGAAACACAGAAATTGCATCGGAATTAAATACAAACGGCACAATGCAGAATTAAGTACAAGAAGACTGACTCTTCTTACTGTCTATGTTTTGAACCATTCCATTGACACTAATTATAGAATCCGATGCTTCACTCCAGGTTTACTGTATCCCTTGGACCTTCGTATTGACGATGAAGCACAGAAATTGCATCGGAATTAAATACAATAGGCACAATGCCGACTTAAGTACAAGAAGACTGACTCTTCTTACGTTCTATGTTTTGAAGCATTCCTGTGACACTAGTGATAGATTCCGATGCTTTTCTCCAAGTTTACTGTATCCCTTGGACCCTCTTATTGACGATGAAACATAGAAATTGCATCGGAATTAAATAGAAAAGGCACAATGCCAACTTAAGTGGAAGAAGACTGACTCTTCTTACTGTCTAAATTTTGAACCACTCCTGTGACCCTAGTATAGATTCGGATGCTTCACTTCAGGTTTACTGTATCCCTCTGACCTTCTTATTGACGATGAAACACAGAAATTGCATCGGAATTAAATAGAAAAGGCACAATGCCGACTTAAGTACAAGACGACTGACTTTTCTTACTGTCTATGTTATGAACCACTCCTGTGACACTAGTAATAAATTCTGATGCATCACTTCAGGTTTACTGTATCCCTTGGACCTTCTTATTGACGATGAAATACAGAAATTGCATCGGAAATAAATACAAAAGGCACAATGCCGTCTGAAGTACAAGAAGACTTACCCTTCTTACTGTCTATGTTTTGAACCATTCCTGTGACACTAGTTATAGATTCCGATGCGTCATTTAAGGTTTACTGTATCCCTCGGACCTTCTTATTGACGATGAAACACAGAAATTGCATCGGAATTAAATACAAAAGGCTCAATGCCGACTTAAGTACAAGAAGACTCTCTCTTCTTACTGACTATGATTTGAACCATTCCCGTGACACTAGTTATAGATTGCAATGCTTCACTTCAGGTTTACTGTATCCCCCTGACCTTCTTATTGACGATGAAACACAGAAATTGCATCGGAATTAAATACAAAAGGCACAATGCCGACTTAAGTACAGGAAGACTGACTCTTATACTGTCTATGTTTTGAACCATTTCTGTGACACTAGTTATAGAGTCCGATGCTTCACTTCAGGTTTACTGTATCCCTTGTGCCTTCTTAGTGACGATGAATCACAGAAATTGCATCGGAATTAAATACAAAAGGCACAATGCCGACTTAAGTACAAGAAGACTGACTCTTCTTACTGACTATGCTTTGAACGATTCCTGTGAAACTAGTTATAGATTCCGATGCTTCACTTCAGGTTTACTGTATCCCTTGGACCTTCTTATTGACGATGAAGCACAGAAATTGCATCGGAATTTAATACAAAACGCACGATGCCGACGTAACTACAAGAAGACTGACTCTTCTTACTGACTATGCTTTGAACCATTCCTGTCACACCAGTTATGGATCCCGATGCTTAACTTCAGGATTACTGTATCCCTCTGACCTTCTTAGTGACGATGAAACACAGAAATTGAATCGGAAATAAATACAAAAAGAACAACGCCGACCTAAGTACAAGAATACTGACTCATCTTACTGTTTATGTTTTGAACCGTCCCTGTGACACTAGTTAAAAATTTCGATGCTTCACTCCAGGTTTACTGTATCCCTTGGACCTTCTTATTGACAATGAAACACAGAAATTGCATCGGAATGAAATACAATAGGCCCAATGCCGACTTAAGTACACGAAGACTGACTCTTCTTACTGACTATGATTTGAACCATTCCTGTGACACTAGTTATGGATTCCGATGCTTCACTTCAGGATTACTGTATCCCTCTGACCTTCTTACTGACGATGAAACACAGAAATTGAATCGGAATTAAATACAAAATGCACAATGCCGAATTAAGTACAAGAAAACTGATTCTTCTTACTGTCTATTTTTGAACCAGTCCTGTGACACTAGTTATAGACTCCGATGCTTCACTCCAGGTTTACTGTATCCCTCTGACCTTCGTATTGACGATGAAACACAGAAATTGAATCGGAATTAAATACAAAAGGCACAATGTCGACTTAAGTACAAGAAGACTGACACTTCTTACTGTCTATGTTTTGAACCATCCCTGTGATACTAGTTATATATTCCGATGCTTCACTCCAGGTTTACTGTATCCCTTGGACCTTCTTATTGACGACGAAACACTGAAATTGTATCAGATTTAAATAGAAAATGCACAATGATGACTTTAGTACAAGAAGACTTACTATTCTTACGTTCTATGTTTTGAAGCATTCCTGTGACACTAGTTATAGATTCCGATGCTTTACTCCAAGTTTACTGTATGCCTTGGGCCCTCTTATTGACGATGAAACACAGAAATTGCATCGGAATTAAATACAGAAGGCACAATGCCGACTTAAGGACAAGAAGACTGATTCTCCTTACTGACTTTGATTTGAACCATTCCTGTGACACTAGTTATAGATTCCGATGCTTCACTTCAGGTTTATTGTGTCCCTCTGACCTTCTTATTGACGATGAAACACAGAAATTGCATCGGAATTAAATAGAAAAGGCACAATGTCGACTTAAGTACAAGAAGACTGACTCATCTTACTATCTATGATTTGAACCATTCCTGTCACACTAGTTATAGATCCCGATGCTTCACTCCAGGTTTACTGTATCCCTTGGACCTTCTTATTGACGATGAAACACAGAAAATGCATCGGAATTTAATACAAAAGGCACAATGCCGACTTAAGTATATGAAGACCGACTCTTCCTACTGACTATACTTTTAACCATTCCTGTGACACTAGTTATAGATTCCGATGCTTCACTTGCGGTTTACTGTATCCCTTGGACCTTCTTATTGACGGTGAAGCACAGAAATTGCATCGGAATTAAATACAATAGGCACAATGCCGACTTAAGTACAAGAAGACTGACTCTTCTTACGTTCTATGTTTTGAAGCATTCCTGTGACACTAGTTATAGATTCCGATGCTTTACTCCAAGTTTACTGTATCCCTTGGACCCTCTTATTGACGATGAAACACAGAAATTGCATCGGAATTAAATAGAAAAGGCACAATGCCGACTTAAGTACAAGAAGACTGACTCATCTTACTGTCTATGATTTGAACCATTCCTGTCACACTAGTTATAGATTCCGATGCTTCACTCCAGGTTTACTGTATCCCTTGGACCTGCTTATTGACGTTGAAACACAGAAATTGCATCGGAATTTAATACAAAAGGCACAATGCCGACTTAAGTATATGAAGACCGACTCTTCCTACTGACTATATTTTGAACCATTCCTGTGACACTAGTTATAGATTCCGATGCTTCACTTGAGGTTTACTGTATCCCATGGACCTGCCTATTGACAATGAAACACAGAAATTGCATCGGAATTAAATACAAAAGGCACAATGCCGACTTAAGTATAAGAAGACTGACTCTTCTTACTGACTTTGTTTTGAACCATTCCTGTGACAGTAGTAATAGAATCCGATGCTTCACTTCAGGTTTACTGTATCCCTTGGACCGCCATATTGACGATGAAACACAGAAATTGCATCGGAATTAAATACAAAAGGCACAGTGACGACTTAAGTACAAGAAGACTGACTCTTCCTACAGCCTATGTTTTGAACCATTCCTGTGTCACTAGTTATAGATTACGATGCTTCACTTCAGGTTTACAGTATCCCTTGGACCTTCTTATTGACGATGAAACACAGAAATTGCATCGGAATTAAATACAAAAGGCACAACGCCGTCTTAAGTACAAGAAGACTGACCCTTCTTACTGTCTATGTTTTGAACCATTCCTGTGACACTAGTTATAGATTCCGATGCGTCATTTCAGGTTTACTATATCCCTTGGACCTTCTTATTTACGATGAAATACAGAAATTGCATCGGAATTAAACACAAAAGGCACAATTCCGACTTAAGTACAAAAAGACTGACTCCTCTTACTGACTATGATTTGAACCATTCCTGTGACACTAGTTATAGATCCGATGCTTCACTTCAGGTTTACTGTATCCCTTGGACCTTCTTATTGACGATGAAACACAGAAATTGCATCGGAATTAAATAGAAAAGGCACAATGCCGACTTAAGTATAAGAAGACTGACTCTTCCCACTATCTATATTTTGAACCGTTCCTGTGACACTAGTTATAGTTTCCGATGCTTCACTTGAGGTTAACTGTATCCCTTGGACCTTCTTATTGACGATGAAACACAGAAATTGCATCGGAATTAAATACAAACGGCACAATGCAGAATTAAGTACGAGAAGACTGACTCTTCTTACTGTCTATGTTTTGAACCATTCCATTGACACTAATTACAGATTCCGATGCTTCACTCCAGGTTTACTGTATCCCTTGGACCTTCTTATAGACGATAAAAGACAGAAATTGCATCGGAATTAAATACAATAGGCACAATGCCGACTTAAGTACAAGAAGACTGACTCTTCTTACGTTCTATGTTTTGAACCATTCCTGTGACACTAGTTATAGATTCCGATGCTTTACTCCAAGTTTACTGTATCCCTTGGGCCCTCTTATTGACGATGAAACACAGAAATTGCATCGGAATTAAATACAGAAGTCACAATGCCGACTTAAGGACAAGAAGACTGATTCTCCTTACTGACTTTGATTTGAACCATTCCTGTGACACTAGTTATAGATTCCGATGCTTCACTTCAGGTTTATTGTGTCCCTCTGACCTTCTTATTGACGATGAAACACAGAAATTGCATCGGAATTAAATAGAAAAGGCACAATGTCGACTTAAGTACAAGAAGACTGACTCATCTTACTATCTATGATTTGAACCATTCCTGTCACACTAGTTATAGATCCCGATGCTTTACTCCAGGTTTACTGTATCCCTTGGACCTTCTTATTGACGATGAAACACAGAGAATGCATCGGAATTTAATACAAAAGGCACAATGCCGACTTAAGTTTATGAAGACCGACTCTTCCTACTGACTATACTTTTAACCATTCCTGTGACACTAGTTATAGATTCCGATGCTTCACTTGCGGTTTACTGTATCCCTTGGACCTTCTTATTGACGGTGAAGCACAGAAATTGCATCGGAATTAAATACAATAGGCACAATGCCGACTTAAGTACAAGGAGACTGACTCTTCTTACGTTCTATGTTTTGAAGCATTCCTGTGACACTAGTTATAGATTCCGATGCTTTACTCCAAGTTTACTGTATCCCTTGGACCCTCTTATTGACGATGAAACACAGAAATTGCATCGGAATTAAATAGAAAAGGCACAATGCCGACTTAAGTACAAGAAGACTGACTCATCTTACTGTCTACGATTTGAACCATTCCTGTCACACTAGTTATAGATTCCGATGCTTCACTCCAGGTTTACTGTATCCCTTGGACCTGCTTATTGACGTTGAAACACAGAAATTGCATCGGAATTTAATACAAAAGGCACAATGCCGACTTAAGTATATGAAGACCGACTCTTCCTACTGACTATATTTTGAACCATTCCTGTGACACTAGTTATAGATTCCGATGCGTCATTTCAGGTTTACTATATCCCTTGGACCTTCTTATTTACGATGAAATACAGAAATTGCATCGGAATTAAACACAAAAGGCACAATTCCGACTTAAGTACAAAAAGACTGACTCCTCTTACTGACTATGATTTGAACCATTCCTGTGACACTAGTTATAGATCCGATGCTTCACTTCAGGTTTACTGTATCCCTTGGACCTTCTTATTGACGATGAAACACAGAAATTGCATCGGAATTAAATAGAAAAGGCACAATGCCGACTTAAGTATAAGAAGACTGACTCTTCCCACTATCTATATTTTGAACCGTTCCTGTGACACTAGTTATAGTTTCCGATGCTTCACTTGAGGTTTACTGTATCCCTTGGACCTTCTTATTGACGATGAAACACAGAAATTGCATCGGAATTAAATACAATAGGCACAACGCCGTCTTAAGTACAAGAAGGCTGACTCTTCTTACTGTCTATGTTTCGAACCATTCCTGTGACACTAGTTATAGATTGCAATGCTTCACTTCAGGTTTACTGTATCCCTTGTGCCATCTTAGTGACGATGAATCACAGAAATTGCATCGGAATTAAATACAAAACGCACAATGCCGACTTAAGGACAAGAAGACTGACTCTTCTTACTGACTATGCTTTGAACCATTCCTGTGAAACTAGTTATAGATTCCGATGCTTCACTTCAGGTTTACTGTATCCCTTGGACCTTCGTATTGACGACGAAACACAGAAATTGCATCGGAATTTAATACAAAAGGCACGATGCCGACATAACTACAAGAAGACTGACCCTTCTTACTCACTATGCTTTGAGCCATTCCTGTGACACTAGTTATGGATCCCGATGCTTAACTTCAGGATTACTGTATCCCTCTGGCCTTCTTAGTGACGATGAAACACAGAAATTGCATCGGAAATAAATACAAAAAGCATAACGCCGACTTAAGTACAAGAATACTGACTCATCTTACTGTTTATGTTTTAAACCGTCCCTATGACACTAGTTAAAGATTACGATGCTTCACTCGAGGTTTACTGTATCCCTTGGACCTTCTTATTGACGATTAAACACAGAAATTGCATCGGAATTAAATACAAAAGGCACAATGCCGACTTACTGACTGTGATTTGAACCATTCCTGTGACACTAGTTATGGTTTCCGATGCTTCACTTCAGGATTACTGTAACCCTCTGACCTTCTTATTGACGATGAAACACAGAATTTGAATCGGAATTAAATACAATAGGCACAATGCCGAATTATGTACAAGAAGACTGATTCTTCTTACTTTCCATATTTGAACCAGTCCTGTGACACTAGTTATAGACTCCGATGCTTCACTCCAGGTTTACTGTATCCCTTGGACCTTCTTATTGACGGTGAAACACAGAAATTGCATCGGAATTAAATACAAATGGCACAATGCCGACTTAAGTTAAAGAAGTCTGACACTTCTTACTGTCTATGATTTGAACCATTCCTGTGACACTAGTTATGGATTCCGATGCTTCACTCCAGGTTTACTTTATCCCTTGGACCTTCTTATTGACGATGAAACACAGAAATTGCATCAGATTTAAATAGAAAATGCACAATGATGACTTTAGTACAAGAAGACTTACTATTCTTACAGACTATGTTTTGAACCATTCCTGTGACACTTGTTATTGATTACGATGCTTCACTTCAGGATTAATGTATCCCTCTGACCTTCTTATTGACGATGAAACACAGAAATTGAATCGAAATTAAATACAAAAGGCACAATGTCGACTTAAGTACAAGAAGACTGACTCTTCTTACTGTCTATGTTTTGAACCATCCCTGTGATACTAGTTATAGATTCCGATGCTTCACTCCAGGTTTACTGTATCCCTTGGTCCTTCTTATTGACGATGAAACACAGAAATTGCGTCGGAATTAAATACAAAAGGCACAATGCAGACTTAAGTACAAGAAGACTGACTCTTCTCACTGTCTATGTTTTGAACCATTCCATTGACACTAATTATAGATTCCGATGCTTCACTCCAGGTTTACTGTATCCCTTGGACCTTCTTATTGACGATAATACACAGAAATTGCATCGGAATTAAATACAATAGGCACAATGCCGACTTAAGTACAAGAAGTCTGACTCTTCTTACGTTCTATGTTTTGAACCATTCCTGTGACACTAGTTATAGATTCCGATGCTTCACTCCAGATTTTCTGTATCCCTTGGACCTTCTTATTGACGATGAAGCACAGAAATTGCATCGGAATTAAATACAAAAATCACAGCGCCGTCTTAAGTACAAGACGACTGACTTTTCTTACTGTCTATGTTATGAACCATTCCTGTGACAATAGTAATAGATTCTGATGCTTCACTTCAGGTTTACTGTATCCCTTGGCCCTTCTTATTGATGATGAAACACAGAAATTGCATCGGAATTAAATACAATAGGCACAATGCCGACTTAAGTACAAGAAGACTGACTCTTCTTACGTTCTATGTTTTGAACCATTCCTGTGACACTAGTTATAGATTCCGATGCTCTACTCCAAGTTTACTGTATCCCTTGGACCCTCTTATTGACGATGAAACACAGAAATTGCATCGGAATTAAAAACAGAAGGCACAATGCCGACTTAAGGACAAGAAGACTGACTCTCCTTACTGACTTTGTTTTGAACCATTCCTGTGACACTAGTTATAGATTCCGATGCTTCACTTCAGGTTTATTGTCTCCCTCTGACCTTCTTATTGACGATGATACACAAAAATTACATCGGAATTAAATAGAAAATCACAATGTCGACTTATGTACAAGAAGACTGACTCATCTTAGTGTCTATGATTTGAACCATTCCTGTCACACTCGTTATAGATTCCGATGCTTTACTCCAAGTTTACTGTATCCCATGGACCCTCTTATTGACGATGAAACACAGAAATTGCATCGGAATTAAATACAAAAGGCACAATGCCGACTTAAGTACAAGAAGACTGACTCTTCCTACTGTCAATGTTTTGAAAAATTCCTGTGACACTAGTTATAGATCCGATGGTTCACTTTAGGTTTACTGTATCCCTCTGACCTTCTTATTGACGATGAAACACATAAATTGCATCGGTATTAAATACAAAAGGCACAATGCCGACTTAAGTACAATAAGACTGACTCTTCTTACTGTCTGTGTTTTGAACCATTCCATTGACACTAGTTATAGATTCCGATGCTTCACTCCAGGTTTACTGTATCCCTTGGACCTTGTTATTGACGATGAAACACGGAAATTGCATCGGAATTAAATAGAAATGGCACAATGGCGACTTAAGTACAAGAAGACTGACTCTTCTTACTGACTATGTTTTGATCCATTCCTGTGACACTAGTTATAGATTCCGATGCTTCACTTCAGGTTTTTGTATCCCCTGGACCTTCTTATTGACGATGGAACACAATATTAAATCGGAATTAAATACAAAAGGCACAAGCAGACTTAAGTACACGAAGACTGACTCTTCTTACAGTCTATGATTTCAACCATTCCTGTAACACTAGTTATAGATTCCGATGTTACACTCGAGGTTTACTGTATCCCATGGACCTTGATACTGACGATGAAACACAGAAATTGCATCGGAATTAAATACAAAAGGCACAATGCCAACTTAAGTATAAGAAGACTGACTCTTCTTACTGACTTTGTTTTGAACCATTCCTGTGACAGTAGTAATAGAATCCGATGCTTCACTTCAGGTTTACTGTATCCCTTGGACCGTCATATTGACGATGAAACACAGAAATTGCATCGGAATTAAATACAAAAGGCACAGTGACGACTTAAGTACTAGAAGACTGACTCTTCCTACAGTCTATGTTTTAAACCATTCCCGTGTCACTAGTTATAGATTACGATGCTTCACTTCAGGTTTACTGTATCCCTTGGACCTTCTAATTGACGAAGAAACACAGAAATTGCATCGGAATTAAATACAAAAGGCACAATGCCGACTTAGATACATGAAGACCAACACTTCCTACTGACTATGTTTGATCCGTTCCTGTAACACTAGTTAAAGATTCCGATTCTTCACTTGAGGTTTACTGTATCCCCTGGACCTTCTTCTTGATGATGAAACACAGAAATTGCATCGGAATTAAATACCAAAGGCACAACGTCGATTAAGGTACAAGGAAGACTGACTCTTCTTACTGTCTATGTTTGGAACCATTCCTGTGAAACTAGTTATAGATTCCGATGCTTAACTCCAGGCTTACTGTATCCCTTGGACCCTGTTATTGACGATGAAACACAGAAATTGCATCGGAATTAAATACAAAAGGCACAATGCCGACTTAAGGGCAAGAAGACTGACTCTTCTTACTGACTATGATTTGAACCATTCCTGTGACACTAGCTATAGATTCCGATGCTTCACTTCAGGTTTACTGTATCCCTCTGACTTTCTTAATGACGATGAAACACAGAAATTGCATCGGAATTAAATACAAAAGGCAAAATGCCGACTTAAGTACAAGAAGACTGACTCTTCTTACTGTCTATGTTTTGAACCATTCCTGTGACACTAGTTATAGATTCGGATGCTTCACTTCAGGTATACTGTATCCCCTCTGACCTTCTTATTGACGATGAAACACAGAACTTGCATCGGAATAAAACAGTAGAGGCACAATGCCGACTTAAGTACATTAAGATCGACTCTTCCTACTGACTATGTTTTGAACCATTCCTGAGACACTAGTTATAGATTCCGATGCTTCACTTGAGGTTTACTGTATCCCTTGGACCTTCTTATTGACGATGATACACAGAAATTGCATCGGAATTAAATACAAAAGGCTCAATGCCGACTCAAGTACAAGAAGACTGACTCTTCTTACTGACTATAATTTGAACCATTCATGTGACACTAGTTATAGATTGCGATGCTTCACTTCAGGTTTACTGTATCCCTCTGGCCTTCTTGTTGACGATGAAACACAGAAATTGCATCGGAATTAAATACAAAAGGCAAAATGCCGACTTAAGTACAAGAAGACTGACTCTTCTTACTGTCTATGGTTTGAACCATTCCTGTGACACTAGTTATAGATTCGGATGCTTCACTTCAGGTATACTGTATCCCTCTGACCTTCTTATTGACGATGAAACACAGAACTTGCATCGGAATAAAATAGTAGAGGCACAATGCCGACTAAGTACAAGACGACTGACTTTTCTTACTGTCTAAGATTTGAACCATTCCTGTGACACTAGTCATAGATTCCGATGCTTCACTTCAAGTTTACTGTATCCCTTGGACCTTCTTATTGACGATGATACACAGAAATTGCATCGGAATTAAATACAAAAGACACAATGCTGTCTTAAGTACAAGAAGACTGACCCTTCTTACTGTCTATGATTTGAACCATTCCTGTGACACTAGTTATAGATTGCGATGCGTCACTCCAGGTTTACTGTATCCCTTGGACCTGCTTATTGACGTTGAAACACAGAAATTGCATCGGAATTTAATACAAAAGGCACTATGCCGACTTAAGTATATGAAGACCGACTCTTCCTACTGACTATATTTTGAACCATTCCTGTGACACTAGTTATAGATTCCGATGCGTCATTTCAGGTTTACTATATCCCTTGGACCTTCTTATTTACGATGAAATACAGAAATTGCATCGGAATTAAACACAAAAGGCACAATTCCGACTTAAGTACAAAAAGACTGACTCCTCTTACTGACTATGATTTGAACCATTCCTGTGACACTAGTTATAGATCCGATGCTTCACTTCAGGTTTACTGTATCCCTTGGACCTTCTTATTGACGATGAAACACAGAAATTGCATCGGAATTAAATAGAAAAGGCACAATGCCGACTTAAGTATAAGAAGACTGACTCTTCCCACTATCTATATTTTGAACCGTTCCTGTGACACTAGTTATAGTTTCCGATGCTTCACTTGAGGTTTACTGTATCCCTTGGACCTTCTTATTGACGATGAAACACAGAAATTGCATCGGAATTAAATACAATAGGCACAACGCCGTCTTAAGTACAAGAAGGCTGACTCTTCTTACTGTCTATGTTTCGAACCATTCCTGTGACACTAGTTATAGATTGCAATGCTTCACTTCAGGTTTACTGTATCCCTTGTGCCATCTTAGTGACGATGAATCACAGAAATTGCATCGGAATTAAATACAAAACGCACAATGCCGACTTAAGGACAAGAAGACTGACTCTTCTTACTGACTATGCTTTGAACCATTCCTGTGAAACTAGTTATAGATTCCGATGCTTCACTTCAGGTTTACTGTATCCCTTGGACCTTCGTATTGACGACGAAACACAGAAATTGCATCGGAATTTAATACAAAAGGCACGATGCCGACATAACTACAAGAAGACTGACCCTTCTTACTCACTATGCTTTGAGCCATTCCTGTGACACTAGTTATGGATCCCGATGCTTAACTTCAGGATTACTGTATCCCTCTGGCCTTCTTAGTGACGATGAAACACAGAAATTGCATCGGAAATAAATACAAAAAGCATAACGCCGACTTAAGTACAAGAATACTGACTCATCTTACTGTTTATGTTTTAAACCGTCCCTATGACACTAGTTAAAGATTACGATGCTTCACTCGAGGTTTACTGTATCCCTTGGACCTTCTTATTGACGATTAAACACAGAAATTGCATCGGAATTAAATACAAAAGGCACAATGCCGACTTACTGACTGTGATTTGAACCATTCCTGTGACACTAGTTATGGTTTCCGATGCTTCACTTCAGGATTACTGTAACCCTCTGACCTTCTTATTGACGATGAAACACAGAATTTGAATCGGAATTAAATACAATAGGCACAATGCCGAATTATGTACAAGAAGACTGATTCTTCTTACTTTCCATATTTGAACCAGTCCTGTGACACTAGTTATAGACTCCGATGCTTCACTCCAGGTTTACTGTATCCCTTGGACCTTCTTATTGACGGTGAAACACAGAAATTGCATCGGAATTAAATACAAATGGCACAATGCCGACTTAAGTTAAAGAAGTCTGACACTTCTTACTGTCTATGATTTGAACCATTCCTGTGACACTAGTTATAGATTCCGATGCTTCACTCCAGGTTTACTTTATCCCTTGGACCTTCTTATTGACGATGAAACACAGAAATTGCATCAGATTTAAATAGAAAATGCACAATGATGACTTTAGTACAAGAAGACTTACTATTCTTACAGACTATGTTTTGAACCATTCCTGTGACACTTGTTATTGATTACGATGCTTCACTTCAGGATTAATGTATCCCTCTGACCTTCTTATTGACGATGAAACACAGAAATTGAATCGAAATTAAATACAAAAGGCACAATGTCGACTTAAGTACAAGAAGACTGACTCTTCTTACTGTCTATGTTTTGAACCATCCCTGTGATACTAGTTATAGATTCCGATGCTTCACTCCAGCTTTACTGTATCCCTTGGTCCTTCTTATTGACGATGAAACACAGAAATTGCGTCGGAATTAAATACAAAAGGCACAATGCCGACTTAAGTACAAGAAGACTGACTCTTCTCACTGTCTATGTTTTGAACCATTCCATTGACACTAATTATAGATTCCGATGCTTCACTCCAGGTTTACTGTATCCCTTGGACCTTCTTATTGACGATAATACACAGAAATTGCATCGGAATTAAATACAATAGGCACAATGCCGACTTAAGTACAAGAAGTCTGACTCTTCTTACGTTCTATGTTTTGAACCATTCCTGTGACACTAGTTATAGATTCCGATGCTTCACTCCAGATTTTCTGTATCCCTTGGACCTTCTTATTGACCATGAAGCACAGAAATTGCATCGGAATTAAATACAAAAATCACAGCGCCGTCTTAAGTACAAGACGACTGACTTTTCTTACTGTCTATGTTATGAACCATTCCTGTGACAATAGTAATAGATTCTGATGCTTCACTTCAGGTTTACTGTATCCCTTGGCCCTTCTTATTGATGATGAAACACAGAAATTGCATCGGAATTAAATACAATAGGCACAATGCCGACTTAAGTACAAGAAGACTGACTCTTCTTACGTTCTATGTTTTGAACCATTCCTGTGACACTAGTTATAGATTCCGATGCTCTACTCCAAGTTTACTGTATCCCTTGGGCCCTCTTATTGACGATGAAACGCAGAAATTGCATCGGAATTAAAAACAGAAGGCACAATGCCGACTTAAGGACAAGAAGACTGACTCTCCTTACTGACTTTGTTTTGAACCATTCCTGTGACACTAGTTATAGATTCCGATGCTTCACTTCAGGTTTATTGTCTCCCTCTGACCTTCTTATTGACGATGATACACAAAAATTACATCGGAATTAAATAGAAAATCACAATGTCGACTTATGTACAAGAAGACTGACTCATCTTAGTGTCTATGATTTGAACCATTCCTGTCACACTCGTTATAGATTCCGATGCTTTACTCCAAGTTTACTGTATCCCATGGACCCTCTTATTGACGATGAAACACAGAAATTGCATCGGAATTAAATACAAAAGGCACAATGCCGACTTAAGTACAAGAAGACTGACTCTTCCTACTGTCAATGTTTTGAAAAATTCCTGTGACACTAGTTATAGATCCGATGGTTCACTTTAGGTTTACTGTATCCCTCTGACCTTCTTATTGACGATGAAACACATAAATTGCATCGGTATTAAATACAAAAGGCACAATGCCGACTTAAGTACAATAAGACTGACTCTTCTTACTGTCTGTGTTTTGAACCATTCCATTGACACTAGTTATAGATTCCGATGCTTCACTCCAGGTTTACTGTATCCCTTGGACCTTGTTATTGACGATGAAACACGGAAATTGCATCGGAATTAAATAGAAATGGCACAATGGCGACTTAAGTACAAGAAGACTGACTCTTCTTACTGACTATGTTTTGATCCATTCCTGTGACACTAGTTATAGATTCCGATGCTTCACTTCAGGTTTTTGTATCCCCTGGACCTTCTTATTGACGATGGAACACAATATTAAATCGGAATTAAATACAAAAGGCACAAGCAGACTTAAGTACACGAAGACTGACTCTTCTTACAGTCTATGATTTCAACCATTCCTGTAACACTAGTTATAGATTCCGATGTTACACTCGAGGTTTACTGTATCCCATGGACCTTGATATTGACGATGAAACACAGAAATTGCATCGGAATTAAATACAAAAGGCACAATGCCAACTTAAGTATAAGAAGACTGACTCTTCTTACTGACTTTGTTTTGAACCATTCCTGTGACAGTAGTAATAGAATCCGATGCTTCACTTCAGGTTTACTGTATCCCTTGGACCGTCATATTGACGATGAAACACAGAAATTGCATCGGAATTAAATACAAAAGGCACAGTGACGACTTAAGTACTAGAAGACTGACTCTTCCTACAGTCTATGTTTTAAACCATTCCCGTGTCACTAGTTATAGATTACGATGCTACACTTCAGGTTTACTGTATCCCTTGGACCTTCTAATTGACGATGAAACACAGAAATTGCATCGGAATTAAATACAAAAGGCACAATGCCGACTTAGATACATGAAGACCAACACTTCCTACTGACTATGTTTGATCCGTTCCTGTAACACTAGTTAAAGATTCCGATTCTTCACTTGAGGTTTACTGTATCCCCTGGACCTTCTTCTTGATGATGAAACACAGAAATTGCATCGGAATTAAATACCAAAGGCACAACGTCGATTAAGGTACAAGGAAGACAGACTCTTCTTACTGTCTATGTTTGGAACCATTCCTGTGAAACTAGTTATAGATTCCGATGCTTAACTCCAGGCTTACTGTATCCCTTGGACCCTGTTATTGACGATGAAACACAGAAATTGCATCGGAATTAAATACAAAAGGCACAATGCCGACTTAAGGGCAAGAAGACTGACTCTTCTTACTGACTATGATTTGAACCATTCCTGTGACACTAGCTATAGATTCCGATGCTTCACTTCAGGTTTACTGTATCCCTCTGACTTTCTTAATGACGATGAAACACAGAAATTGCATCGGAATTAAATACAAAAGGCAAAATGCCGACTTAAGTACAAGAAGACTGACTCTTCTTACTGTCTATGTTTTGAACCATTCCTGTGACACTAGTTATAGATTCGGATGCTTCACTTCAGGTATACTGTATCCCTCTGACCTTCTTATTGACGATGAAACACAGAACTTGCATCGGAATAAAACAGTAGAGGCACAATGCCGACTTAAGTACATTAAGATCGACTCTTCCTACTGACTATGTTTTGAACCATTCCTGAGACACTAGTTATAGATTCCGATGCTTCACTTGAGGTTTACTGTATCCCTTGGACCTTCTTATTGACGATGATACACAGAAATTGCATCGGAATTAAATACAAAAGGCTCAATGCCGACTCAAGTACAAGAAGACTGACTCTTCTTACTGACTATAATTTGAACCATTCATGTGACACTAGTTATAGATTGCGATGCTTCACTTCAGGTTTACTGTATCCCTCTGGCCTTCTTGTTGACGATGAAACACAGAAATTGCATCGGAATTAAATACAAAAGGCAAAATGCCGACTTAAGTACAAGAAGACTGACTCTTCTTACTGTCTATGGTTTGAACCATTCCTGTGACACTAGTTATAGATTCGGATGCTTCACTTCAGGTATACTGTATCCCTCTGACCTTCTTATTGACGATGAAACACAGAACTTGCATCGGAATAAAATAGTAGAGGCACAATGCCGACTAAGTACAAGACGACTGACTTTTCTTACTGTCTAAGATTTGAACCATTCCTGTGACACTAGTCATAGATTCCGATGCTTCACTTCAAGTTTACTGTATCCCTTGGACCTTCTTATTGACGATGATACACAGAAATTGCATCGGAATTAAATACAAAAGACACAATGCTGTCTTAAGTACAAGAAGACTGACCCTTCTTACTGTCTATGATTTGAACCATTCCTGTGACACTAGTTATAGATTGCGATGCGTCACTTCATGTTTCCTGTATCCCTCTGACCTTCTTATTGACGATGAAACACAGAAATTGCATCGGAATTAAATACAAAAGACTCAATGCCGACTCAAGTACAAGAAGACTGACTCTTCTTACTGACTGTAATTTGAACCATTCATGTGACACTAGTTATAGATTGCGATGCTTCACTTCAGGTTTACTGTATCCCTCTGGCCTTCTTATTGACGGTGAAACATAGAAATTGCATCGGAATTAAATACAAAAGCCACAATGCCGACTTAAGTACATGAAGACTGACTCTTCTTACTGTCTATGATTTGAACCATTCCTGTGACACTAGTTATAGATCCCGATGCTTCACTTCAGGTTTACTGTATCCCTTGGACCTTCTTAGTGACGATGAAACACAGAAATTGCATCGGAATTAAATACAAAAGGCACAATGCCGACTTAAGTACAAGAAGACTGACTCTTCCTACTGTCTATGATTTGAACCATTCCTGTGACACTAGTTATAGATTCCGATGCTACACTCCAGGTTTACAGTACCCTTTGGACCTTCTTATTGACGATGAAACACAGAAATTGCATCGGAAATAAATAGAAAAGGCACAATGTCAACTTAAGTACAAGAAGAATGACTCTTCTTACTGTCGATGATTTGAACCATTCCTGTGACACTAGTTATAGATTCCGATGCTTCACTCCAGGTTTACTGTATCCCTTGAACCTTGTTATTGACGATGAAACACAGAAATTGCATCGGAAATAAATAGAAAAGGCACAATGCCGACTTAAGTACAAGAAGACTGACTCTTCTTACTGACTATGTTTTGAACCATATCTGTGACACTAGTTATAGATTCCGATGCTTCACTTCAGGATTACTGTATACCTTGGACCTTCTTATTGACGATGAAACACAGAAATTGCATCGGAATTAAATACAAAAGGCACAATGCCGACTTAAGTACAAGAAGACTGACCCTTCCTACTGTCTATGATTTGAACTATTCCTGTGACACTAGTTTTGGATTCCGATGCTTCACTTCAGGTTTACTGTATCCCTTGGGCCATCTTATTGACGATGAATCACAGAACTTGCATCGGAATTAAACACAAAAGGCACAATGCCGACTTAAGTACAAAAAGACTGACTCTTCTTACTGTCTATATTTTGAACCATTCCAGTGACACTAGTTATAGATTCCCATGCTTCACTTTAGGTTTACTGTATACCTTGGACCTTCTTATTGACGATGAAACACAGAAATTGCATCGGAATTAAATAGAAAAAGCACAGTGTCGACTTAAGTACAAGAAGATTGACTCGTCTTACTAACTATGATTTGAACCATTCCTGTGACACTAGTTATAGATTCCGATGCTTCACTTCAATTTTACTGTATACCTTGGACCTTCTTATTGACGATGAAACACAGAAATTGCATCAAAATTAAATAGAAAAGGCACAATGTCGACTTAAGTACGAGAAGACTGACTCATCTTACTGTCTATGATTTGAGCCATTCCTGTCACAATAGTTATAGATTCCGATTCTTCACTCAAGGTTTACTGTATCCCTTGGACCTTCTTATTGACGATGAAACACAGAAATTGCATCGGAATTTAATACAAAAGGCACAATGCCGACTTAAGTATATGAAGACCGACACCTCCTACTGACTATAATTTGAACCATTCCTGTGACACTAGTTATAGATTCCGATGCTTCACTTGTGGTTTACTGTATCCCTTGGACCTTCTTATTGGCGATGAAGCACAGAAATTGCATCGGAATTAAATACAATAGGCACAATGCCGACTTAAGTACAAGAAGACTGACTCTTCTTACAGTCTATGTTTCGAACCATTCCTGTGACACTAGTTATAGATTCCGATGCTGCACTCCAGATTTTCTGTATCCCTTGGACCTTCTTATTGACGATGAAGCACAGAAATTGCATCGGAATTATATACAAAAATCACAGCGCCGTCTTAAGTACAAGACGACTGACTTTTCTTACTGTCTATGTTATGAACCATTCCTGTGACACTAGTAATAGATTCTGATGCTTCACTTCAGGTGTACTGTATCCCTTGGACCTTCTTATTGATGATGAAACACAGAAATTGCATCGGAATTAAATACAATAGGCACAATGCCGACTTAAGTACAAGAAGACTGACTCTTCTTACGTTCTATGTTTTGAACCATTCCTGTGACACTAGTTATAGATTCCGATGCTCTACTCCAAGTTTACTGTATCCCTTGGACCCTCTTATTGACGATGAAACACAGAAATTGCATCGGAATTAAAAACAGAAAGCACAATGCCGACTTAAGGACAAGAAGACTGACTCTCCTTACTGACTTTGTTTTGAACCATTCCTGTGACACTAGTTATAGATTCCGATGCTTCACTTCAGGTTTATTGTGTCCCTCTGACCTTCTTATTGACGATGATACACAGAAATTACATCGGAATTAAATAGAAAAGGCACAATGTCGACTTATGTACAAGACGACTGACTCATCTTACTGTCTATGATTTGAACCATTCCTGTCACACTCGTTATAGATTCCGATGCTTTACTCCAAGTTTACTGTATCCCATGGACCCTCTTATTGACGATGAAACACAGAAATTGCATCGGAATTAAATACAAAAGGCACAATGCCGACTTAAGTACAAGAAGACTGACTCCTCCTACTGTCAATGTTTTGAAAAATTCCTGTGACACTAGTTATAGATCCGATGGTTCACTTTAGGTTTACTGTATCCCTCTGACCTTCTTATTGACGATGAAACACATAAATTGCATCGGTATTAAATACAAAAGGCACAATGCCGACTTAGGTACAATAAGACTGACTCTTCTTACTGTCTGTGTTTTGAACCATTCCATTGACACTAGTTATAGATTCCGATGGTTCACTCCAGGTTTACTGTATCCCTTGGACCTTGTTATTGACGATGAAACACAGAAATTGCATCGGAATTAAATAGAAATGGCACAATGGCGACTTAAGTACAAGAAGACTGACTCTTCTTACTGACTATGTTTTGAACCATTCCTGTAACACTAGTTATAGATTCCGATGCTTCACTTCAGGTTTTTGTATCCCCTGGACCTTCTTATTGACGATGGAACACAATATTAGATCGGAATTAAATACAAAAGGCACAAGCAGACTTAAGTACACGAAGACTGACTCTTCTTACAGTCTATGATTTCAACCATTCCTGTAACACTAGTTATAGATTCCGATGTTACACTCGAGGTTTACTGTATCCCATGGACCTTCCTATTGACGATGAAACACAGAAATTGCATCGGAATTAAATACAAAAGGCACAGTGACGACTTAAGTACTAGAAGACTGACTCTTCCTACAGTCTATGTTTTAAACCATTCCCGTGTCACTAGATATAGATTACGATGCTTCACTTCAGGTTTACTGTATCCCTTGGACCTTCTAATTGACGATGAAACACAGAAATTGCATCGGAATTAAATACAAAAGGCACAATGCCAACTTAAGTATAAGAAGACTGTCTCTTCTTACTGACTTTGTTTTGAACCATTCCTGTGACAGTAGTAATAGAATCCGATGCTTCACTTCAGGTTTACTGTATCCCTTGGACCGTCATATTGACGATGAAACACAGAAATTGCATCGGAATTAAATACAAAAGGCACAGTGACGACTTAAGTACTAGAAGACTGACTCTTCCTACAGTCTATGGTTTAAACCATTCCCGTGTCACTAGTTATAGATTACGATGCTTCACTTCAGGTTTACTGTATCCCTTGGACCTTCTAATTGACGATGAAACACAGAAATTGCATCGGAATTAAATACAAAAGGCACAATGCCGACTTAGATACATGAAGACCAACACTTCCTACTGACTATGTTTGATCCGTTCCTGTGACACTAGTTAAAGATTCCGATTCTTCACTTGAGGTTTACTGTATCCCTTGGACCTTATTCTTGACGATGAAACACAGAAATTGCATCGGAATTAAATACCAAAGGCACAACGCCGATTAAGGTACAAGGAAGACTGACTCTTCTTACTGTCTATGTTTGGAACCATTCCTGTGAAACTAGTTATAGATTCCGATGCTTAACTCCAGGCTTACTGTATCCCTTGGACCCTGATATTGACGATGAAACCCAGAAATTGCATCGAAATTAAATACAAAAGGCACAATGCCGACTTAAGGGCAAGAAGACTGACTCTTCTTACTGACTATGATTTGAACCATTCCTGTGACACTAGCTATAGATTCCGATGCTTCACTTCAGGTTTACTGTATCCCTCTGACTTTCTTAATGACGATGAAACACAGAAATTGCATCGGAATTAAATACAAAAGGCAAAATGCCGACTTAAGTACAAGAAGACTGACTCTTCTTACTGTCTATGTTTTGAACCATTCCTGAGACACTAGTTATAGATTCGGATGCTTCACTTCAGGTATACTGTATCCCTCTGACCTTCTTATTGACGATGAAACACAGAACTTGCATCGGAATAAAACAGTAGAGGCACAATGCCGACTTAAGTACATTAAGACCGACTCTTCCTACTGACTATGTTTTGAACCATTCCTGAGACACTAGTTATAGATTCCGATGCTTCACTTGAGGTTTACTGTATCCCTTGGACCTTCTTATTGACGATGATACACAGAAATTGCATCGGAATTAAATACAAAAGGCTCAATGCCGACTCAAGTACAAGAAGACTGACTCTTCTTACTGACTATAATTTGAACCATTCATGTGACACTAGTTATAGATTGCGATGCTTCACTTCAGGTTTACTGTATCCCTCTGGCCTTCTTGTTGACGATGAAACACAGAAATTGCATTGGAATGAAATACAAAAGGCAAAATGCCGACTTAAGTACAAGAAGACTGACTCTTCTTACTGTCTATGTTTTGAACCATTCCTGTGACACTAGTTATAGATTCGGATGCTTCACTTCAGGTATACTGTATCCCTCTGACCTTCTTATTGACGATGAAACACAGAACTTGCATCGGAATAAAATAGTAGAGGCACAATGCGACTAAGTACAAGACGACTGACTTTTCTTACTGTCTAAGATTTGAACCATTCCTGTGACACTAGTCATAGATTCCGATGCTTCACTTCAAGTTTACTGTATCCCTTGGACCTTCTTATTGACGATGATACACAGAAATTGCATCGGAATGAAATACAAAAGACACAATGCTGTCTTAAGTACAAGAAGACTGACCCTTCTTACTGTCTATGATTTGAACCATTCCTGTGACACTAGTTATAGATTGCGATGCGTCACTTCAGGTTTCCTGTATCCCTCTGACCTTCTTTTTGACGATGAAACACAGAAATTGCATCGGAATTAAATACAAAAGGCTCAATGCCGACTCAAGTACAAGAAAACTCACTCTTCTTACTGACTATAATTTGAACCATTCATGTGACACTAGTTATAGATTGCGATGCTTCACTTCAGGTTTACTGTATCCCTCTGGCCTTCTTATTGACGGTGAAACACAGAAATTGCATCGGAATTAAATACAAAAGCCACAATGCCGACTTAAGTACATGAAGACTGACTCTTCTTAATGTCTATGATTTGAACCATTCCTGCGACACTAGTTATAGATCCCGATGCTTCACTTCAGGTTTACTGTATCCCTTGGACCTTCTTAGTGACGATGAAACACAGAAATTGCATCGGAATTAAATACAAAAGGCACAATGCCGACTTAAGTACAAGAAGACTGACTCTTCCTACTGTCTATGATTTGAACCATTCCTGTGACACTAGTTATAGATTCCGATGCTACACTCCAGGTTTACAGTACCCTTTGGACCTTCTTATTGACGATGAAACACAGAAATTGCATCGGTAATAAATAGAAAAGGCACAATGTCAACTTAAGTACAAGAAGAATGACTCTTCTTACTGTCGATGATTTGAACCATTCCTGTGACACTAGTTATAGATTCCGATGCTTCACTCCAGGTTTACTGTATCCCTTGGACCTTGTTATTGACGATGAAACACAGAAATTGCATCGGAAATAAATAGAAAAGGCACAATGCCGACTTAAGTACAAGAAGACTGACTCTTCTTACTGACTATGTTTTGAACCATATCTGTGACACTAGTTATAGATTCCGATGCATCACTTCAGGTTTACTGTATCCCTATGACCTTCTTATTGACGATGAAACACAGAAATTGCATCGGAATTAAATACAAAAGGCACAATGCCGACTTAAGTACAAGAAGAGTGACCCTTCCTACTGTCTATGATTTGAACCATTCCTGTGACAATAGTTATAGATTCCGATGCTTCACTTTAGTTTTACTGTTTCCCTTGGACCTTCTTATTGACGATGAAACACAGAAATTGCATCGGAATTAAATACAAAAGGCACAATGCCAACTTAAGTATAAGAAGACTGTCTCTTCTTACTGACTTTGTTTTGAACCATTCCTGTGACAGTAGTAATAGAATCCGATGCTTCACTTCAGGTTTACTGTATCCCTTGGACCGTCATATTGACGATGAAACACAGAAATTGCATCGGAATTAAATACAAAAGGCACAGTGACGACTTAAGTACTAGAAGACTGACTCTTCCTACAGTCTATGTTTTAAACCATTCCCGTGTCACTAGTTATAGATTACGATGCTTCACTTCAGGTTTACTGTATCCCTTGGACCTTCTAATTGACGATGAAACACAGAAATTGCATCGGAATTAAATACAAAAGGCACAATGCCGACTTAGATACATGAAGACCAACACTTCCTACTGACTATGTTTGATCCGTTCCTGTGACACTAGTTAAAGATTCCGATTCTTCACTTGAGGTTTACTGTATCCCTTGGACCTTATTCTTGACGATGAAACACAGAAATTGCATCGGAATTAAATACCAAAGGCACAACGCCGATTAAGGTACAAGGAAGACTGACTCTTCTTACTGTCTATGTTTGGAACCATTCCTGTGAAACTAGTTATAGATTCCGATGCTTAACTCCAGGCTTACTGTATCCCTTGGACCCTGATATTGACGATGAAACACAGAAATTGCATCGAAATTAAATACAAAAGGCACAATGCCGACTTAAGGGCAAGAAGACTGACTCTTCTTACTGACTATGATTTGAACCATTCCTGTGACACTAGCTATAGATTCCGATGCTTCACTTCAGGTTTACTGTATCCCTCTGACTTTCTTAATGACGATGAAACACAGAAATTGCATCGGAATTAAATACAAAGGCAAAATGCCGACTTAAGTACAAGAAGACTGACTCTTCTTACTGTCTATGTTTTGAACCATTCCTGTGACACTAGTTATAGATTCGGATGCTTCACTTCAGGTATACTGTATCCCTCTGACCTTCTTATTGACGATGAAACACAGAACTTGCATCGGAATAAAACAGTAGAGGCACAATGCCGACTTAAGTACATTAAGACCGACTCTTCCTACTGACTATGTTTTGAACCATTCCTGAGACACTAGTTATAGATTCCGATGCTTCACTTGAGGTTTACTGTATCCCTTGGACCTTCTTATTGACGATGATACACAGAAATTGCATCGGAATTAAATACAAAAGGCTCAATGCCGACTCAAGTACAAGAAGACTGACTCTTCTTACTGACTATAATTTGAACCATTCATGTGACACTAGTTATAGATTGCGATGCTTCACTTCAGGTTTACTGTATCCCTCTGGCCTTCTTGTTGACGATGAAACACAGAAATTGCATCGGAATTAAATACAAAAGGCAAAATGCCGACTTAAGTACAAGAAGACTGACTCTTCTTACTGTCTATGTTTTGAACCATTCCTGTGACACTAGTTATAGATTCGGATGCTTCACTTCAGGTATACTGTATCCCTCTGACCTTCTTATTGACGATGAAACACAGAACTTGCATCGGAATAAAATAGTAGAGGCACAATGCCGACTAAGTACAAGACGACTGACTTTTCTTACTGTCTAAGATTTGAACCATTCCTGTGACACTAGTCATAGATTCCGATGCTTCACTTCAAGTTTACTGTATCCCTTGGACCTTCTTATTGACGATGATACACAGAAATTGCATCGGAATTAAATACAAAAGACACAATGCTGTCTTAAGTACAAGAAGACTGACCCTTCTTACTGTCTATGATTTGAACCATTCCTGTGACACTAGTTATAGATTGCGATGCGTCACTTCAGGTTTCCTGTATCCCTCTGACCTTCTTTTTGACGATGAAACACAGAAATTGCATCGGAATTAAATACAAAAGGCTCAATGCCGACTCAAGTACAAGAAAACTCACTCTTCTTACTGACTATAATTTGAACCATTCATGTGACACTAGTTATAGATTGCGATGCTTCACTTCAGGTTTACTGTATCCCTCTGGCCTTCTTATTGACGGTGAAACACAGAAATTGCATCGGAATTAAATACAAAAGCCACAATGCCGACTTAAGTACATGAAGACTGACTCTTCTTAATGTCTATGATTTGAACCATTCCTGCGACACTAGTTATAGATCCCGATGCTTCACTTCAGGTTTACTGTATCCCTTGGACCTTCTTAGTGACGATGAAACACAGAAATTGCATCGGAATTAAATACAAAAGGCACAATGCCGACTTAAGTACAAGAAGACTGACTCTTCCTACTGTCTATGATTTGAACCATTCCTGTGACACTAGTTATAGATTCCGATGCTACACTCCAGGTTTACAGTACCCTTTGGACCTTCTTATTGACGATGAAACACAGAAATTGCATCGGAAATAAATAGAAAAGGCACAATGTCAACTTAAGTACAAGAAGAATGACTCTTCTTACTGTCGATGATTTGAACCATTCCTGTGACACTAGTTATAGATTCCGATGCTTCACTCCAGGTTTACTGTATCCCTTGGACCTTGTTATTGACGATGAAACACAGAAATTGCATCGGAAATAAATAGAAAAGGCACAATGCCGACTTAAGTACAAGAAGACTGACTCATCTTACTGACTATGTTTTGAACTATTCCTGTGACACTAGTTTTGGATTCCGATGCTTCACTTCAGGTTTACTGTATCCCTATGACCTTCTTATTGACGATGAAACACAGAAATTGCATCGGAATTAAATACAAAAGGCACAATGCCGACTTAAGTGCAAGAAGACTGGCTCTTCCTACTGTCTATGATTTGAACCATTCCTGTGACAATAGTTATAGATTCCGATGCTTCACTTTAGTTTTACTGTTTCCCTTGGACCTTCTTATTGACGATGAAACACAGAAATTGAATCGGAATTAAATACAATAGGCACAATGCCGACTTAAGTACAAGACGACTGATTCTTCTACTGTCTATGTTTTGAACCATTTCTGTGACACTAGTTATAGAGTCCGATGCTTCACTTCAGGTTTACTGTATCCCTTGGGCCTTCTTATTGACGATGAATCACAGAAATTGCATCGGAATTAAACACAAAAGGCACAATGCCGACTAAAGTACAAAAAGACTGACTCTTCTTACTGTCTATATTTTGAACCATTCCAGTGACACTAGTTATAGATTCCCATGCTTCACTTTAGGTTTACTGTATACCTTGGACCTTCTTATTGACGATGAAACACAGAAATTGCATCGGAATTAAATAGAAAAAGCACAGTGTCGACTTAAGTACAAGAAGATTGACTCGTCTTACTAACTATGATTTGAACCATTCCTGTGACACTAGTTATAGATTCCGATGCTTCACTTCAGGTTTACTGTATACCTTGGACCTTCTTATTGACGATGAAACACAGAAATTGCTTCGGAATTAAATACAAAAGGCACAATGCCGACTTAAGTACAAGAAGACGGACTCCTCTACTGTCTATGTTTTGAACCATTTCTGTGACACTAGTTATAGAGTCCGATGCTTCACTTCAGGTTTACTGTATCCCTTGGCCTTCTTATTGACGATGAATCACAGAAATTGCATCGGAATTAAATACAAAAGGCACAATGTCGACTTAAGTACAAGAAGACTGACTCTTCTTACTGTCTATATTTTGAACCATTCCAGTGACACTAGTTATAGATTCCGATGCTTCATTTCAGGTTTACTGTATACCTTGGACCTTCTTATTGACGATGAAACACAGAAATTGCATCGGAATTAAATACAAAAGGCATAATGCCGGCTTAAGTACAAGAAGACTGACTCTTCCTAGTGTCTATGTTTGAACCATTCCTGTGACACTAGTTTTGGAATCCGATGCCTCACTTAAGGTTTACTGTATCCCTCTGACCTTCTAATTGACGATGAAACACAGAAATTGCATCGGAATTAAATACAAAAAGCACAATGCCGACTTAAGTACAAGAAGACTGCCTCTTCCTACTGTCTATGTTTTGAACCATTCCTGTGACACTAGTTATAGATTCCGATGCTTCACTTCAGGTTTACTGTATCCCTGTGACCTTATTGCCGATGAAACACAGAAATTGCATCGGTATTAAATACAAAAGGCACAATGCCGACTTAAGAACAAGAAGACAAACTCTTCTTACTGACTATGTTTTGAACCATTTCTGTGACACTAGTTATCGATTCCGATGCTTCACTTCAGGTTTACTGTTTCCCTTGGACCTTCTTATTGACGATGAAACACAGAAATTGCATCGGAATTAAATGCAAAATGCACAATGCCGACTTAACTACAAGAAGACTGATTCCTCTACTATCTATGTTTGAACCGCTTCTGTGACACTAGTTATAGAGTCCGATGCTTCACTTCAGGTTTACTGTATCCCTTGGGCCTTCTTATTGACGATGAATCACAGAAATTGCATCGGAATTAAATACAAAAGGCACAATGCCGACTTAAGTACAAGAAGACTGACTCTTCTTACTGTCTATATTTTGAACCATCCCAGAGACACTAGTTATAGATTCTGATGCTTCAATTCAGGTTTACTGTATACCTTGGACCTTCTTATTGACGATGAAACACAGAAATTGCATCGGAATTAAATACAAAAATGCACAATGCCGGCTTAAGTACAAGAAGACTGACTCTCCCTATTGTCTATGTTTTGAACCATTCCTGTGATCCTAGTTTTGGGATCCGTTGCTTCACTTCAGGTTTACTGTATCCCTCTGACCTTCTTATTGACGATGAAACACAGAAATTGCATCGGAATTAAATAGAAAAGGCACAATGTCAACTTAAGTACAAGAAGACTGACTCGTCTTACTTCCTATACCTTGAACCATTCCTGTGACACTAGTTATAGATTCCGATGCTTCACTTGAGGTTAACTGTATCCCTTGGACCTTGTTATTAACGACGTAACACAGAAATTGCATCGGATTTAAATACAAAAGTCACAATGCCGACTTAAGGACAAGAAGACTGACTCTTCTTACTGACTATCTTTTGAACCATTCCTGTGACACTAGCTATAGATTCCGATGCTTCACTTCAGGTTTACTGTATCCCTCTGACCTTCTTATTGACGACGAAACACAGAAATTGCATCGGAATTAAATACAAATTCCACAATGCCGACTTAAGTACAAGAAGACTGACTCTTTTTACTGTCTATGTTTTGAACCATTCCAGTGACACTAGTTATAGATTCCGATGCTACACTCCAGGTTTACTGTATCCCTTGGATCTTGTTATTGACGATGAAACACAGAAATTGCATCTGAATTAAATAGAAAAGGCACAATGCCGACTTAAGTACAAGAAGACTGACTCTTCTTACTGTCTATGTTTTGAACCATTCCTGTGACACTAGTTATAGATTCCGATGCTTCACTTCATGTTTACTGTATCCCTTGGACCGTCTTATTTGCAATGAAACACAGAAATTGCATCGGAATTAAATGCAAAAGGCACAGTGCCGACTTAAGTACAAGAAGACTGACTCTTCCAAATGTCTATGTTTTGAACCATTCCTGTGTCACTAGTTATAGATTACGATGCTTCACTTCAGGTTTACTGTTTCCCTTGGAGCTTCTTATTGACGATGAAACACAGAAATTGCATCGGAATCAAATACAAAAGGCACAATGCCGACTTAAGTACATGAAGACCAACTCTTCCTACTGACTATGTTTGAACCGTTCCTGTGACACTAGTTATAGATTCCGATGCTTCACTTGAGGTTTACTGTATCCCTTGGATCTTCTTATTGACTATGAAAACACAGAAATTGCATCGGAATTAAATGCAAAAGGCACAATGCCGACTTAAGTACAAGAAGACTGACTCATCTTACTGTCTATGTTCTGAACCATTCCTGTGACACTAGTTATAGTTTCCGACGCTTCACTCCAGGTTTACTGTATCCCTTGGACCTTCTTATTGACGATGAAGCACAGAAATTGCATCGGAATTAAATACAAAAGGCACAATGCCGACTTATGTACAAGAAGACTGACTCATCCCACTGTCTATGTTCTGAACCATTCCTGTGACACTAGTTATAGATTCCGATGCGTCACTTCAGGTTTACTGTATCCCTTGGACCTTCTTATTGACGATGAAATACAGAAATCGCATCGGAATTAACACAATAGGCACACTGCCGACTTAAGTACAAAAAGATTGACTCCTCTTACTGACTATGATTTGAACCATTCCTGTGAGACTAGTTATAGATTCCGATGCGTCACTTCAGGTTTCCTGTATCCCTCTGACCTTCTTATTGACGATGAAACACAGAAATTGCATCGGAATTAAATACAAAAGGCTCAATGCCGACTCAAGTACAAGAAGACTGACACTTCTTACTGACTATAATTTGAACCATTCATGTGACACTAGTTCTAGATTGCGATGCTTCACTTCAGGTTTACTGTATCACTCTGGCCTTCTTATTGACGATGAAACACAGAAATTGCATCGGAATTAAATACAAAAGGCACAATGCCGACTTAAGTACAAGAAGACTGCCTCTTCCAAATGTCTATGTTTTGAACCATTCCAGTGACACTAGTTATAGATTCCGATGCTTCACTTCAGCTTTACTGTACCCCTCTGACCTACATTTTGCCGATGAAACACTGATATTGCATCGGAATTAAATAGAAAAGGCACAATGCCGACTTAAGTACAAGAACACTGACTCTTCCTACTGTCTATGTTTTGAACCATTCCTGTGAGACTAGTTATAGATTACGATGCTTCCCTTCAGGTTTACTGTATCCCTCTGACCTTCTTATTGACGATGAAACACAGAAATTGCATCGGAATTAAATACAAAAGGCACAATGCCGACTTAAGTACATGAAGACCGACACTACCTACTGACTATGATTTGAACCATTCCTGTGACACTAGTTATAGATTCCGATGCGTCACTTCAGGTTTACTGTATCCCTCTGACCTTCTTATTGACGGTGAAACACAGAAATTGCATCGGAATTAAATACAAGAGGCACAATGCCGACATAAGTACATGAAGACTGACTATTTTTCCTTACTATGATTTGAACCATTCCTGTGAGACTGGTTATAGATTGCGATGCTTCCCTTCAGGTCTACTTTATCCCTCCGACCTTCTTATTGACGATGAAACACAGATATTGCATCGGAATTAAATACAAACGGCACAATGCCGACTTAAGTACATGAAGACCGACACTTCCTACTGACTATGATTTGAACCATTCCTGTGACACTAGTTATAGGTTCCGATGCTTCACTTGAGGTTTACTGTATCCCTTGGACCTTTTATTGACGATGAAACACAGAAATTGCCTCGAAATGAAATACAAAAGGCACAATGCCGACTTATGTACAAGAAGACTGACTCCTTTTACTGACTATGTTTTGAACCATTCCTGTGAGACTAGTCATAGATTCCGATGCTTCACTTCAGGTTTACTGTATCCCTCTGACCTTCTTATTGACGATGAAACACAGAAATTGCATCGGAATTAAATACAAAAGGCACAATGCCGACTTACGTACATAAAGACCGACACTTCCTACTGACTATGTTTTGAACCATTCCTGTGACACTAGTCATAGATTCCGATGCTTCACTTCAAGTTTACTGTATCCCTTGGACCTTCTTATTGACGATGATACACAGAAATTGCATCGAAACTAAATACAAAAGGCACAATGCCGTCTTAAGTACAAGAAGACTGACCCTTCTTATTGTCTATGATTTGAACCATTCCTGTGACACTAGTTATAGATTCCGATGCGTCACTTCAGGTTTCCTGTATCCCTCTGACCTTCTTATTGACGATGAAACACAGAAATTGCATCGGAATTAAATACAAAAGGCTCAATGCCGACTCAAGTACAAGAAGACTGACACTTCTTACTGACTATAATTTGAACCATTCATGTGACACTAGTTCTAGATTGCGATGCTTCACTTCAGGTTTACTGTATCACTCTGGCCTTCTTATTGACGATGAAACACAGAAATTGCATCGGAATTAAATACAAAAGGCACAATGCCGACTTAAGTACAAGAACACTGCCTCTTCCTACTGTCTATGATTTGAACCATTCCTGTGACAATAGTTATAGATTCCGATGCTTCACTTCAGGTTTAGTTTACCCCTCTGACCTTATTGCCTATGAAATACAGAAATTGCATCGGTGTTAAATACAAAAGGCACAATGCCGACTTAAGGACAAGAAGACAGACTCTTCTTACTGACTATGGTTTGAACCATTCCTGTGACACTAGTTATAGATTCCGATGCTTCACTTTAGTTTTACTCTTTCCCTTGGACCTTCTTATTGACGATGAAACACAGAAATTGAATCGGAATTAAATACAATAGGCACAATGCCGACTTAAGTACAAGACGACTGATTTTTCTACTGTCTATGTTTTGAACCATTTCTGTGACACTAGTTATAGAGTCCGATGCTTCACTTCAGGTCTACTGTATCCCTTGGGCCTTCTTATTGACGATGAATCACAGAAATTGCATCGGAATTAAACACAAAAGGCACAATGCCGACTTAAGTACAAAAAGACTGACTCTTCTTACTGTCCATATTTTGAACCATTCCAGTGACACTAGTTATAGATTCCCATGCTTCACATTAGGTTTACTGTATACCTTGGACCTTCTTATTGACGATGAAACACAGAAATTGCATCGGAATTAAAGAGAAAAGGCACAATGTCGACGTAAGTACAAGAAGATTGACTCGTCTTACTGACTATGATTTGAACCATTCCTGTGACACTAGTTATAGATTCCGATGCTTCACTTCAGGTTTACTGTATACCTTGGACCTTCTTATTGACGATGAAACACAGAAATTGCTTCGGAATTAAATACAAAAGGCACAATGCCGACTTAAGTACAAGAAGACGGACTCCTCTACTGTCTATGTTTGAACCATTTCTGTGACACTAGTTATAGAGTCCGATGATTCACTTCAGGTTTACTGTATCCCTTGGCCTTCTTATTGACGATGAATCACAGAAATTGCATCATAATTAAATACAAAAGGCACAATGTCGACTTAAGTACAAGAAGACTGACTCTTCTTACTGTCTATACTTTGAACCATTCCAGTGACACTAATTATAGATTCCGATGCTTCATTTCAGGTTTACTGTATACCTTGGACCTTCTTATTGACGATGAAACACAGAAATTGCAACGGAATTAAATACAAAAGGCACAATGCCGGCTTAAGTACAAGAAGACTGACTCTTCCTAGTGTCTATGTTTGAACCATTCCTGTGACACTAGTTTTGGAATCCGATGCCTCACTTAAGGTTTACTGTATCCCTCTGACCTTCTTATTGACGATGAAACACAGAAATTGCATCGGAATTAAATACAAAATGCACAATGCCGACTTAAGTACAAGAAGACTGCCTCTTCCTACTGTCTATGTTTTGAACCATTCCTGTGACACTAGTTATAGATTCCGATGCTTCACTTCAGGTTTAATGTATCCCTGTGACCTTATTGCCGATGAAACACAGAAATTGCATCGGTATTAAATACAAAAGGCACAATGCCGACTTAAGAACAAGAAGACAAACTCTTCTTACTGACTATGTTTTGAACCATTCCTGTGACACTAGTTATAGATTCCGATGCTTCACTTCAGGTTTACTGTTTCCCTTGGACCTTCTTATTGACGATGAAACACAGAAATTGCATCGGAATTAAATGCAAAATGCACAATGCCGACTTAACTACAAGAAGACTGATTCCTCTACTGTCTATGTTTGAACCACTTCTGTGACACTAGTTATAGTGTCCGATGCTTCATTTCAGGTTTACTGTATCCCTTGGGCCTTCTTATTGACAATGAATCACAGAAATTGCATCGGAATTAAATACAAAAGGCACAATGCCGACTTAAGTACAAGAAGACTGACTCTTCTTACTGTCTATATTTTGAACCATCCCAGAGACACGAGTTATAGTTTCTGATGCTTCAATTCAGGTTTACTGTATACCTTGGACCTTCTTATTGACGATGAAACACAGAAATTGCATTGGAATTAAATACAAAAGGCACAATGCCGGCATAAGTACAAGAAGACTGACTCTCCCTACTGTCCATGTTTTGAACCATTCCTGTGATCCTAGTTTTGGGATCCGATGCTTCACTTCAGGGTTACTGTATCCCTCTGACCTTCTTATTGACGATGAAACACAGAAATAGCATCGGAATTAAATAGAAAAGGCACAATGTCAACTCAAGTACAAGAAGACTGACTCGTCTTACTTCCTATACCTTGAACCATTCCTGTGACACTAGTTATAGGTTCCGATGCTTCACTTGAGGTTAACTGTATCCCTTGGACCTTGTTATTGACGACGTAACACAGAAATTGCATCGGATGTAAATACAAAAGTCACAATGCCGACTTAAGGACAAGAAGACTGACTCTTCTTACTGACTATTTTTTGAACCATTCCTGTGACACTAGTTATAGATTCCGATGCTTCACTTCAGGTTTACTGTATCCCTCTGACCTTCTTATTGACGATGAAACACAGAAATTGCATCGGAATTGAATACAAATTCCACAATGCCGACTTAAGTACAAGAAGACTGACTCTTCTTACTGTCTATGTTTTGAACCATTCCAGTGACACTAGTTATAGATTCCGATGCTACACTCCAGGTTTACTGTATCCCTTGGACCTTGTTTTTGACGATGAAACACAGAAATTGCATCTGAATAAATTGAAAAGGCACACTGCCAACTTAAGTACAAGAAGACTGACTCTTCTTACTGTCTATGTTTTGAACCACTCCTGTGACACTAGTTATAGATTCCGATGCTTCACTTCATGTTTACTGTATCCCTTGGACCGTCTTATTTGCAATGAAACACAGAAATTGCATTGGAATTAAATACAAAAGGCACAGTGCCGACTTAAGTACAGGAATTCTGACTCTTCCTAATGTCTATGTTTTGAACCATTCCTGTGTCACTAGTTATAGATTACGATGCTTGACTTCAGGTTTACTGTTTCCCTTGAACCTTCTTATTGACGATGAAACACAGAAATTGCATCGGAATTAAATACAAAAGGCACAATGCCGACTTAAGTACATGAAGACCAACTCTTCCTACTGACTATGTTTGAACCGTTCCTGTGACACTAGTTATAGATTCCGATGTTTCACTTGAGGTTTACTGTATCCCTTTGACCTTCTTGTTGACGATGAAACACAGAAATTGCATCGGAATTTAATATCAAAGGCACAATGATGATTTAAGTACAAGGAAGACTGACTCGTCTTACAGTCTATGTTTTAACCATTCCTGTGACACTAGTTATGGATTCCGACGTTTCACTCCAGGTTTACTGTTTCCCTTGGACCTTCTTATTGACGATGAAACACAGAAATTGCATCGGAATTAAATACAAAAGGCACAATGCCGACTTAAGTACATGAAGACCGACACTTCCTACTGTCTATGATTTGAACCATTCCTGTGACACTAGTTATAGATTCCGATGCTTCACTTGAGGTTTACTGTATCCCTTGGAGCTTCTTATTGACTATGAAACACAGAAATTGCATCGGAATTAAATGCAAAAGGCACAATGCCGACTTAAGTACAAGAAGACTGACTCATCTTACTGTCTATGTTCTGAACCACTCCTGTGACACTAGTTATAGATTCCGACGCTTCACTCCAGTTTTACTGTATCCCTTGGACCTTCTTATTGACGATGAAGCACAGAAATTGCATCGGAATTAAATACAAAAGGCACAATGCCGGCTTAAGTACATGAAGACCGACTCTTCCTACTGACTATGTTTTGAACCATTCCTGTGACACTAGTTATAGAATCCGATGCTTCACTTGAGGTTTACTGTATCCCTTGGACCTTCTTATTGACGAAGAAACACAGAAATTGCATCGGAATGAAATACAAAAGGCACAATGCCGACTTAAGTACAAGAAGACTGACTCGTCCTACTGTCTATGTTCTGAACCATTCCTGTGACACTAGTTATAGATTCCGATGCTTCACTTCAGGTTTACTGTATCCCTTGGACCTTCTTATTGACGATGAAATACAGAAATCGCATCGGAATTAACACAATAGGCACACTGCCGACTTAAGTACAAAAAGACTGACTCCTCTTACTGACTATGATTTGAACCATTCCTGTGACACTAGTTATAGATTCCGATGCTTCACTTCAGCTTTACTGTACCCCTCTGACCTACCTTTTGACGATGAAACACAGAAATTGCATCGGAATTAAATAGAAAAGGCACAATGCCGACTTAAGTACAAGAAGACTGACTCTTGCTACTGTCTATGTTTTGAACCATTCCTGTGAGACTAGTTATAGATTGCGATGCTTCCCTTCAGGTTTACTGTATCCCTCTGACCTTCTTATTGACGATGAAACACAGAAATTGCATCGAAATTAAATACAAAAGGCACAATGCCGACTTAAGTACATGAAGACCGACACTACCTACTGACTATGATTTGAACCATTCCTGTGACACTAGTTATAGATTCCGATGCGTCACTTCAGGTTTACTGTATCCCTCTGACCTTCCTATTGACGGTGAAACACAGAAATTGCATCGGAATTAAATACAAGAGGCACAATGCCGACATAAGTACAAGAAGACTGACTCTTTTTACTGACTATGATTTGAACCATTCCTGTGAGACTGGTTATAGATTGCGATGCTTCCCTTCAGGTTTACTTTATCCCTCTGACCTTCTTATTGACCATGAAACACAGAAATTGCATCGGAATTAAATACAAAAGGCACAATGCCGACTTAAGTACATGAAGACCGACACTTCCTACTGACTATGATTTGAACCATTCCTGTGAAACTAGTTATAGGTTCCGATGCTTCACTTCAGGTTTACTGTATCCCTTGGGCCTTCTTATTGACGATGAATCACAGAAATTGCATCGGAATTAAATACAAAAGGCACAATGCCGACTTAAGTACAAGAAGACTGACTCTTCTTACTGTCTATATTTTGAACCATCCCAGAGACACGAGTTATAGATTCTGATGCTTCAATTCAGGTTTACTGTATACCTTGGACCTTCTTATTGACGATGAAACACAGAAATTGCATCGGAATTAAATACAAAAGGCACAATGCCGGCATAAGTACAAGAAGACTGATTCTCCCTACTGTCTATGTTTTGAACCATTCCTGTGATCCTAGTTTTGGGATCCCATGCTTCACTTCAGGGTTACTGTACCCTCTGACCTTCTTATTGACGATGAAACACAGAAATTGCATCGGAATTAAATACAAATTCCACAATGCCGAATTAAGTATAAGAAGACTGACTCTTCTTACTGTCTATGTTTTGAACCATTCCAGTGACACTAGTTATAGATTCCGATGCTACACTCCAGGTTTACTGTATCCCTCTGACCTTCTTATTGACGGTGAAAGACAGAAATTGCATCGGAATTAAATACAAGAGGCACAATGCCGACATAAGTACAAGAAGACTGACTCTTTTTACTGACTATGATTTGAACCATTCCTGTGAGACTGGTTATAGATTGCGATGCTTCCCTTCAGGTTTACTTTATCCCTCTGACCTTCTTATTCACCATGAAACACAGAAATTGCATCGGAATTAAATACAAAAGGCACAATGCCGACTTAAGTACATGAAGACCGACACTTCCTACTGACTATGATTTGAACCATTCCTGTGAAACTAGTTATAGGTTCCGATGCTTCACTTGAGGTTTACTGTATCCCTTGGACCTTTTATTGATGATGAAACACAGAAATTGCCTCGGAATGAAATACAAGAGGCACAATGCCGACTTATGTACAAGAAGACTGACTCCTTTTACTGACTATGTTTTGAACAATTCCTGTGAGACTAGTCATAGATTCCGATGCTTCACTTCAGGTTTACTGTATCCCTCTGACCTTCTTATTGACGATGAAACACAGAAATTGCATCGGAATTAAATACAAAAGGCACAATGCCGACTTACGTACATGAAGACCGACACTTCCTACTGACTATGTTTTGAACCATTCCTGTGACACTAGTTATAGATTCCGATGCTTCACTTCAAGTTTACTGTATCCCTTGGACCTTCTTATTGACAATGATACACAGAAATTGCATCGGAATTAAATACAAAAGGCACAATGCCGTCTTAAGTACAAGAAGACTGACCCTTCTTACTGTCTATGATTTGAACCATTCCTGTGACACTAGTTATAGATTTCGATGCGTCACTTCAGGTTTCCTGTATCCCTCTGACGTTCTTATTGACGATGAAACACAGAAATTGCAACGGAATTAAATACAAAACTCTCAATGCCGACTCAAGTACAAGAAGACTGACACTTCTTACTGACTATAATTTGAACCATTCATGTGACAGTAGTTATAGATTGCGATGCTTCACTTCAGGTTTACTGTATCCCTCTGGCCTTCTTATTGACGATGAAACACAGAAATTGCATCGGAATTAAATACAAAAGGCACAATGCCGACTTAAGTACAAGAAGACTGACTCTTCTTACTGTCCATGATTTGAACCATTCCTGTGACACTAGTTATAGATCCCGATGCTTCACTTCAGGTTTACTGTATCCCTTGGACCTTCTTAGGGACGATGAAACACAGAAATTGCATCGGAATTAAATACAAAAGGCACAATGCAGACTTAAATACAAGAAGACTGACTCTTCCTACTGTCTATGTTTTGAACCATTCTTGTGCCACTAGTTTTAGATTCTGATGCTTCGCTTCACTTTTACTGTATCCCTTGGACCTTCTTATTGACGATGAAACACAGAAATTGCAATGGAATTAAATACAAAAGGCACATTGCCGACTTAAGTACAAGAAGACTGACTCTTCTTACTGTCTATGTTTTGAACCATTCCATTGACACTAGTTATAGATTCCGATGCTTCACTCCAGGGTTACTGTATGCCTTGGACCTTCTTATTGACGATGAAACACAGAAATTGCATCGGAATTAAATACAAAATGCACAATGCCGACTTAATTACAAGAAGACTGACTCTTCTTAATGACTATGTATTGAACCATTCCTGTGACACTAGTTATAGATTCCGATGCTTCACTTCAAGTTTACTGAATCTTTGGACCTTCTTATTGACAATGAAACACAGAAATTGCATCCGAATTATATACAAAAAGGAAAATGCCGACTTAAGTACACGAAGACTGATTCTTCTTACTGTCTATGATTTGAACCATTCCTGTGACACTAGTTATAGATTCCGATGCTACACTCCAGGGTTACTGTATCCTTTGGACCTTCTTATTGACGATGAAACACAGAAATTACATCGGAATTAAATAGAAAAGGCACAATGTCAACTTAAGTACAAGAAGACTGACTCTTCTTACTGTCGATGTTTTGAACCATTCCTGTGACACTAGTTATAGATTCCGATGCTTCACTCCAGGTTTACTGTATCCCTTGGACCTTGTTATTGGCGATGAAACACAGAAATTGCATCGGAAATAAATAGAAAAGGCACAATGCCGACTTAAGTACAAGAAGACTGACTCTTCTTACTGACTATGTTTTGAACCATATCTGTGACACTAGTTATAGATTCCGATGCTTCACTTCAGGTTTACTGTATACCTTAGACCTTCTTATTGACGATGAAACACAGAAATTGCATCGGAGTTAAATACAAAAGGCACAATGCCGACTTAAGTACAAGAAGACTGACCCATCCTACTGTCTATGTTTTGAACTATTCCTGTGACACTAGTTTTGGATTCCGATGCTTCACTTCAGGTTTACTGTATCCCTATGACCTTCTTATTGACGATGAAACACAGAAATTGCATCGGAATTAAATACAAAAGGCACAATGCCGACTTAAGTACAAGAAGACTGCCTCTTCCTACTGTCTATGATTTGAACCATTCCTGTGACAAAAGTTTTAGATTCCGATGCTTCACTTCAGGTTTAGTTTATCCCTCTGACCTTATTGCCGATGAAACACAGATATTGCATCGGTGATACATACAAAAGGCACAATGCCGACTTAAGGACAAGAAGACAGACCCTTCTTACTGACTATGTTTTGAACCATTCCTGTGACACTAGTTATAGATTCCGATGCTTCACTTTAGTTTTACTGTTTCCCTTGGACCTTCTTATTGACGATGAAACACAGAAATTGAATCGGAATTAAATACAATAGGCACAATGCCGACTTAAGTACAAGACGACTGATTCTTCTACTGTCTATGTTTTGAACCATTTCTGTGACACTAGTTATAGAGTCCGATGCTTCACTTCAGGTTTACTGTATCCCTTGGACTTTCTTATTGACGATGATTCACAGAAATTGCATCGGAATTAAACACAAAAGGCACAATGCCGACTTAAGTACAAAAAGACTGACTCTTCTTACTTTCTATATTTTGAACAATTCCAGTGCCACTAGTTACAGATTCCCATGCTTCACTTTAGGTTTACTGTATACCTTGGACCTTCTTATTGACGATGAGACACAGAAATTGCAATGGAATAAAATAGAAAAGGCACAATGTCGACTTAAGTACAAGAAGATTGACTCGTCTTACTGACTATGATTTGAACCATTCCTGTGACACTAGTTACAGATTCCGATGCTTCACTTCAGGTTTACTGTATACCTTGGACCTTCTTATTGACGATGAAACACAGAAATTGCTTCGGAATTAAATACAAAAGGCACAATGCTGACTTACGTACAAGAAGACGGACTCCTCTACTGCCTAAGCTTTGAAATATTTCTGTGACACTAGTTATAGAGTCCGATGCTTCACTTCAGGTTTACTGTATCCCTTGGACCTTCTTATTGACGAAGAAACACAGAAATTGTATCGGAATTAAATACAAAAGGCACAATGCCGGCTTAAGTACAGGAAGACTGACTCTTCCTAGTGTCTATGTTTGAACCATTCCTGTGACACTAGTTTTGGAATCCGATGCTTCACTTAAGGTTTACTGTATCCCTCTGACCTTCTTATTGACGATGAAACACAGAAATTGCATCGGAATTAAATACAAAAGGCACAATGCCGACTTAAGAACACGAAGACAATCTCTTCTTACTGACCATGTTTTGAACCATTCCTGTGGCACTAGTTATAGATTCCGATGCTTCACTTCAGGTTTACTGTTTCCCCTGGACCTTCTTATTGACGATGAAACACTGAAATTGCATCGCAATTAAATACAAAATGCACAATGCCGACTTAACTTTAAGAAGACTGACTCCTCTACTGTCTATGTTTGAACCACTTCTGTGACACTAGTTATAGAGTCCGATGCTTCACTTCAGGTTTACTGTATCCCTTGGGATTTCTTATTGACGATGAATCACAGAAATTGCATCGGAATTAAATACAAAAGGCACAATGCCGACTTAAGTACAAGAAGACTGACTCTTCTTACTGTCTATATTTTGAACCATTCCAGTGACACGAGTTAAAGATTCTGATGCTTCATTTCAGGTTTACTGTATACCTTGGACCTTCTTATTGACGATGAAACACAGAAATTGCATCGGAATTAAATACAAAAGGCACAATGCCGGCTTAAGTACAAGAAGACTGACTCTCCCTACTGTCTATGTTTTGAACCATTCCTGAGACCCTAGTTTTGGAATCCGATGCTTCACTTTAGGTTTACTGTATCCCTCTGACCTTCTTATTGACGATGAAACACAGAAATTGCATCGGAATTAAATAGAAAAGGCACAATGTCAACTTAAGTACAAGAAGACTGACTCGTCTTGCTTCCTATGTCTTGAACCATTCCTGTGACACTAGTAATAGATTCCGATGCTTCACTTGAGGTTTACTGTATCCCTAGGACCTTGTTATTGACGACGTAACACAGAAATTGCATCGGAATTAAATACAAAAGTCACAATGCCGACTTAAGGACAAGAAGACTGACTCTTCTTACTGACTATTCTTTGAACCATTCCTGTGACACTAGCTATAGATTCCGATGCTTCACTTCAGGTTTACTGTATCCCTCTGATCTTCTTATTGACGGTGAAACACAGAAATTGCATCGGAATTTAATACAGATTGCACAATGCCAACTTAAGTACAAGAAGACTGACTCTTCTTACTGTCTATGTTTTGAACCATTCCAGTGACACTAGTTATAGATTCCGATGCTACACTCCAGGTTTACTGTATCCCTTGGACCGTCTTATTTGCAATGAAAGACAGAAATTGCATCGGAATTAAATACAAAAGGCACAGTGCCGACTTAAGTACAAGAAGACTGACTCTTCCTAATGTCTATGTTTTGAACCATTCCTGTGTCACTAGTTATAGATTCCGGCGCTTCACTCCAGGTTTACTGTATCCCTTGGACCTTCTTATTGACGATGAAGCACAAAAATTGCATCGGAATTAAATACAAAAGGCACAATGCCGGCTTAAGTACATGAAGACCGACTCTTCCTACTGACTATGTTATGAACCATTAATGTGACACTAGTTATAGAATCCCATGCTTCACTTGAGGTTTACTGTATCCCTAGGACCTTCTTATTGACGATGAAACACAGAAATTGCATCGGAATTAAATACAAAAGGCACAATGCCGACTTAAGTACAAGAAGACTGACTCATCTTACTGTCTATGTTCTGAACCATTCCTGTGACACTAGTTATAGAGTCCGATGCTTCACTTCAGCTTTACTGTACCCCTCTGACCTACTTTTTGACGATGAAACATAGAAATTGCATCGGAATTAAATAGAAAAGGCACAATGCCGACTTAAGTACAAGAAGACTGACTCCTCCTACTGTCTGTGTTTTGAACCATTCCTGTGACACTAGTTATAGATTCCGATGCTTCACTTCAGGTTTACAGTATCCCTTGGACCTTCTTATTGACGATGAAACACAGAAATTGCCTAGGAATTATATACAAAAGGCACAACGCCGACTTAAGTACAAGAAGACTGACTCCTTTTACTGACTATGTTTTGAACCATTCCTGAGAGACTAGTTATAGATTGCGATGCTTCCCTTCAGGTTTACTGTATCCCTCTGACCTTCTTATTGACGATGAAACACAGAAATTGCATCGGAATTAAATACAAAATGCACAATGCCGACTTAAGTACATGAAGACCGACACTACCTAATGACTATGATTTGAACCATTCCTGTGACACTAGTTATAGATTCCGATGCGTCACTTCAGGTTTACTGTATCCCTCTGACCTTCTTATTGACGGTGAAACACAGAAATTGCATCGGAATTAAATACAAGAGGCACAATGCCGACATAATTACAAGAAGACTGACTCTTTTTACTGACTATGATTTGAACCATTCCAGTGAGACTGGTAATAGATTGCGATGCATCCCTTCAGGTTTACTTTATCCCTCTGACCTTCTTATTGACGATGAAACACAGAAATTGCATCTGAATTAAATACAAAAGCCACAATGCCGACTTAAGTACATGAAGACCGACACTTCCAACTGACTATGATTTGAAACATTCCTGTGAGACTAGTCATAGATTCCGATGCTTCACTTCAGGTTTACTCTATCCCTCTGACCTTCTTATTAACGATGAAACACAGAAATTGTATCGGAATTAAATACAAAAGGCACAATGCCGACTTACGTACATGAAGACCGACACTTCCTACTGACTATGATTTGAACCACTCCTGTGACACTAGTTATGGATTCCGATGCGTCACTTCAGGTTTACTGTATCCCTCTGACTTTCGTATTGACGATGAAACACAGAAATTGCATCGGAATTAAATACAAGAGGCACAATGCCGACTTAAGTACAAGAAGACTGACTCTTCTTACTGACTATGATTTGAACCATTCCTGTGAGACTAGTTATAGATTCCGATGCTTCACTTGAGGTTTACTGTATCCCTTGGACCTTCTTATTGACGATGAAATACAGAAATCGCATCGGAATTAACACAATAGGCACACTGCCGACTTAAGTACAAAAAGACTGACTCCTCTTACTGACTATGATTTGAACCATTCCTGTGACACTAGTTATAGATTCCGATGCTTCACTTCAGCTTTACTGTACCCCTCTGACCTACATTTTGACGATGAAACACAGAAATTGCATCGGAATTAAATAGAAAAGGCACAATGCCGACTTAAGTACAAGAAGACTGACTCTTGCTACTGTCTATGTTTTGAACCATTCCTGTGAGACTAGTTATAGATTGCGATGCTTCCCTTCAGGTTTACTGTATCCCTCTGACCTTTTTATTGACGATGAAACACAGAAATTGCATCGAAATTAAATACAAAAGGCACAATGCCGACTTAAGTACATGAAGACCGACACTACCTACTGACTATGATTTGAACCATTCCTGTGACACTAGTTATAGATTCCGATGCGTCACTTCAGGTTTACTGTATCCCTCTGACCTTCTTATTGACGGTGAAACACAGAAATTGCATCGGAATTAAATACAAGAGGCACAATGCCGACATAAGTACAAGAAGACTGACTCTTTTTACTGACTAAGATTTGAACCATTCCTGTGAGACTGGTTATAGATTGCGATGCTTCCCTTCAGGTTTACTTTATCCCTCTGACCTTCTTATTGACCATGAAACACAGAAATTGCATCGGAATTAAATACAAAAGGCACAATGTCGACTTAAGTACATGAAGACCGACACTTCCTACTGACTATGATTTGAACCATTCCTGTGAAACTAGTTATAGGTTCCGATGCTTCACTTCAGGTTTACTGTATCCCTTGGGCCTTCTTATTGACGATGAATCACAGAAATTGCATCGGAATTAAATACAAAAGGCACAATGCCGACTTAAGTACAAGAAGACTGACTCTTCTTACTGTCTATATTTTGAACCATCCCAGAGACACGAGTTATAGATTCTGATGCTTTAATTCAGTTTTACTGTATACCTTGGACCTTCTTATTGACGATGAAACACAGAAATTGCATCGGAATTAAATACAAAAGGCACAATGCCGGCATAAGTACAAGAAGACTGATTCTCCCTACTGTCTATGTTTTGAACCATTCCTGTGATCCTAGTTTTGGGATCCCATGCTTCACTTCAGGGTTACTGTACCCTCTGACCTTCTTATTGACGATGAAACACAGAAATTGCATCGGAATTTAATACAAATTCCACAATGCCGACTTAAGTACAAGAAGACTGACTCTTCTTACTGTCTATGTTTTGAACCATTCCAGTGACACTAGTTATAGATTCCGATGCTACACTCCAGGTTTACTGTATCCCTTGGACCTTGTTTTTGACGGTGAAACACAGAAATTGCATCTGAATAAATAGAAAAGGCACAATGCCGACTTAAGTACAAGAAGACTGACTCTTCTTACTGTCTATGTTTTGAACCATTCCTGTGACACTAGTTATAGATTCCGATGCTTAACTTCATGTTTACTGTATCCCTTGGACCGTCTTATTTGCAATGAAACACAGAAATTGCATCGGAATTAAATACAAAAGGCACAGTGCCGACTTAAGTACAGGAATTCTGACTCTTCCTAATGTCTATGTTTTGAACCATTCCTGTGTCACTAGTTATAGATAACGATGCTTGACTTCAGGTTTACTGTTTCCCTTGAACCTTCTTATTGACGATGAAACACAGAAATTGCATCCGAATTAAATACAAAAGGCACAATGCCGACTTAAGTACATGAAGACCAACTCTTCCTACTGACTATGTTTGAACCGTTCCTGTGACACTAGTTATGGATTCCGATGTTTCACTTGAGGTTTACTGTATCCCTTTGACCTTCTTGTTGACGATGAAACACAGAAATTGCATCGGAATTTAATACCAAAGGCACAATGCCGATTTAAGTACAAGGAAGACTGACTCGTCTTACTGTCTATGTTTTAACCATTCCTGTGACACTAGTTATGGATTCCGACGTTTCACTCCAGGTTTACTGTTTCCCTTGGACCTTCTTATTGACGATGAAACTCAGAAATTGCATCGGAATTAAATACAAAAGGCACAATGCCGACTTAAGTACATGAAAACCGACACTTCCTACTGTCTATTATTTGAACCATTCCTGTGACACTAGTTATAGATTCCGATGCTTCACTTGAGGTTTACTGTATTCCTTGGACCTTCTTATTGACTATGAAACACAGAAATTGCATCGGAATTAAATGCAAAAGGCACAATGCCGACTTAACTACAAGAAGACTGACTCATCTTAATGTCTATGTTCTGAACCATTCCTGTGACACTAGTTATAGATTCCGACGCTTCACTCCAGGTTTACTGTATCCCTTGGACCTTCTTATTGACGATGAAGCACAGAAATTGCATCGGAATTAAATACAAAAGGCACAATGCCGGCTTAAGTACATGAAGACCGACTCTTCCTACTGACTATGCTTTGAACCATTCCTGTGACACTAGTTATAGAATCCGATGCTTCACTTGAGGTTTACTGTATCCCTTGGACCTTCTTATTGACGAGGAAACACAGAAATTGCATCGGAATGAAATACAAAAGGCACAATGCCGACTTAAGTACAAGAAGACTGACTCATCCTACTGTCTATGTTCTGAACCATTCCTGTGACACTAGTTATAGATTCCGATGCTTCACTTCAGGTTTACTGTATCCCTTGGACCTTCTTATTGACGATGAAATACAGAAATCGCATCGGAATTAACACAATAGGCACACTGCCGACTTAAGTACAAAAAGACTGACTCCTCTTACTGACTATGATTTGAACCATTCCTGTGACACTAGTTATAGAATCCGATGCTTCACTTCAGCTTTACTGTACCCCTCTGACCTACATTTAGACGATGAAACACAGAAATTGCATCGGAATTAAATAGAAAAGGCACAATGCCGACTTAAGTACAAGAAGACTGACTCTTGCTACTGTCTATGTTTTGAACCATTCCTGTGAGACTAGTTATAGATTGCGATGCTTCCCTTCAGGTTTACTGTATCCCTCTGACCTTCTTATTGACGATGAAACACAGAAATTGCATCGGAATTAAATACAAAAGGCACAATGCCGACTTAAGTACATGAAGACCGACACCACCTACTGACTATGATTTGAACCATTCCTGTGACACTAGTTATAGATTCCGATGCGTCACTTCAGGTTTACTGTATCCCTCTGACCTTCTTATTGACGGTGAAACACAGAAATTGCATCGGAATTAAATACAAGAGGCACAATGCCGACATAAGTACAAGAAGACTGACTCTTTTTACTGACTATGATTTGAACCATTCCTGTGAGACTGGTTATAGATTGCGATGCTTCCCTTCAGGTTTACTTTATCCCTCTGACCTTCTTATTGACCATGAAACACAGAAATTGCATCCGAATTATATACAAAAAGGAAAATGCCGACTTAAGTACACGAAGACTGATTCTTCTTACTGTCTATGATTTGAACCATTCCTGTGACACTAGTTATAGATTCCGATGCTACACTCCAGGTTTACTGTATCCTTTGGACCTTCTTATTGACGATGAAACAAAGAAATTACATCGGAATTAAATAGAAAATGCACAATGTCAACTTAAGTACAAGAAGACTGACTCTTCTTACTGTCGATGTTTTGAACCATTCCTGTGACACTAGTTATAGATTCCGATGCTTCACTCCAGGTTTACTGTATCCCTTGGACCTTGTTATTGACGATGAAACACAGAAATTGCTTCGGAAATAAATAGAAAAGGCACAATGCGGACTTAAGTACAAGAAGACTGACTCTTCTTACTGACTATGTTTCGAACCATATCTGTGACACTAGTTATAGATTCCGATGCTTCACTTCAGGTTTACTGTATACCTTAGACCTTCTTATTGACGATGAAACACAGAAATTGCATCGGAGTTAAATACAAAAGGCACAATGCCGACTTAAGTACAAGAAGACTGACCCTTCCTACTGTCTATGTTTTGAACTATTCCTGTGACACTAGTTTTGGATTCCGATGCTTCACTTCAGGTTTACTGTATCCCTATGATCTTCTTATTGACGATGAAACACAGAAATTGCATCGGAATTAAATACAAAAGGCACAATGCCGACTTAAGTACAAGAAGACTGCCTCTTCCTACTGTCTATGATTTGAACCATTCCTGTGACAATAGTTATAGATTCCGATGCTTCACTTCAGGTTTAGTTTATCCCTCTGACCTTATTGCCGATGAAACACAGATATTGCATCGGTGTTACATACAAAAGGCACAATGCCGACTTAAGGACAAGAAGATAGACCCTTCTTACTGACTATGTTTTGAACCATTCCTGTGACACTAGTTATAGATTCCGATGCTTCACTTTAGTTTTACTGTCTCCCTTGGACTTTCTTATTGACGATGATTCACAGAAATTGCATCGGAATTAAACACAAAAGGCACAATGCCGACTTAAGTACAAAAAGACTGACTCTTCTTACTTTCTATATTTTGAACAATTCCAGTGCCACTAGTTATAGATTCCCATGCTTCACTTTAGGTTTACTGTATACCTTGGACCTTCTTATTGACGATGAGACACAGAAATTGCAATGGAATAAAATAGAAAAGGCACAATGTCGACTTAAGTACAAGAAGATTGACTCGTCTTACTGACTATGATTTGAACCATTCCTGTGACACTAGTTATATATTCCGATGCTTCACTTCAGGTTTACTGTATACCTTGGACCTTCTTGTTGACGATGAAACACAGAAATTGCTTCGGAATTAAATACAAAAGGCACAATGCCGACTTAAGTACAAGAAGACTGACTCTTCTTACTGTCTATATTTTGAACCATTCCAGTGACACGAGTTATAGATTCTGATGCTTCATTTCAGGTTTACTGTATACCTTGGACCTTCTTATTGACGATGAAACACAGAAATTGCATCGGAATTAAATACAAAAGGCACAATGCCGGCTTAAGTACAAGAAGACTGACTCTCCCTACTGTCTATGTTTTGAACCATTCCTGTGACCCTAGTTTTGGAATCCGATGCTTCACTTTAGGTTTACTGTATCCCTCTGACCTTCTTATTGACGATGAAACACAGAAATTGCATCGCAATTAAATACAAAAGGCACAATGCCGGCTTAAGTACAAGAAGACTGACTCTCCCTACTGTCTATGTTTTGAACCATTCCTGTGACCCTAGTTTTGGAATCCGATGCTTCACTTTAGGTTTACTGTATCCCTAGGACCTTGTTATTGACGACGTAACACAGAAATTGCATCGGAATTAATTACAAAAGTCACAATGCCGACTTAAGGACAAGAAGACTGACTCTTCTTACTGACTATTCTTTGAACCATTCCTGTGACACTAGCTATAGATTCCGATGCTTCACTTCAGGTTTACTGTATCCCTCTGATCTTCTTATTGACGGTGAAACACAGAAATTGCATCGGAATTTAATACAGATTGCACAATGCCAACTTAAGTACAAGAAGACTGACTCTTCTTACAGTCTATGTTTTGAACCATTCCAGTGACACTAGTTATAGATTCCGATGCTACACTCCAGGTTTACTGTATCCCTTGGACCGTCTTACTTGCAATGAAAGACAGAAATTGCATCGGAATTAAATACAAAAGGCACAGTGCCGACTTAAGTACAAGAAGACTGACTTATCCTAATGTCTATGTTTTGAACCATTCCTGTGTCACTAGTTATAGATTCCGACGCTTCACTCCAGGTTTACTGTATCCCTTGGACCTTCTTATTGACGATGAAGCACAAAAATTGCATCGGAATTAAATACAAAAGGCACAATGCCGGCTTAAGTACATGAAGACCGACTCTTCCTACTGACTATGTTTTGAACCATTCCTGTGACACTAGTTATAGAATCCCATGCTTCACTTGAGGTTTACTGTATCCCTAGGACCTTCTTATTGACGATGAAACACAGAAATTGCATCGGAATTAAATACAAAAGGCACAATGCCGACTTAAGTACAAGAAGACTGACTCATCTTACTGTCTATGTTCTGAACCATTCCTGTGACACTAGTTATAGAGTCCGATGCTTCACTTCAGCTTTACTGTACCCCTCTGACCTACTTTTTGACGATGAAACATAGAAATTGCATCGGAATTAAATAGAAAAGGCACAATGCCGACTTAAGTACAAGAAGACTGACTCCTCCTACTGTCTGTGTTTTGAACCATTCCTGTGACACTAGTTATAGATTCCGATGCTTCACTTCAGGTTTACAGTATCCCTTGGACCTTCTTATTGACGATGAAACACAGAAATTGCCTAGGAATTATATACAAAAGGCACAATGCCGACTTAAGTACAAGAAGACTGACTCCTTTTACTGACTATGTTTTGAACCATTCCTGAGAGACTAGTTATAGATTGCGATGCTTCCCTTCAGGTTTACTGTATCCCTCTGACCTTCTTATTGACGATGAAACACAGAAATTGCATCGGAATTAAATACAAAAGGCACAATGCCGACTTAAGTACATGAAGACCGACACTACCTACTGACTATGATTTGAACCATTCCTGTGACACTAGTTATAGATTCCGATGCGTCACTTCAGGTTTACTGTATCCCTCTGACCTTCTTATTGACGGTGAAACACAGAAATTGCATCGGAATTAAACACAAGAGGCACAATGCCGACATAATTACAAGAAGACTGACTCTTTTTACTGACTATGATTTGAACCATTCCTGTGAGACTGGTAATAGATTGCGATGCATCCCTTCAGGTTTACTTTATCCCTCTGACCTTCGTATTGACGATGAAACACAGAAATTGCATCTGAATTAAATACAAAAGCCACAATGCCGACTTAAGTACATGAAGACCGACACTTCCAACTGACTATGATTTGAACCATTCCTGTGACACTAGTTATAGGTTCCGATGCTTCACTTGAGGTTTACTGTATCCCTTGGACCTTCTTATTGACGATGAAACACAGAAATTGCCTGGGAATGAAATACAAAAGGCACAATGCCGACTTAAGTACAAGAAGACTGACTCCTTTTACTGACTATGTTTTGAAACATTCCTGTGAGACTAGTCATAGATTCCGAAGCTTCACTTCAGGTTTACTCTATCCCTCTGACCTTCTTATTGACGATGAAACACAGAAATTGTATCGGAATTAAATACAAAAGGCACAATGCCGACTTACGTACATGAAGACCGACACTTCCTACTGACTATGATTTGAACCACTCCTGTGACACTAGTTATGGATTCCGATGCGTCACTTCAGGTTTACTGTATCCCTCTGACTTTCTTATTGACGATGAAACACAGAAATTGCATCGGAATTAAATACAAGAGGCACAATGCCGACTTAAGTACAAGAAGACTGACTCTTCTTACTGACTATGATTTGAACCATTCCTGTGAGACTAGTTATAGATTCCGATGCTTCACTTGAGGTTTACTGTATCCCTTGGACCTTCTTATTGACGATGAAGCACAGAAATTGCATCGGAATTAAATACAAAAGGCACAATGCCGACATAAGTACAAGAAGACTGACTCATCTTACTGTCTATGATCTGAACCATTCCTGTGACACTAGTTATAGATTCCGATGCTTCACTTCAGGTTTACTGTATCCCTTGGACCTTCTTATTGACGATGAAATACAGAAATCGCATCGGAATTAACACAATAGGAACACTGCCGACTTTAGTACAAAAAGACTGACTCCTCTTACTGACTTTGTTTTGAACCATTCCTGTGACACTAGTTATAGATTCCGATCCTTCACTTCAGGTTTACTGTATCCCTCTGACGTTCTTATTGACGATGAAACACAGAAATTGCATCGGAGTTAAATACAAATTGCACAATGCCGACATAAGTTCAAGAAGACTGACTCTTCTTACTCTCTATATTTTGAACAATTCCAGTGACACGAGTTATAGATTCTGATGCTTCATTTCAAGTTTACTGTATACCTTGGACTTTCCTATTGACGATGAAACACAGAAATTGCATCGGCATTAAATAGAAAATGCACAATGTCGACTTAAGTACAGGAAGAGTGACTCGTTTTACTTCCTATGTCTTGAACCATTCCTGTGACACTAGTTATAGATTCCGATGCTTCACTTGAGGTTTACTGTATCTCTTGGACCTTGTTATTGACGACGTAACACAGAAATTGCATCGGAATTAAATACAAAAGTCACAATGCCGTCTTGAGTACAAGAAGACTGACTCTTCATACTGTCTATGTTTTGAACCATTCCAGTGGCACTGGTTAAAGATTAAGATGCTACACTCCAGGTATACTGTATCCCTTGGACCTTGTTATTGACGATGAAACACAGAAATTGCATCGGAATTAAATAGAAAAGGCACAATACCGACTTAAGTACAAGAAGACTGACACTTCTTATTGTCTATGTTTTGAACCATTCCTGTGACACTAGTTATAGATTCCGATGCTTCACCTCAGGTTTACTGTATCCCTTGGACCTTCTTATTGAAGATGAAACACAGAAATTGCATCGGAATTAAATAGAAAATGCAAAATTCCGACTTAAGTACACGAAGACTGACACTTCTTAATGTCTATGATTTGAACCATTCCTGTGACACTAGTTATAGATTCCGATGCTTCACTCCAGGCTTACTATATCCCATGCACCTTCTTATTGACGATGAAACACAGAAATTGCATCGGAATTAAATACAAAAGGCACAGTGCCGACTTAAGTACAAGAAACTTACTCTTCCTGATGTCTATGTTTTGAACCATTCCTGTGTCACTAGTTATAGATTACGATGCCTCACTTCAGGTTTACTGTATCCCTTGGACCTTCTTGTTGACGATGAAATACAGAAATTGCATCGGAATTTAATACTAAAGGCACAATGCCGATTTAAGTACAAGGAAGACTGACTCTTCTTACTGTCTATGTTTTAACCATTCCTGTGACACTAGTTATAGATTCCGACGCTTCACTCCAGGTTTACTGTTTCCCTTGGACCTACTTATTGACGATGAAACACAGAAATTGCATCGGAATTAAATACAAAAGGCACATTGCCGACTTTAGTACATGAAGACCGACACTTCCTACTGGCTATGATTTGAACCATTCCTGTGACACTAGTTATAGATTCCGATGCTTCATTTGAGGTTTACTGTATCCCTTGGAAGCTTCGTATTGACGATGAAACACAGAAATTGCATCGGATTTAAATGCAAAAGGCACAATGCCGACTTAAGTACAAGAAGACTGCCTTATCTTACTGTCTATGTTCTGAACCATTCCTGTGACACTAGTTATAGATTCCGACGCTTCACTCCAGGTTTACTGTATCCCTCGGACCTTCTTATTGACGATGAAGCACAGAAATTGCATCGGAATTAAATACAAAAGGCACAATGCCGACTTAAGTACATGACGACCGACTCTTCCGACTGACTATGTTTTGAACCATTCCTGTGACACTAGTTATAGATTCCGATGCTTCACTTGAGGTTTACTGTAGGCCTTGGACCTTCTTATTGACGATGAAACACAGAAATTGCATCGGAATTAAATACAAAAGGCACAATGCCGACTAGAGTACAAGAAGACTGACTCATCTTACTGTCTATGTTCTGAACCATTCCTGTGACACTAGTTATAGATTCCGATGCTTCACTTCAGGTTTACTGTATCCCTTGGACCTTCTTGTTGACGATGAAATACAGAAATCGCATCGGAATTAACACAATAGGCACACTGCCAACTTAAGTACAAAAAGATTGACTCCTCTTACTGACTAAGCTTTGAACCATTCCTGTGACACTACTTATAGATTCCGATGCTTCACTTCAGGTTTACTGTACCCCTATGACCTACTTTTTGACGATGAAACACAGAAATTGCATCGGAATTAAATAGAAGAGGCACAATGCCGACTTAAGTACAAGAAGACTGACTCTTCCTACTGTCTATGTTTTGAACCATTCCTGTGACACTAGTTATAGATTCCGATGCTTCACTTCAGGTTTACTGTATCCCTTGGACCTTCTTATTGACGATGAAACACAGAAATTGCCTCGGAATTAAATACAAAATGCAACAATGCCGACTTATGTACAAGAAGACTGACTCCTTTTACTGACTATCTTTTGAACCATTCCTGTGAGACTAGTTATAGATTGCGATGCTTCCCTTCAGGTTTACCGTATCCCTCTGACCTTTTTATTGACGATGAAACACAGAAATTGCATCGGAATTAAATAGAAAAGGCACAATGTCGACTTGAGTACAAGAAGACTGACTCGTCTTACTTCCTATGTCTTGAACCATTCCTGTGACACTAGTTATAGATTCCGATGCTTCACTTGAGGTTTACTGTATCCCTTGGACCTTGTTGTTCACGACGTAACACAGAAATTGCATCGGAATTAAATAGAAAAGTCACAATTCCGACTAAAGTACAAGAAGACTGACTCTTCTTACTGACTATGATTAGAACGATACCTGTGACACTAGCTATAGATTCCGATGCTTCATCTCAGGTTTACTGTATCCCTCTGACCTTCTTATTGACGATGAAACACAGAAATTGCGTCGGAATTAAATACAAAAGGCACAATGCCGACTTAAGAACACGAAGACAATCTCTTCTTACTGACCATGTTTTGAACCATTCCTGTGACACTAGTTATAGATTCCGATGATTCACTTCAGGTTTACTGTTTCCCTTGGACCTTCTTATTGACGATGAAACACTGAAATTGCATCGCAATTAAATACAAAATGCACAATGCCGACTTAACTACAAGAAGACTGACTCCTCTACTGTCTATGTTTGAACCACTTCTGTGACACTAGTTATAGAGTCCGATGCTTCACTTCAGGTTTACTGTATCCCTTGGGATTTCTTATTGACGATGAATCACAGAAATTGCATCGGAATTAAATACAAAAGGCACAATGCCGACTTAAGTACAAGAAGACTGACTCTTCTTACTGTCTATATTTTGAACCATTCCAGTGACACGAGTTATAGGTTCTGATGCTTCATTTCAGGTTTACTGTATACCTTGGACCTTCTTATAGACGATGAAACACAGAAATTGCATCGGAATTAAATACAAAAGGCACAATGCCGGCTTAAGTACAAGAAGACTGACTGTCCCTACTGTCTATGTTTTGAACCATTCCTGTGACCCTAGTTTTGGAATCCGATGCTTCACTTTAGGTTTACTGTATCCCTCTGACCTTCTTATTGACGATGAAACACAGAAATTGCATCGGAATTAAGTAGAAAAGGCACAATGTCAACTTAAGTACAAGAAGACTGACTCGTCTTGCTTCCTATGTCTTGAACCATTCCTGTGACACTAGTAATAGATTCCGATGCTTCACTTGAGGTTTACTGTATCCCTAGGACCTTGTTATTGACGACGTAACACAGAAATTGCATCGGAATTAAATACAAAAGTCACAATGCCGACTTAAGGACAAGAAGACTGACTCTTCTTACTGACTATTCTTTGAACCATTCCTGTGACACTAGCTATAGATTCCGATGCTTCACTTCAGGTTTACTGCATCCCTCTGATCTTCTTATTGACGGTGAAACACAGAAATTGCATCGGAATTTAATACAGATTGCACAATGCCAACTTAAGTACCAGAAGACTGACTCCTCTTACTGTCTATGTTTTGAACCATTCCTGTGACACTAGTTATAGATTCCGATGCTACACTCCAGGTTTACTGTATCCCTTGGACCGTCTTATTTGCAATGAAAGACAGAAATTGCATCGGAATTAAATACAAAAGGCACAGTGCCGATATAAGTACAAGAAGACTGACTCTTCCTAATGTCTATGTTTTGAACCATTCCTGTGTCACTAGTTATAGATTCCGACGCTTCACTCCAGGTTTACTGTATCCCTTGGACCTTCGTATTGACGATGAAGCACAAAAATTGCATCGGAATTAAATACAAAAGGCACAATGCCGGCTTAAGTACATGAAGACCGACTCTTCCTACTGACTATGCTTTGAACCATTCCTGTGACACTAGTTATAGAATCCCATGCTTCACTTGAGGTTTACTGTATCCCTTGGACCTTCTTATTGACGATGAAACACAGAAATTGCATCGGAATTAAATACAAAAGGCACAATGCCGACTTAAGTACAAGAAGACTGACTCATCTTACTGTCTATGTTCTGAACCATTCCTGTGACACTAGTTATAGAGTCCGATGCTTCACTTCAGCTTTACTGTACCCCTCTGACCTACTTTTTGACGATGAAACATAGAAATTGCATCGGAATTAAATAGAAAAGGCACAATGCCGACTTAAGTACAAGAAGACTGACTCCTCCTACTGTCTATGTTTTGAACCATTCCTGTGACACTAGTTATAGATTCCGATGCTTCACTTCAGGTTTACAGTATCCCTTGGACCTTCTTATTGACGATGAAACACAGAAATTGCGTAGGAATTAAATACAAAAGGCACAATGCCGACTTAAGTACAAGAAGACTGACTCCTTTTACTGACTATGTTTTGAACCATTCCTGAGAGACTAGTTATAGATTGCGATGCTTCCCTTCAGGTTTACTGTATCCCTCTGACCTTCTTATTGACGATGAAACACAGAAATTGCATCGGAATTAAATACAAAAGGCACAATGCCGACTTAAGTACATGAAGACCGACACTACCTACTGACTATGATTTGAACCATTCCTGTGACACTAGTTATAGATTCCGATGCGTCACTTCAGGTTTACTGTATCCCTCTGACCTTCTTATTGACGGTGAAACACAGAAATTGCATCGGAATTAAATACAAGAGGCACAATGCCGACATAATTACAAGAAGACTGGCTCTTTTTACTGACTATGATTTGAACCATTCCTGTGAGACTGGTAATAGATTGCGATGCATCCCTTCAGGTTTACTTTATCCCTCTGACCTTTTTATTGACGATGAAACACAGAAATTGCATCTGAATTAAATACAAAAGCCACAATGCCGACTTAAGTACATGAAGACCGACACTTCCAACTGACTATGATTTGAACCATTCCTGTGACACTAGTTATAGGTTCCGATGCTTCACTTGAGGTTTACTGTATCCCTTGGACCTTCTTATTGACGATGAAACACAGAAATTGCCTGGGAATGAAATACAAAAGGCACAATGCCGACTTAAGTACAAGAAGACTGACTCCTTTTACTGACTATGTTTTGAAACATTCCTGTGAGACTAGTCATAGATTCCGATGCTTCACTTCAGGTTTACTCTATCCCTCTGACCTTCTTATTGACGATGAAACACAGAAATTGTATCGGAATTAAATACAAAAGGCACAATGCCGACTTACGTACATGAAGACCGACACTTCCTACTGACTATGATTTGAACCACTCCTGTGACACTAGTTATGGATTCCGATGCGTCACTTCAGGTTTACTGTATCCCTCTGACCTTCTTATTGACGATGAAACACAGAAATTGCATCGGAATTAAATACAAGAGGCACAATGCCGACTTAAGTACAAGAAGACTGTCTCTTCTTACTGACTATGATTTGAACCATTCCTGTGAGACTAGTTATAGATTCCGATGCTTCACTTGAGGTTTACTGTATCCCTTGGACCTTCTTATTGACGATGAAGCACAGAAATTGCATCGGAATTAAATACAAAAGGCACAATGCCGACATAAGTACAAGAAGACTGACTCATCTTACTGTCTATGATCTGAACCATTCCTGTGACACTAGTTATAGATTCCGATGCTTCACTTCAGGTTTACTGTATCCCTTGGAATTTCTTATTGACGATGAAATATAGAAATCGCATCGGAATTAACACAATAGGAACACTGCCGACTTAAGTACAAAAAGACTGACTCCTCTTACTGACTTTGTTTTGAACCATTCCTGTGACACTAGTTATAGATTCCGATCCTTCACTTCAGGTTTACTGTATCCCTCTGACGTTCTTATTGACGATGAAACACAGAAATTGCATCGGAGTTAAATACAAATTGCACAATGCCGACATAAGTTCAAGAAGACTGACTCTTCTTACTCTCTATATTTTGAACAATTCCAGTGACACGAGTTATAGATTCTGATGCTTCATTTCAAGTTTACTGTATACCTTGGACTTTCCTATTGACGATGAAACACAGAAATTGCATCGGAATTAAATAGAAAATGCACAATGTCGACTTAAGTACAAGAAGACTGACTCGTCTTACTTCCTATGTCTTGAACCATTCCTGTGACACTAGTTATAGATTCCGATGCTTCACTTGAGGTTTACTGTATCCCTTGGACCTTGTTATTGACGACGTAACACAGAAATTGCATCGGAATTAAATACAAAAGTCACAATGCCGACTTAAGTACAAGAAGACTGACTCTTCATACTGTCTATGTTTTGAACCATTCCAGTGGCACTAGTTAAAGATTAAGATGCTACACTCCAGGTATACTGTATCCCTTGGACCTTGTTATTGACGATGAAACACAGAAATTGCATCGGAATTAAATAGAAAAGGCACAATACCGACTTAAGTACAAGAGGACTGACTCTTCTTATTGTCTATGTTTTGAACCATTCCTGTGACACTAGTTATAGATTCCGATGCTTCACCTCAGGTTTACTGTATCCCTTGGACCTTCTTATTGACGATGAAACACAGAAATTGCATCGGAATTAAATAGAAATGCCAAAATTCCGACTTAAGTACACGAAGACTGACACTTCTTACTGTCTATGATTTGAACCATTCCTGTGACACTAGTTATAGATTCCGATGCTTCACTCCAGGCTTACTATATCCCATGCACCTTCTTATTGACGATGAAACACAGAAATTGCATCGGAATTAAATACAAGAGGCACAATGCAGACTTAAGGATAAGAAGACTGACTCTTCTTACTTACTTTGTTATGAACCATTCCTGTGACACTAGTTATAGATTCCGATGCTTCACTTCAGGTTTACTGTATCCCTTGGACCGTCTTATTTGCAATGAAACACAGAAATTGCATCGGAATTAAATACAAAAGGCACAGTGCCGACTTAAGTACAAGAAACTTACTCTTCCTGATGTCTATGTTTTGAACCATTCCTGTGTCACTAGTTATAGATTACGATGCCTCACTTCAGGTTTACTGTATCCCTTGGACCTTCTTGTTGACGATGAAATACAGAAATTGCATCGGAATTTAATACTAAAGGCACAATGCCGATTTAAGTACAAGGAAGACTGACTCTTCTTACTGTCTATGTTTTAACCATTCCTGTGACACTAGTTATAGATTCCGACGCTTCACTCCAGGTTTACTGTTTCCCTTGGACCTATCTATTGACGATGAAACACAGAAATTGCATCGGAATTAAATACAAAAGGCACAATGCTGACTTAAGTACATGACGACCGACTCTTCCGACTGACTATGTTTTGAACCATTCCTGTGACACTAGTTATAGATTCCGATGCTTCACTTGAGGTTTACTGTAGGCCTTGGACCTTCTTATTGACGATGAAACACAGAAATTGCATCGGAATTAAATACAAAAGGCACAATGCCGACTTGAGTACAAGAAGACTGACTCATCTTGCTGTCTATGTTCTGAACCATTCCTGTGACACTAGTTATAGATTCCGATGCTTCACTTCAGGTTTACTGTATCCCTTGGACCTTCTTATTGACGATGAAATACAGAAATCGCATCGGAATTAACACAATAGGCACACTGCCAACTTAAGTACAAAAAGATTGACTCCTCTTACTGACTAAGCTTTGAACCATTCCTGTGACACTACTTATAGATTCCGATGCTTCACTTCAGGTTTACTGTACCCCTATGACCTACTTTTTGACGATGAAACACAGAAATTGCATCGGAATTAAATAGAAGAGGCACAATGCCGACTTAAGTACAAGAAGACTGACTCTTCCTACTGTCTATGTTTTGAACCATTCCTGTGACACTAGTTATAGATTCCGATGCTTCACTTCAGGTTTACTGTATCCCTTGGACCTTCTTATTGACGATGAAACACAGAAATTGCCTCGGAATTAAATACAAAAGGCAACAATGCCGACTTATGTACAAGAAGACTGACTCCTTTTACTGACTATCTTTTGAACCATTCCTGTGAGACTAGTTATAGATTGCGATGCTTCCCTTCAGGTTTACCGTATCCCCCTGACCTTTTTAGTGACGATGAAACACAGAAATTGCATCGGAATTAAATAGAAAAGGCACAATGTCGACTTGAGTACAAGAAGACTGACTCGTCTTACTTCCTATGTCTTGAACCATTCCTGTGACACTAGTTATAGATTCCGATGCTTCACTTGAGGTTTACTGTATCCCTTGGACCTTGTTGTTCACGACGTAACACAGAAATTGCATCGGAATTAAATAGAAAAGTCACAATGCCGACTTAAGTACAAGAAGACTGACTCTTCTTACTGACTATGATTAGAACGATTCCTGTGACACTAGCTATAGATTCCGATGCTTCATCTCAGGTTTACTGTATCCCTCTGACCTTCTTATTGACGATGAAACACAGAAATTGCGTCGGAATTAAATACAAATTGCACAAAGCCGACTTAAGTACAAGAAGACTGACTCTTCTTACTGTCTATGTTTTGAACCATTTCAGTGACACTAGTTATAGATTCCGATGCTACACTCCAGGTGTACTGTATCCCTTGGACCTTGTTATTGACGATGAAACACAGAAATTGCATCGGGATAAAATACAAAAGGCACAATGCCAACTTAAGTACAAGAAGACTGTCTCTTCTTACTGTCTATGTTTTGAACCATTCCTGTGACACTAGTTATAAATTCCGATGCTTCACCTCAGGTGTACTGTATCCCTTGGACCTTCTTATTGACGATGAAGCACAGAAATTGCATCGGAATTAAATAGAAAAGGCCAAATTCCGACTTAAGTACACGAAGACTGACACTTCTTACTGTCTATGATTTGAACCATTCCTGTGACACTAGTTATAGATTCCGATGAGTCACTTGAGGTTTACTGATTCCCTTGGACCTTCTTATTGACGATGAAACACAGAAATTGCATCGGAATTAAATGCAAAAGTCACAATGAAGACTTAAGTACAAGAAGACTGACTCATCTTACTGTCTATGTTCTGAACCATTCCTGTGACACTAGTTATAGATTCCGACGTTTCACTCCAGGTTTACTGTACCCTCGGACCTTCTTATTGACGATGAAGCACAGAAATTGCATCGGAATTAAATACAAAAGGCACAATGCCGACTTAAGTACAAGAACAGTGACTCCTTTTACTGACTATGTTTTGAACCATTCCTGTGAGACTAGTTATAGATTGCGATGCTTCCCTTCAGGTTTACTGTATGACTCTGACCTTCTTATTGACGATGAAACACAGAAATCGCATCGGAATTAAATACAAAAGGCACAATGCCGACTTAAGTACATGAAGAACGACACTTCCTACTGACTATGATTTGAACCATTCCTGTGACACTAGTTATAGATTTCGATGCGTCACTTCAGGTTTATTGTTTCCCTCTGACCTTGTTATTGACGATGAAACACAGGAATTGCATCGGAATTAAATACAAGAGGGACAATGCCGAGTTAAGTACAAGAAGACTGACTCTTCTTACTGACTATGATTCCTACTATTCCTGTGAGACTAGTTATAGATAGTGATGCTTCCCTTCAGGTTTACTGTGTCCCTCTGACCTTCTTATTGACGATGAAACACAGAAATTGCATCGGAATTAAATACAAAAGGCACAATGCCGACTTAAGTACATGAAGACCGACACTTCCTACTGACTATGATTTGAACCATTCCTGTGACACTAGTTATAGATTCCGATGCGTCACTTCAGGTTTACTGTATCCCTCTGACCTTGTTATTGACGATGGAACACAGAAATTGCATCGGAATTAAATACAAGAGGGACAATGCCGACTTAAGTACAAGAAGACTGACTCTTCTTACTGACTATGATTTGAACTATTCCTGTGAGACTAGTTATAGATTGTGATGCTTCTCTTCAGGTTTACTGCATCCCTCTGACCTTCTTATTGACGATGAAGCACAGAAATTGCATCGGAATTAAATACAAAAGGCGCAAGGCCGACTTAAGTACATGAAGACCGACTCTTCCTACTGACTATGATTTGAACCATTCCTGTGACACTAGTTATAGATTCCGATGAGTCACTTGAGGTTTACTGTGTCCCTTGGACCTTCTTATTGACGATGAAACACAGAAATAGCATCGAAATTAAATGCAAGAGGCACAATGCAGACTTAAGTATAAGAAGACTGACTCTTCTTACTTACTTTGTTTTGAACCATTCCTGTGACGCTAGTTATAGATTGCGATGCTTCACTTCAGGTTTACTGTATCCCTCTGACCTTGTTATTGACGATGAAACACAGAAATTGCATCGGAATTAAATACAAGAGGGACATTGCCGAGTTAAGTACAAGAAGACTGACTCTTCTTACTGACTATGATTCCTACTATTCCTGTGAGACTAGTTATAGATTGTGATGCTTCCCTTCAGGTTTACTGTATCCCTCTGACCTTCTTATTGACGATGAAACACAGAAATTGCATCGGAATTAAATACAAAAGGCACAATGCCGACTTAAGTACACGAAGACCGACACTTCCTACTGACTATGATTTGAACCATTCCTGTGACACTAGTTATAGATTCCGATGCTTCACTTGAGGTTTACTGTATTCCTTGGACCTTCTTATTGACGATGAAACACAGAAATTGCCTCGGAATTAAATACAAAACGCACAATGCCGACTTAAGTACAAGAAGACTAACTCCTTTTACTGACTATGTTTTGAACCACTCCTGTGAGACTAGTTATAGATTGCGATGCTTCACTTCAGGTTTACTGTATCCCTCTGACCTTCTTATTGACGATGAAACACAGAAATCGCATCGGAATTAAATACAAATGGCACAAAGCCGACTTAAGTACATGAAGACCGACACTTCCTACTGACTATGATTTGAACCATTCCTGTGTCACTATTTATAGATTCCGATGCGTCACTTCAGGTTTACTGTATCCCTCTGACCTTGTTATTGACGTTGAAACACAGAAATTGCATCGGAATTAAATACAAGAGAGACAATGCCGACTTAAGTACAAGAAGACTGACCCTTCTTACTGACTATGATTTGAACTATTCCTGTGAGACTAGTTATAGATTGTGATGCTTCCCTTCAGGTTTACTGTATCCCTCTGACCATCTTATTGACGATGAAACACAGAAATTGCATCGGCATTAAATTCAAAAGGCAGAATGAGGACTTAAGTGCATGAACACCGACACTTCCTACTGACTATGGTTTGAACCATTCCTGTGACACTAGTCATAGATTCCGATGCTTCACTTGAGGTTTACTGTATCGCTTGGACCTTCTTATTGACGATGAAACGCAGAAATTGCATCGGAATTAAATACAAAAGGCACAATGCCGACTTAAGTACATGAAGACCGACACTTCCTACTGACTATGATTTGAACCATTCCTGTGACACTAGTTATAGATTCCGATGAGTCACTTGAGGTTTACTGATTCCCTTGGACCTTCTTATTGACGATGAAACACAGAAATTGCATCGGAATTAAATGCAAAAGTCACAATGAAGACTTAAGTACAAGAAGACTGACTCATCTTACTGTCTATGTTCTGAACCATTCCTGTGACACTAGTTATAGATTCCGACGCTTCACTCCAGGTTTACTGTATCCCTCGGACCTTCTTATTGACGATGAAGCACAGAAATTGCATCGGAATTAAATACAAAAGGCACAATGCCGACTTAAGTACAAGAAGAGTGACTCCTTTTACTGACTATGTTTTGAACCATTACTGAGAGACTAGTTATAGATTGCGATGCTTCCCTTCAGGTTTACTGTATGACTCTGACCTTCTTATTGACGATGAAACACAGAAATCGCATCGGAATTAAATACAAAAGGCACAATGCCGACTTAAGTACATGAAGAACGACACTTCCTACTGACTATGATTTGAACCATTCCTGTGACACTAGTTATAGATTTCGATGCGTCACTTCAGGTTTACTGTATCCCTCTGACCTTGTTATTGACGATGAAACACAGGAATTGCATCGGAATTAAATACAAGATGGACAATGCCGAGTTAAGTACAAAAAGACTGACTCTTCTTACTGACTATGATTCCTACTATTCCTGTGAGACTAGTTATAGATAGTGATGCTTCCCTTCAGGTTTACTGTATCCCTCTGACCTTCTTATTGACGATGAAACACAGAAATTGCATCGGAATTAAATACAAAAGGCACAATGCCGACTTAAGTACATGAAGACCGACACTTCCTACTGACTATGATTTGAACCATTCCTGTGACACTAGTTATAGATTCCGATGCTTCACTTGAGGTTTACTGTATCCCTTGGACCCTCTTATGGACGATGAAACACAGAAATTGCCTCGGAATTAAATACAAAAGGCACAATGCCGACTTAAGTACAAGAAGACTAACTCCTTTTACTGACTATGTTTTGAACCACTCATGTGAGACTAGTTATAGATTGCGATGCTTCACTTCAGGTTTACTGTATCCCTGTGACCTTCTTATTGACAATGAAACACAGAAATCGCATCGGAATTATATACAAAAGGCTCAATGCCGACTTAAGTACATGAAGACCGACACTTCCCACTGACTATGATTTGAACCATTCCTGTGACACTAGTTATAGATTCCGATGCGTCACTTCAGGTTTACTGTATCCCTCTGACCTTGTTATTGACGATGAAACACAGAAATTGCATCGGAATTAAATACAAGAGGGACAATGCCGACCTAAGTACAAGAAGACTGACTCTTCTTACTGACTATGATTTGAACTATTCCTGTGAGACTAGTTATAGATTGTGATGCTTCTCTTCAGGTTTACTGTATCCCTCTGACCTTCTTATTGACGATGAAGCACAGAAATTGCATCGGAATTAAATACAAAAGGCGCAAGGCCGACTTAAGTACATGAAGACCGACTCTTCCTACTGACTATGCTTTGAACCATTCCTGTGACACTAGTTATAGATTCCGACACTTCACTCCAGGTTTACTGTTTCCCTTGGACCTTCTTATTGACGATGAAACACAGAAATTGCATCGGAATTAAATACAAAAGGCACAATGCCGACTTAAGTACATGAAGACCGACACTTCCTACTGACTATGATTTGAACCATTCCTGTGACACTAGTTATAGATTCCGATGAGTCACTTGAGGTTTACTGTGTCCCTTGGACCTTCTTATTGACGATGAAACACAGAAATTGCATCGGAATTAAATGCAAAAGTCACAATGAAGACTTAAGTACAAGAAGACTGACTCATCTTACTGTCTATGTTCTGAACCATTCCTGTGACACTAGTTATAGATTGCGATGCTTCCCTTCAGGTTTACTGTATGCCTCTGACCTTCTTATTGACGATGAAACACAGAAATCGCATCGGAATTAAATACAAAAGGCACAATGCCGACTTAAGTACATGAAGAACGACACTTCCTACTGACTATGATTTGAACCATTCCTGTGACACTAGTTATAGATTCCGATGCGTCACTTCAGGTTTACTGTATCCCTCTGACCTTGTTATTGACGATGAAACACAGAAATTGCGTCGGAATTAAATACAAGAGGGACAATGCCGAGTTAAGTACAAGAAGACTGACTCTTCTTACTGACTATGATTCCTACTATTCCTGTGAGACTAGTTATAGATAGTGATGCTTCCCTTCAGGTTTACTGTATCCCTCTGACCTTCTTATTGACGATGAAACACAGAAATTGCATCGGAATTAAATACAAAAGGCACAATGCCGACTTAAGTACATGAAGACCGACACTTCCTACTGACTATGATTTGAACCATTCCTGTGACACTAGTTATAGATTCCGATGCTTCACTTGAGGTTTACTGTATCCCTTGGACCTTCTTATGGACGATGAAACACAGAAATTGCATCGGAATTAAATGCAAAAGTCACAATGAAGACTTAAGTACAAGAAGACTGACTCATCTTACTGTCTATGTTCTGAACCATTCCTGTGACACTAGTTATCGATTCCGATGCTTCCCTTGAGGTTTATTGTATCCCTTGGACCTTCTTATTGACGATGAAACACAGAAATTGCATCGGAATTAAATGCAAGAGGCACAATGCAGACTTAAGTATAAGAAGACTGACTCTTCTTACTTACTTTGTTTTGAACCATTCCTGTGACACTAGTTATAGATTGCGATGCTTCACTTCAAGTTTACTGTATCCCTCTGACCTTGTTATTGACGATGAAACACAGAAATTGCATCGGAATTAAATACAAGAGGGACAATGCCGAGTTAAGTACAAGAAGACTGACTCTTCTTACTGACTATGATTCCTACTATTCCTGTGAGACTAGTTATAGATTGTGATGCTTCCCTTCAGGTTTACTGTATACCTCTGACCTTCTTATTGACGATGAAACACAGAAATTGCATCGGAAATTAATTACAAAAGGCACAATGCCGACTTAAGTACATGAAGACCGACACTTCCTACTGACTATGATTTGAACCATTCCTGTGACACTAGTTATAGATTCCGATGCTTCACTTGAGGTTTACTGTATCCCTTGGACCTTCTTATTGACGATGAAACACAGAAATTGCCTCGGAATTAAATACAAAACGCACAATGCCGACTTAAGTACAAGAAGACTAACTCCTTTTACTGACTATGTTGTGAACCACTCCTGTGAGACTAGTTATAGATTGCGATGCTTCACTTCAGGTTTACTGTATCCCTCTGACCTTCTTATTGACGATGAAACACAGAAATCGCATCGGAATTAAATACAAATGGCACAAAGCCGACTTAAGTACATGAAGACCGACACTTCCCACTGACTATGATTTGAACCATTCCTGTGACACTAGTTATAGATTCCGATGCGTCACTTCAGGTTTACTGTATCCCTCTGACCTTGTTATTGACGATGAAACACAGAAATTGCATCGGAATTAAATACAAGAGGGACAATGCCGACTTAAGTAGAAGAAGACTGACTCTTCTTACTGACTATGATTTGAACTATTCCTGTGAGACTAGTTATAGATTGTAATGCTTCTCTTCAGGTTTACTGTATCCCTCTGACCTTCTTATTGACGATGAAGCACAGAAATTGCATCGGAATTAAATACAAAAGGCGCAAGGCCGACTTAAGTACATGAAGACCGACTCTTCCTACTGACTATGTTTTGAACCATTCCTGTGACACTAGTTATAGATTCCGACACTTCACTCCAGGTTTACTGTTTCCCTTGGACCTTCTTATTGACGATGAAACACAGAAATTGCATCGGAATTAAATACAAAAGGCACAATGCCGACTTAAGTACATGAAGGCCGACACTTCCTACTGACTATGATTTGAACCATTCCTGTGACACTAGTTATAGGTTCCGATGAGTCACTTGAGGTTTACTGTGTCCCTTGGACCTTCTTATTGACGATGAAACACAGAAATTACATCGGAATTAAATGCAAAAGTCACAATGAAGACTTAAGTACAAGAAGACTGACTCATCTTACTGTCTATGTTCTGAACCATTCCTGTGACACTAGTTATAGATTGCGATGCTTCCCTTCAGGTTTACTGTATGCCTCTGACCTTCTTATTGACGATGAAACACAGAAATCGCATCGGAATTAAATACAAAAGGCACAATGCCGACTTAAGTACATGAAGAACGACACTTCCTACTGACTATGATTTGAACCATTCCTGTGACACTAGTTATAGATTCCGATGCGTCACTTCAGGTTTACTGTATCCCTCTGACCTTGTTATTGACGATGAAACACAGAAATTGCGTCGGAATTAAATACAAGAGGGACAATGCCGAGTTAAGTACAAGAAGACTGACTCTTCTTACTGACTATGATTCCAACTATTCCTGTGAGACTAGTTATAGATAGTGATGCTTCCCTTCAGGTTTACTGTATCCCTCTGACCTTCTTATTGACGATGAAACACAGAAATTGCATCGGAATTAAATACAAAAGGCACAATGCCGACTTAAGTACATGAAGACCGACACTTCCTACTGACTATGATTTGAACCATTCCTGTGACACTAGTTATAGATTCCGATGCTTCACTTGAGGTTTACTGTATCCCTTGGACCTTCTTATTGACGATGAAACACAGAAATTGCCTCGGAATTAAATACAAAACGCACAATGCCGACTTAAGTACAAGAAGACTAACTCCTTTTACTGACTATGTTGTGAACCACTCCTGTGAGACTAGTTATAGATTGCGATGCTTCACTTCAGGTTTACTGTATCCCTCTGACCTTCTTATTGACGATGAAACACAGAAATCGCATCGGAATTAAATACAAATGGCACAAAGCCGACTTAAGTACATGAAGACCGACACTTCCCACTGACTATGATTTGAACCATTCCTGTGACACTAGTTATAGATTCCGATGCGTCACTTCAGGTTTACTGTATCCCTCTGACCTTGTTATTGACGATGAAACACAGAAATTGCATCGGAATTAAATACAAGAGGGACAATGCCGACTTAAGTAGAAGAAGACTGACTCTTCTTACTGACTATGATTTGAACTATTCCTGTGAGACTAGTTATAGATTGTAATGCTTCTCTTCAGGTTTACTGTATCCCTCTGACCTTCTTATTGACGATGAAGCACAGAAATTGCATCGGAATTAAATACAAAAGGCGCAAGGCCGACTTAAGTACATGAAGACCGACTCTTCCTACTGACTATGTTTTGAACCATTCCTGTGACACTAGTTATAGATTCCGACACTTCACTCCAGGTTTACTGTTTCCCTTGGACCTTCTTATTGACGATGAAACACAGAAATTGCATCGGAATTAAATACAAAAGGCACAATGCCGACTTAAGTACATGAAGGCCGACACTTCCTACTGACTATGATTTGAACCATTCCTGTGACACTAGTTATAGGTTCCGATGAGTCACTTGAGGTTTACTGTGTCCCTTGGACCTTCTTATTGACGATGAAACACAGAAATTGCATCGGAATTAAATGCAAAAGTCACAATGAAGGCTTAAGTACAAGAAGACTGACTCATCTTACTGTCTATGTTCTGAACCATTCCTGTGACACTAGTTATAGATTGCGATGCTTCCCTTCAGGTTTACTGTATGCCTCTGACCTTCTTATTGACGATGAAACACAGAAATCGCATCGGAATTAAATACAAAAGGCACAATGCCGACTTAAGTACATGAAGAACGACACTTCCTACTGACTATGATTTGAACCATTCCTGTGACACTAGTTATAGATTCCGATGCGTCACTTCAGGTTTACTGTATCCCTCTGACCTTGTTATTGACGATGAAACACAGAAATTGCGTCGGAATTAAATACAAGAGGGACAATGCCGAGTTAAGTACAAGAAGACTGACTCTTCTTACTGACTATGATTCCTACTATTCCTGTGAGACTAGTTATAGATAGTGATGCTTCCCTTCAGGTTTACTGTATCCCTCTGACCTTCTTATTGACGATGAAACACAGAAATTGCATCGGAATTAAATACAAAAGGCACAATGCCGACTTAAGTACATGAAGACCGACACTTCCTACTGACTATGATTTGAACCATTCCTGTGACACTAGTTATAGATTCCGATGCTTCACTTGAGGTTTACTGTATCCCTTGGACCTTCTTATGGACGATGAAACACAGAAATTGCATCGGAATTAAATGCAAAAGTCACAATGAAGACTTAAGTACAAGAAGACTGACTCATCTTACTGTCTATGTTCTGAACCATTCCTGTGACACTAGTTATCGATTCCGATGCTTCCCTTGAGGTTTACTGTATCCCTTGGACCTTCTTATTGACGATGAAACACAGAAATTGCATTGGAATTAAATGCAAGAGGCTCAATGCAGACTTAAGTATAAGAAGACTGACTCTTCTTACTTACTTTGTTTTGAACCATTCCTGTGACACTAGTTATAGTTTGCGATGCTTCACTTCAAGTTTACTGTATCCCTCTGACCTTGTTATTGACGATGAAACACAGAAATTGCATCGGAATTAAATACAAGAGGGACAATGCCGAGTTAAGTACAAGAAGACTGACTCTTCTTACTGACTATGATTCCTACTATTCCTGTGAGACTAGTTATAGATTGTGATGCTTCCCTTCAGGTTTACTGTATCCCTCTGACCTTCTTATTGACGATGAAACACAGAAATTGCATCGGAATTAAATACAAAAGGCACAATGCCGACTTAAGTACATGAAGACCGACACTTCCTACTGACTATGATTTGAACCATTCCTGTGACACTAGTTATAGATTCCGATGCTTCACTTGAGGTTTACTGTATCCCTTGGACCTTTTTATTGACGATGAAACACTAAAATTGCCTCGGAATTAAATACAAAACGCACAATGCCGACTTAAGTACAAGAAGACTAACTCCTTTTACTGACTATGTTTTGAACCACTCCTGTGAGACTAGTTATAGATTGCGATGCTTCACTTCAGGTTTACTATATCCCTCTGACCTTCTTATTGACGATGAAACACAGAAATCGCATCGGAATTAAATACAAATGGCACAAAGCCGACTTAAGTACATGAAGACCGACACTTCCTACTGACTATGATTTGAACCATTCCTGTGTCACTATTTATAGATTCCGATGCGTCACTTCAGGTTTACTGTATCCCTCTGACCTTGTTATTGACGTTGAAACACAGAAATTGCATCGGAATTAAATACAAGAGGGACAATGCCGACTTAAGTACAAGAAGACTGACTCTTCTTACTGACTATGATTTGAACTATTCCTGTGAGACTAGTTATAGATTGTGATGCTTCCCTTCAGGTTTACTGTATCCCTCTGACCGTGTTATTGACGATGAAACACAGAAATTGCATCGGAATTAAATACAAAAGGCACAATGCCGACTTAAGTACATGAAGACCGACACTTCCTACTGACTATGATTTGAACCATTCCTGTGACACTAGTTATAGATTCCGATGCTTCACTTGTGGTTTACTGTATCCCTTGGACCTTCTTATTGACGATGAAATACAGAAATTGCCTCGGAATTAAATACAAAAGGCACAATGCCGACTTAAGTACAAGAACACTAACTCCTTTTACTGACTATGTTTTGAACCATTCCTGTGAGACTAGTTATAGATTGCGATGCTTCACTTCAGGTTTACTGTATCCCTCTGGCCTTCTTGTTGACGATGAAACACAGAAATTGCATCGGAATTAAATACAAAAGGCAAAATGCCGACTTAAGTACAAGAAGACTGACTCTTCTTACTGTCTATGTTTTGAACCATTCCTGTGACACTAGTTATAGATTCGGATGCTTCACTTCAGGTATACTGTATACCTCTGACCTTCTTATTGACGATGAAACACAGAACTTGCATCGGAATAAAATAGTAGAGGCACAATGCCGACTAAGTACAAGACGACTGACTTTCCTTACTGTCTAAGATTTGAACCATTCCTGTGACACTAGTCATAGATTCCGATGCTTCACTTCAAGTTTACTGTATCCCTTGGACCTTCTTATTGACGATGATACACAGAAATTGCATCGGAATTAAATACAAAAGACACAATGCTGTCTTAAGTACAAGAAGACTGACCCTTCTTACTGTCTATGATTTGAACCACTCCTGTGACACTAGTTATAGATTGCGATGCGTCACTTCAGGTTTCCTGTATCCCTCTGACCTTCTTATTGACGATAAAACACAGAAATTGCATCGGAATTAAATACAAGAGGCACAAGCCGACTTAAGTACAAGAAGACTGACACGTCTTACTGACTATGATTTGAAAGATTCCTGTGAGACTAGTTATAGATTGCGATGCTTCCCTTTAGGTTTACTGTATCCCTCTGACCTTCTTATTGACGATGAAACACAGATATTACATCGGAATTAAATACAAAAGGCACAATGCCGACTTAAGTACATGAAGACCGACACTTCCTTTTGACTATGATTTGATCCATTCCTGTGACACTAGTTATAGATTCCGATGCGTCACTTCAGGTTTACTGTATCCCTCTGACCTTCTTATTGACGATGAAACACAAAAATTGCATCGGAATTAAATACAAGAGGCACAATGCCGACTTAAGTACAAGAAGACTGACTCATCTTACTGTCTATGTTCTGAACCATTCCTGTGACACTAGTTATAGATTCCGACGCTTCACTCCAGGTTTACTGTATCCCTTGGACCTTCTTATTGACGATGAAGCACAGAAATTGCATCGGAATTAAATACAAAAGGAACAATGCCGACTTAAGTACATGAAGACCGACACTCCCTACTGACTATGATTTGAACCATTCCTGTGACACTAGTTATAGATTCCGATGCTTCACTTGAGGTTTACTGTATCCCTTGGACCTACGTATTGACGATGAAACACAGAAATTGCATCGGAATTTAATACCAAGGGCACAATGCCGATTTAAGTACAAGAAAAGACTGACTCTTCTTACTGTCTATGTTTTAACCATTCCTGTGACACTAGTTATAGATTCCGACGCTTCACTCCAGGTTTACTGTTTCCCTTGGACCTTCTTATTGACGATGAAACACAGAAATTGCATCGGAATTAAATACAAAAGGCACAATGCCGACTTAAGTACAAGAAGACTGACTCCTTTTACTTGCTACGCTTTGAACCATTCATTTGACACTAGTTATAAATTCGGATGCTTCACTTCAGGTTTGCTGTATCCCTCTGACCTTCTTATTGACGATGAAACACAGAAATTGCATCGGAATTAAATGCGAAAGGCACAATGCCGACTTATGTACAAGAAGACTGACTCATCTTACTGTCTATGTTCTGAACCATTCCTGTGACACTAGTTATAGATTCCGACGCTTCACTCCAGGTTTACTGTATCCCTTGGACCTTCTTATTGACGATGAAGCACAGAAATTGCATCGGAATTAAATACAAAAGGCACAATGCCGACTTAGGTACATGAAGACCGACTCTTTCTACTGACTATGTTTTGAACCATTCCTGTGACACTAGTTATAGATTCCGATGCTTAACTTGAGGTTTACTGTATCCCTTGGACCTTCTTATTGACGATGAAACACAGAAATTGCATCGAAATTAAATACAAAAGGCACAATGCCGACTTAAGTACAAGTAGACTGACTCATCTTACTGTCAATGTTCTGAACCATTCCTGTGACACTAGTTATAGATTCCGATGCTTCACTTCAGGTTTACTGTATCCCTTGGACCTTCTTATTAACGATGAAATACAGAAATAGCATCGGAATTATCACAATAGGCACACTGCCGACTTAAGTACAAAAAGACTGACTCCTCTTACTGACTGTTTTTTGAAACATTCCTGTGACACCTGTTATAGATTCCGATGCTTCACTTCAGCTTTACTGTACCCCTCTGACCTACTTTTTGACAATGAAACACAGAAATTGCATCGGAATGAAATAGAAAAGGCACAATGCTGACTTAAGTACAAGAAGACTGACTCTTCCTACTGTCTATCTATTGAACCATTCCTGTGACACTAGTTATAGATTCCGATGCTTCACTTCAGGTTTACTGTATCCCTTGGACCTTCTTAATGACGATGAAACACAGAAATTGCCTCGGAATTAAATACAAAAGGCACAATGCCGACTTAAGTACAAGAAGACTGACTCCTTTTACTGACTATGCTTTGAACCATTCCTGTGAGACTAGTTATAGATTGCGATGTTTCCCTTCAGGTTTACTGTATCCCTCTGACCTTCTTATTGACGATGAAACACAGAAATTGCATCGGAATTAAATACAAAAGGGACAATGCCGACTTAAGTACATGATGACCGGCACTTCCTACAGACTATGATTTGAACCATTCCTGTGACACTAGTTATAGATTCCAATGCTTCACTTGAGGTTCACTGAATCCCTTGGACCTTCTTATTGACGATGAAACACAGAAATTGCATCGGAATTAAATACAAAAGGCACAATGCCGACTTACGTACATGAAGACCGACACTTCCTACTGACTATGTTCTGAACCATTCCTGTGACACTAGTTATAGATTCCGATGCTTCACTCCAGGTTTACTGTATCCCTTGGACCCTGTTATTGACGTTGAAGCACAGAAATTGCATCGGAATTAAATACAAAAGGCACAATGCCGACTTAAGTACATGAAGACCGACTCTTCCTACTGACTATGTTTTGAACCATTCCTGTGACACTAGTTATAGATTCCGATGCTTCACTTGAGGTTTACTGTATCCCTTTTACCTTCTTATTGACGATGAAACACAGAAATTGCATCGGAATTAAATACAAAAGGCACAATGCTGACTTAAGTACAAAAAGACTGACTCCTCTTACTGACTATGTTTTGAACCATTCCTGTGACACTAGTTATAGATTGCGATGCTTCACTTCAGGTTTACTGTATCCCTTGGACCTTTTTATTGACGATGAAATACAGAAATCGCACCGGAATTAACACAATAGGCACACTGCCGACTTAAGTACAAATAGACTGACTCCTCTTACACACTAGGTTTTGAACCATTCCTGTGACACTAGTTATAGGTTCCGATGCTTCACTTCAGCTTTACTGTACCATTCTGACCTACTTTTTGACGATGAAACACAGAAATTGAATCGGAATTAAATAGAAAAGGCACAATGCCGACTTAAGTACAAGAAGACTGACTCTTCCTACTGTCAATGTTTTGAACCATTCCGGTGACACTAGTTATAGATTCCGATGCTTCACTTCAGGTTTACTGTATCCCTTGGACCTTCTTATTGACGATGAAACACAGATATTGCCTCGGAATTAAATACAAAAGGCACAATGCCAACTTAAGTACAAGAAGACTGACACTTCTTACTGTCTATGATTTGAACCATTCCTGTGACACTAGTTATAGGTTCCGATGCTACACTCCAGGCTTACTATATCCCATGGCCCTTCTTATTGACGATGAAACACAGATATTGCATCGGAATTTCATTCAAGAGGCACAATGCAGACTTAAGGATAAGAAGACAGACTCTTCTTACTTACTTTGTTTTGAACCATTCCTGTGACACTAGTTATAGATTCCGATACTTCACTTCAGGTTTACTGTATCCCTTGGACCGTCTTATTTGCAATGAAACACAGAAATTGCATCGGAATTAAATACAAAAGGCACAATGCCGAATTAAGTACATGAAGACCAACTCCTTCTACTGACTATGTTTGAACCGTTCCTGTGACACTAGTTATAGATTCCGATGCTTCACTCGAGGTTAACTGTATCCCTTGGACCTTCTTATTGACGATGAAACACAGAAATTGCATCGGAATTTAATACCAAGGGCACAATGCCGATTTAAGTACAAGGAAGACTGATTCTTCTTACTGTCTATGTTTTAACCATTCCTGTGACACTAGTTATAGATTCCGACGCTTCACTCCAGGTTTACTGTTTCACTTGGACCTTCTTATTGACGATGAAACACAGAAATTGCATCGGAATTAAATACAAAATGCACAATGCCGCCTTAAGTACATGAAGACCGACTCTTCCTACCGACAATGATTTGAACCATTCCTGTGACACTAGTTATAGATTCCGATGCTTCACTTGAGGTTTACTGTATCCCTTGGACCTTCTTATTGACGATGAAACACAGAAATTGCATCGCAATTAATTGCAAAAGGCACAATGCCGACTTAAGTACAAGGAGCCTTGCTCATCTTACTGTCTATGTTCTGAACCATTCCTGTGACACTAGTTATAGATTCCGACGCTTCACTCCAGGTTTACTGTATCCCTTGGACCTTCTTATTAACGATGAAGCACAGAAATTGCATCGGAAATAAATACAAAAGGCTCAATGCCGATTTAAGTACATGAAGACCAACCCTTCCTACTGACTATGTTTGAACCGTAACTGTGACACTAGTTATAGATTCCGATGCTTCACTTGAGGTTTACTGTATCCCTTGGACCTTCTTATTGACGATGAAACACAGAAATTGCATCGGAATTTAATACCAAGGGCACAATGCCGATTTAAGTACAAGGAAGACTGACTCTTCTTACTGTCTATGTTTTAACCATTCCTGTGACACTAGTTATAGATTCCGACGCTTCACTCCAGGTTTACTGTTTCCCTTGGACCTTCTTATTGACGATGAAACACAGAAATTGCATCGGAATAAAATACAAAAGGCACAATGCCGACTTAAGTACATGAAGACCGACACTTCCTACTGACTATGGTTTGAACCATTCCTGTGACACTAGTCATAGATTCCGATGCTTCACTTGAGGTTTACTGTATCCCTTGGACCTTCTTATTGACGATGAAACACAGAAATTCCGTCGGAATTTAATGCAAAAGGCACAATGCCGACTTAAGTACAAGAAGACTGACTCATCTTACTGTCTATGTTCTGAACCATTCCTGTGACACTAGTTAAAGATTGCGATGCTTCCCTTCAGGTTTACTGTATCCCTCTGACCTTCTTATTGACGATGAAACACAGAAATTGCATCGGAATTAAATACAAAAGGCACAATGCCGACTTAAGTACATGAAGACCGACACGTCCTACTGACTATGATTTGAACCATTCCTGTGACACTAGTTATAGATTCCGATGCGTCACTTCAGGTTTACTGTATCCCTCTGACCTTCTTATTGACGATGAAACACAGAAATTGCCTCGGAATTAAATACAAAAGGCACAATGCCGACTTAAGTACATGAAGACTGACTCTTCCTACTGTCAATGTTTTGAACCATTCCGGTGACACTAGTTATAGATTCCGATGCTTCACTTCAGGTTTACTGTATCCCTTGGACCTTCTTATTGACGATGAAACACAGATATTGCCTCGGAATTAAATACAAAAGGCACAATGCCGACTTAAGTACAAGAAGACTGACACTTCTTACTGTCTATGATTTGAACCATTCCTGTGACACTAGTTATAGGTTCCGATGCTACACTCCAGGCTTACTGTATCCCTTGGACCTTCTTATTGTCGATGAAACACAGAAATTGCCTCGGAATTAATTACAAAAGGCACAATGCCGACTTAAGTACAAGAAGACTGACTCTTCCTACTGTCAATGTTTTGAACCATTCCGGTGACACTAGTTATAGATTCCGATGCTTCACTTCAGGTTTACTGTATCCCTTGGACCTTCTTATTGACGATGAAACACAGATATTGCCTCGGAATTAAATACAAAAGGCACAATGCCGACTTAAGTACAAGAAGACTGACACTTCTTACTGTCTATGATTTGAACCATTCCTGTGACACTAGTTATAGGTTCCGATGCTACACTCCAGGCTTACTATATCCCATGGCCCTTCTTATTGACGATGAAACACAGATATTGCATCGGAATTTCATTCAAGAGGCACAATGCAGACTTAAGGATAAGAAGACAGACTCTTCTTACTTACTTTGTTTTGAACCATTCCTGTGACACTAGTTATAGATTCCGATGCTTCACTTCAGGTTTACTGTATCCCTTGGACTGTCTTATTTGCAGTGAAACACAGAAATTGCATCGGAATTAAATACAAAAGGCACAATGCCGAATTAAGTACATGAAGACCAACTCCTCCTACTGACTATGTTTGAACCGTTCCTGTGACACTAGTTATAGATTCCGATGCTTCACTCGAGGTTAACTGTATCCCTTGGACCTTCTTATTGACGATGAAACACAGAAATTGCATCGGAATTTAATACCAAGGGCACAATGTCGATTTAAGTACAAGGAAGACTGATTCTTCTTACTGTCTATGTTTTAACCATTCCTGTGACACTAGTTATAGATTCCGACGCTTCACTCCAGGTTTACTGTTTCCCTTGGACCTTCTTATTGACGATGAAACATAGAAATTGCATCGGAATTAAATACAAAAGGCACAATGCCGCCTTAAGTACATGAAGACCGACTCTTCCTACCGACAATGATTTGAACCATTCCTGTGACACTAGTTATAGATTCCGATGCTTCACTTGTGGTTTACTGTATCCCTTGGACCTTCTTATTGACGATGAAACACAGAAATTGCATCGCAATTAATTGCAAAAGGCACAATGCCGACTTAAGTACAAGGAGCCTTGCTCATCTTACTGTCTATGTTCTGAACCATTCCTGTGACACTAGTTATAGATTCCGACGCTTCACTCCAGGTTTACTGTATCCCTTGGACCTTCTTATTAACGATGAAGCACAGAAATTGCATCGGAAATAAATACAAAAGGCTCAATGCCGATTTAAGTACATGAAGACCAACCCTTCCTACTGACTATGTTTGAACCGTAACTGTGACACTAGTTATAGATTCCGATGCTTCACTTGAGGTTTACTGTATCCCTTGGACCTTCTTATTGACGATGAAACACAGAAATTGCATCGGAATTTAATACCAAGGGCACAATGCCGATTTAAGTACAAGGAAGACTGACTCTTCTTACTGTCTATGTTTTAACCATTCCTGTGACACTAGTTACAGATTCCGACGCTTCACTCCAGGTTTACTGTTTCCCTTGGACCTTCTTATTGACGATGAAACACAGAAATTGCATCGGAATAAAATACAAAAAGCACAATGCCGACTTAAGTACATGAAGACCGACACTTCCTACTGACTATGGTTTGAACCATTCCTGTGACACTAGTCATAGATTCCGATGCTTCACTTGAGGTTTACTGTATCCCTTGGACCTTCTTATTGACGATGAAACACAGAAATTCCGTCGGAATTAAATGCAAAAGGCACAATGCCGACTTAAGTACAAGAAGACTGACTCATCTTACTGTCTATGTTCTGAACCATTCCTGTGACACTAGTTAAAGATTGCGATGCTTCCCTTCAGGTTTACTGTCTCCCTCTGACCTTCTTATTGACGATGAAACACAGAAATTGCATCGGAATTAAATACAAAAGGCACAATGCCGACTTAAGTACATGAAGACCGACACTTCCTACTGACTATGATTTGAACCATTCCTGTGACACTAGTTATAGATTCCGATGCGTCACTTCAGGTTTACTGTATCCCTCTGACCTTCTTATTGACGATGAAACACAGAAATTGCATCGGAATTAAATACAAGAGGCACAATGCCGACTTAAGTACAAGAAGACTGACTCTTCTTACTGACTATGATTTCAACCATTCCTGTGAGACTAGTTATAGATTGCGATGCTTCCCTTCAGGTTAACTGTGTCCCTCTGACCTTGTTATTGACGATGAAACACTGAAATTGCATCGGAATTAAATACAAAAGGCACAATGCCGCCTTAAGTACATGAAGACCGACTCTTCCTACCGACAATGATTTGAACCATTCCTGTGACACTAGTTATAGATTCCGATGCTTCACTTGGGGTTTACTGTATCCCTTGGACCTTCTTATTGTCGATGAAACACAGAAATTGCCTCGGAATTAAATACAAAAGGCACAATGCCGACTTAAGTACAAGAAGACTGACTCTTCCTACTGTCAATATTTTGAACCATTCCGGTGACACTAGTTATAGATTCCGATGCTTCACTTCAGGTTTACTGTATCCCTTGGACGTTCTTATTGACGATGAAACACAGATATTGCCTCGGAATTAAATACAAAAGGCACAATGCCGACTTAAGTAAAAGAAGACTGACACTTCTTACTGTCTATGATTTGAACCATTCCTGTGACACTAGTTATAGGTTCCGATGCTACACTCCAGGCTTACTATATCCCATGGCCCTTCTTATTGACGATGAAACACAGATATTGCATCGGAATTTCATTCAAGAGGCACAATGCAGGCTTAAGGATAGGAAGACAGACTCTTCTTACTTACTTTGTTTTGAACCATTCCTGTGACACTAGTTATAGATTCCGATGCTTCATTTCAGGTTTACTGTATCCCTTGGACCGTCTTATTTGCAATGAAACACAGAAATTGCATCGGAATTAAATACAAAAGGCACAATGCCGAATAAACTACATGAAGACCAACTCCTCCTACTGACTATGTTTGAACCGTTCCTGTGACACTAGTTATAGATTCCGATGCTTCACTCGAGGTTAACTGTATTCCTTGGACCTTCTTATTGACGATGAAACACAGAAATTGCCTCGGAATTAAATACAAAAGGCACAATGCCGACTTAAGTACAAGAAGACTGACTCTTCCTACTGTCAATGTTTTGAACCATTCCGGTGACACTAGTTATAGATTCCGATGCTTCACTTCAGGTTTACTGTTTCCCTTGGACCTTCTTATTGACGATGAAACACAGAAATTGCATCGGAACTAAATACAAAAGGCACAATGCCGCCTTAAGTACATGAAGACCGACCCTTCCTACCGACAATGATTTGAACCATTCCTGTGACACTAGTTATAGATTCCGATGCTTCACTTGAGGTTTACTGTATCCCTTGGACCTTCTTATCGACGATGAAACACAGAAATTGCATCGCAATTAATTGCAAAATGCACAATGCCGACTTAAGTACAAGGAGCCTTGCTCATCTTACTGTCTATGTTCGGAACCATTCCTGTGACACTAGTTATAGATTCCGACGCTTCACTCCAGGTTTACTGTATCCCGTGGACCTTCTTATTAACGATGAAGCACAGAAATTGCATCGGAAATAAATACAAAAGGCTCAATGCCGATTTAATTACATGAAGACCAACCCTTCCTACTGACTATGTTTGAACCGTAACTGTGACACTAGTTATAGATTCCGATGCTTCACTTGAGGTTTACTGTATCCCTTGGACCTTCTTATTGACGATGAAACACAGAAATTGCATCGGAATTTAATACCAAGGGCACAATGCCGATTTAAGTACAAGGAAGACTGACTCTTCTTACTGTCTATGTTTTAACCATTCCTGTGACACTAGTTATAGATTCCGACGCTTCACTCCAGGTTTACTGTTTCCCTTGGACCTTCTTATTGACGATGAAACACAGAAATTGCATCGGAATAAAATACAAAAGGCACAATGCCGACTTAAGTACATGAAGACCGACACTTCCTACTGACTATGGTTTGAACCATTCCTGGGACACTAGTCATAGATTCCGATGCTTCACTTGAGGTTTACTGTATCCCTTGGACCTTCTTATTGACGATGAAACACAGAAATTCCGTCGGAATTAAATGCAAAAGGCACAATGCTGACTTAAGTACAAGAAGACTGACTCATCTTACTGTCTATGTTCTGAACCATTCCTGTGACACTAGTTAAAGATTGCGATGATTCCCTTCAGGTTTACTGTATCCCTCTGACCTTCTTATTGACGATGAAACACAGAAATTGCATCGGAATTAAATACAAAAGGCACAATGCCGACTTAAGTACATGAAGACCGACACTTCCTACTGACTATGATTTGAACCATTCCTGTGACACTAGTTATAGATTCCGATGCGTCACTTCAGGTTTACTGTATCCCTCTGACCTTCTTATTGACGATGAAACACAGGAATTGCATCGGAATTAAATACAAGAGGCACAATGCCGACTTAAGTACAAGAAGACTGACTCTTCTTACTGACTATGATTTCAACCATTCCTGTGAGACTAGTTATAGATTGCGATGCTTCCCTTCAGGTTAACTGTATCCCTCTGACCTTGTTATTGACGATGAAACACTGAAATTGCATCGGAATTAAATACAAAAGGCACAATGCCGCCTTAAGTATATGAAGACCGACTCTTCCTACCGACAATGATTTGAACCATTCCTGTGACACTAGTTATAGATTGCGATGCGTCACTTCAGGTTTACTGTATCCCTCTGACCTTCTTATTAACGATGAAACACAGAAATTGCATCGGAATTAAATACAAGAGGCACAATGCCGACTTAAGTACAAGAAGACTGACTCTTCTTACTGACTTTGATTTGAACTATTCCTGTGAGACTAGTTATAGATTGCGATGCTTCCCTTCAGGTTTACTGTATCCCTCTGACCTTCTTATTGACGATGAAACACCGAAATTGCATCGGAATGAAATACATAGGGCACAATGCCGACTTAAGTACATGAAGACCGACACTTCCTACTGACTATGATTTGAACCATTCCTGTGACACTAGTTTTGGATTCCGATGCTTCACTTGAGGTTTACTGTATCCCTTGGACCTTCTTATTGACGATGAAACACAGAAATTGCCTCGGAATTAAATACAAAAGGCACAATGCCGACTTAAGTACAAGAAGTCTGACTCCTTTTACTGACTATGTTTTGAACCATTCCTGGGAGACTAGTTATAGATTGCGATGCTTCACTTCAGGTTTACTGTATCCCTCTGACCTTCTTATTGACGATGAAACACAGAAATTGCATCGGAATTAAATACAAGAGGCACAATGCCGACTTAAGTACAAGAAGACTGACTCTTCTTACTGACTATGATTTCAACCATTCCTGTGAGACTAGTTATTGATTGCGATGCTTCCCTTCAGGTTAAATGTATCCCTCTGACCTTCTTATTGACGATGAAACACTGAAATTGCATCGGAATTAATTACAAAGGGCACAATGCCGCCTTAAGTACATGAAGACCGACTCTTCCTACCGACTATGATTTGAACCATTCCTGTGACACTAGTTATAGATTCCGATGCTTCACTTAAGGTTTACTGTATCCGTTGGACCTTCTTATTGACGATGAAACACAGAAATTGCATCGCAATAAATTGCAAAAGGCACAATGCCGACTTAAGTACAAGGAGACTTACTCATCTTACTGTCTATGTTCTGAACCATTCCTGTGACACTAGTTATAGATTCCGACGATTCACTCCAGGTTTACTGTATCCCTTGGACCTTCTTATTAACGATGAAGCACAGAAATTGCATCGGAAATAAATACGAAAGGCTCAATGCCGGTTTAAGTACATGAAGACCAACCCTTCCTACTGACTATGTTTGAACCGGTACTGTGACACTAGTTATAGATTCCGATGCTTCACTTGAGGTTTACTGTATCCCTTGGACCTTCTTATTGACGATGAAACACAGAAATTGCAATGGAATTTAATACCAAGGGCACAATGCCGATTTAAGTACAAGGAAGACTGACTCTTCTTACTGTCTATGTTTTAACCATTTCTGTGACACTAGTTATAGATTCCGACGCTTCACTCCAGGTTTACTGTTTCCCTTGGACCTTCTTATTGACGATGAAACACAGAAATGGCATCGGAATTAAATACAAATGGCACAATGCCGACTTAAGTACATGAAGACCGACACTTCCTACTGACTATGGTTTGAACCATTCCTGTGACACTAGTCATAGATTCCGATGCTTCACTTGAGGTTTACTGTATCCCTTGGACCTTCTTATTGACGATGAAACACAGAAATTCCGTCGGAATTAAATGCAAAAGGCACAATGCCGACTTAAGTACAAGAAGACTGACTCATCTTACTGTCTATGTTCTGAACCATTCCTGTGACACTAGTTAAAGATTGCGATGCTTCCCTTCAGGTTTACTGTATCCCTCTGACCTTCTTATTGACGATGAAACACAGAAATTGCATCGGAATTAAATACAAAAGGCACAATGCAACTTAAGTACATGAAGACCGACACTTCCTACTGACTATGATTTGAACCATTCCTGTGACACTAGTTATAGATTCCGATGCGTCACTTCAGGTTTACTGTATCCCTCTGACCTTCTTATTGACGATGAAACACAGAAATTGCATCGGAATTAAATACAAGTGGCACAATGCCGTCTTAAGTACAAGAAGACTGACTCTTCTTACTGACTGTGATTTCAACCATTCCTGTGAGACTAGTGATACATTGCGATGCTTCCCTTCAGGTTAACTGTATCCCTCTGACCTTCTTATTGACGATGAAACACTGAAATTACATCGGAATTAAATACAAAAGGCACAATGCCGCCTTAAGTACATGAAGACCGACTCTTCCTACCGACAATGATTTGAACCATTCCTGTGACACTAGTTATGGATTCCGATGCTTTACTTGGGGTTTACTGTATCCCTTGGACATTCTTATTGACGATGAAACACAGAAATTGCCTCGGAATTAAATACAAAAGGCACAATGCCGACTTAAGTACAAGAAGACTGACTCCTTTTACTGACTATGTTTTGAACCATTCCTGTGAGACTAGTTATAGATTGCGATGCTTCACTTCAGGTTTACTGTATTCCTCTGACCTTCCAATTGACGATGAAACACAGAAATTGCATCGGAATTAAATACAAAAGGCACAATGCCGACTTACGTACATGAAGACCGACACTTCCTACTGACTATGATTTGAACCATTCCTGTGACACTAGTTATAGATTACGATGTGTCACTTCAGGTTTACTGTATCCCTCTGACCTTCTTATTGACGATGAAACACGGAAATTGCATCGGAATTAAATACAAGAGGCACAATGCCGACTTAAGTACAAGAAGACTGACTCTTCTTACTGACTATGATTTGAACCATTCCTGTGACACTAGTTATAGATTCCGATGCTTCACTTGAGGTTTACTGTATCCCTTGGACCTTCTTATTAACGATTAAGCACAGAAATTGCATCGGAATTAAATACAAAAGGCTCAATGCCGATTTAAGTATATGAAGACCAACCCTTCCTACTGACTATGTTTGAACCGTTACTGTGACACTAGTTATAGATTCCGATGCTTCACTTGAGGTTTACTGTATCCCTTGGACCTTCTTATTGACGATGAAACACAGAAATTGCATCGGAATTTAATACCAAGGGCACAATGCCGATTTAAGTACAAGGAAGACTGACTCTTCTTACTGTCTATGTTTTAACCATTCCTGTGACACTAGTTATAGATTCCGACGCTTCACTCCAGGTTTACTGTTTCCCTTGGACCTTCTTATTGACGATGAAACACAGAAATTGCATCGGAATTAAATACAAAAGGCACAATGCCGACTTACGTACATGAAATCCGACACTTCCCACTGACTATGATTTGAACCATTCCTGTGACACTAGTTATAGATTACGATGCTTCACTTGAGGTTTACTGTGTCCCTTGGACCTTCTTATTGACGATGAAACACAGAAATTGCATCGGAATTAAATGAAAAAGTCACAATGCCGACTTAAGTACAAGAAGACTGACTCATTTTACTGTCTATGTTCTGAACCATTCCTGTGACACTAGTTATAGATTCCGACGCTTCACTCCAGGTTTACTGTATCCCTTGGACCTTCTTATTGACGACGAAGCACAGATATTGCATCGGAATTAAATACAAAAGGCACAATGCCGACTTAAGTACATGAAGACAGACTCTTCCTACTGACTATGTTTTGAACCATTCCTGTGACACTAGTTATAGATTCCGATGCTACACTTGAGGTTTACTGTATCCCTTGGACCTTCTTATTGACGATGAAACACAGAAATTGCATCGGAATTAAACACAAAAGGCACAATGCCGACTTAAGTACAAGAAGACTGACTCATCTTACTGTCTATGTTCTGAACCATTCCTGTGACAGTAGTTATAGATTCCGATGCTTCACTTCAGGTTTACTGTATCCCTTGGACCTCCTTATTGACGATGAAACACAGAAATTGCCTCGGAATTAAATACAAAAGGCACAATGCCGACTTAAGTACCAGAAGAGTGACTCCTTTTGCTGACTATGATTTGAACCATTCCTGTGAGACTAGTTATAGATTGCGATGCTTCCCTTCAGGTTTACTGTATCCCTCTGACCTTCTTATTGACGATGAAACACAGAAATCGCATCGGAAGTAAATACAAAAGGCACAATGCCGACTTAAGTACATGAAGACCGACACTTCCTACTGACTATGATTTGAACCATGCCTGTGACACTAGATATAGATTCCGATGCGTCACTTCCGGTTTACTGTATCCCTCTGACCTTGTTATTGACGATGAAACACAGAAATTGCATCGGAATTAAATACAAGAGGGACAATGCCGAGTTAAGTGCAAGAAGACTGACTCTTCTTACTGACTATGATTCCTACTATTCCTGTGAGACTAGTTATAGATTGTGATGCTTCCCTTCAGGTTTACTGTATCCCTCTAGTCTTCTTATTGACGCTGAAACACAGAAATTGCATCGGAATTAAATACAAAAGGCACAATGCCGACTTAAGTACATGAAGACCGACACTTCCTACTGACTATGATTTGAACCATTCCTGTGGCACTAGTTATAGATTCCGATGCTTCCCTTGAGGTTTACTGTATCCCTTGGACCTTCTTATTGACGATGAAACACAGAAATTGCCTTTGAATTAAATACAAAAGGCACAATGCCGACTTAAGTACAAGAAGACTAACTCCTTTTACTGACTATGTTTTGAACCACTCCTGTGAGACTAGTTATAGATTGCGATGCTTCACTTCAGGTTTACTGTATCCCTCTGACCTTCTTATTGACGATGAAACACAGAAATCGCATCGGAAATAAATACAAATGGCACAATGCCGACTTAAGTACATGAAGACCGACACTTCCTACTGACTATGATTTGAACCATTCCTGTGACACTAGTTATAGATTCCGATGCGTCACTTCAGGTTAACTGTATCCCTCTGACCTTGTTATTGACGATGAAACACAGAAATTGCATCGGAATTAAATACAAGAGGGACAATGCCGACTTAAGTACAAGAAGACTGACCCCTCTTACTGACTATGATTTGAACTATTCCTGTGAGACTTGTTATAGATTGTGATGCTTCCCTTCAGGTTTACTGTATCCCTCTGACCTTCTTATTGACGATGAAACACAGAAATTGCATCGGAATTAAATACAAAAGGCACAATGCGCACTTAAGTACATGAAGACCGACACTTCCTACTGACTAAGATTTGAACCATTCCTGTGACACTAGTTATAGATTCCGATGCTTTACTTGTGGTTTACTGTATCCCTTGGACCTTCTTATTGACGATGAAACACAGAAATTGCCTCGGAATTAAATACAAAAGGCACAATGCCGACTTAAGTACAAGAAGACCAACTCCTTTTACTGACTATGTTTTGAACCATTCCTGTGAGACTAGTTATAGATTGCGATGCTTCACTTCAGGTTTACTGTATCCCTCTGACCTTCTTATTGACGATGAAACACAGAAATCGCATCGCAATTATATACAAAAGGCACAATGCCGACTTTAGTACATGAAGACCGACACTTCCTACTGACTATGATTTGAACCATTCCTGTGACACTAGTTATAGATTCCGATGCGTCACTTCAGGTTTACTGTATCCCTCTGACCTTGTTATTGACGATGAAACACAGAAATTGCATCGGAATTAAATACAAGAGGGACAATGCCGACTTAAGTACAAGAAGACTGACTCTTCTTACTGACTATGATTTGAACTATTCCTGTGAGACTAGTTATAGATTGTGATGCTTCCCTTCAGGTTTACTGTATCCCTCTGACCTTCTTATTGACGATGAATCACAGAAATTGCATCGGAATTAAATACAAAAGGCACAATGCCGACTTAAGTACATGAAGACCGACACTTCCTACTGACTATGATTTGAACCATTCCTGTTACACTAGTTATAGATTCCGATGCGTCACATCAGGTTTACTGTGTCCCTCTGACTTTCGTATTGACGATGAAACACAGAAATTGCATCGGAATTAAATACAAGAGGCACAATGCCGATTTAAGTACAAGAAGCCTGACTCTTCTTACTGACTATAATTTCAACCATTCCTGTGAGACTAGTTATAGATTGCGATGCTTCCCTTCAGGTTAACTGTATCCCTCTGACCTTCTTATTGACGATGAAACACAGAAATTGCATCTGAATTAAATACAAAAGGCACAATGCCGCCTTAAGTACATGAAGACCGACACTTCCTAGTGACTATGATTTGAACCATTCCTGTTACACTAGTTATAGATTCCGATGCTTCACTTGAGGTTTACTGTATCCCTTGGACCTTCTTATTGACGATGAAACACAGAAATTGCATCGGAATTAAATACAAAAGGCACAATGCCGCCTTAAGTACATGAAGACCGACACTTCCTAGTGACTATGATTTGAACCATTCCTGTGTCACTAGTTAATGATTACGATGCTTCACTTCAGGTTTACTGTATCCCTTGGACCTTCTTATTGACGATGAAACACAGAAATTGCATCGGAATTAAATGCAAGAGGCACAATGCAGACTTAAGGATAAGAAGACTGACTCTTCTTACTTACTTTGTTTTGAACTATTCCTGTGACACTAGTTATAGATTCCGATGCTTCACTTCAGCTTTCCTGTACCCGTCTGACCTACTTTTTGACGATGAAACACAGAAATTGCATCGGAATTAAATAGAAAAGGCACAGTGCCGACTTAAGTACAAGAACACTGACTCTTACTACTGTCTATGTTTAGAACCATTCCTGTGACACTAGTTATAGATTCCGATGCTTCACTTCAGGTTTACTGTATCCCTTGGACCTTCTTATTGACGATAAAACACAGAAATTGCCTCGGAATTAAATACAAAAGGCACAATGCCGACTTAAGTACATGAAGACCGACACTTCCTTTTGACTATGATTTGAACCATTCCTGTGACACTAGTTATAGATTCCGATGCTTCACTTGGGGTTTACTGTATCCCTTGGACCTTCTTATTGACGATGAAACACAGAAATTGCCTCGGAATTAAATACAAAAGGCACAATGCCGACTTAAGTACATGAAGACCGACACTTCCTTTTGACTATGATTTGAACCATTCCTGTGACACTAGTTATAGATTCCGATGCTTCACTTGGGGTTTACTGTATCCTGTGGACCTTCTTATTGACGATGAAACACAGAAATTGCTTCGGAATTAAATACAAAAGGCACAATGCCGACTTAAGTACAAGAAGACTGACTCCTTTTACTGACTATGCGTTGAACCATTCCTGTGAGACTAGTTATAGATTGCGATGCTTCACTTCAGGTTTACTGTATCCCTCTGACCTTCCAATTGACGATGAAACACAGAAATTGCATCGGAATTAAATACAAAATGCACAATGCCGACTTACGTACATGAAGACCGACACTTCCTACTGACTATGATTTGAACCATTCCTGTGACACTAGTTATAGATTACGTTGCGTCACTTCAGGTTTACTGTATCCCTCTGACCTTCTTATTGACGATGAAACACAGAAATTGCATCGGAATTAAATACAAGAGGCACAATGCAGACTTAAGTACAAGAAGACTGACTCTTCTTACTGACTATGATTTCAACCATTCCTGTGAGACTAGTTATAGATTGCGATGCTTCCCTTCAGGTTAACTGTATCCCTCTGACCTTCTTATTGACGATGAAACACTGAAATTGCATCGGAATTAAATACAAAAGACCCAATGCCGCCTTAAGTACATGAGGACCGACTCTTCCTACCGACCATGATTTGAACCATTCCTGTGACACTAGTTATAGATTCCGATGCTTCACTTGAGGTTCACTGTATCCCTTGGACCTTCTTATTGACGATGAAACACAGAAACTGCATCGGAATTAATTGCAAAAATCACAATGCCGACTTAAGTACAAGGAGACTTACTCATCTTACTGTCTATGTTCTGAACCATTCCTGTGACACTAGTTATAGATTCCGATGCTTCACTCCAGGTTTACTGTATCCCTTGGACCTTCTTATTACGATTAAGCACAGAAATTGCATCGGAATTAAATACAAAAGGCTCAATGCCGATTTAAGTACATGAAGACCAACCCTACCTACTGACTATGTTTGAACCGTTACTGTGACACTAGTTATAGATTCCGATGCTTCACTTGAGGTTTACTCTATCCCTTGGACCTTCTTATTGACGATGAAACACAGAAATAGCATCGGAATTTAATACCAAGGGCACAATGCCGATTTAAGTACAAGGAAGACTGACTCTTCTTACTGTCTATGTTTTAACCATTCCTGTGACACTAGTTATAGATTTCGACGCTTCACTCCAGGTTTACTGTTTCCCTTGGACCTTCTTATTGACGATGAAACACAGAAATTGCATCGGAATTAAATACAAAAGGCACCATGCCGACTTAAGTACAAGAAGACTAACTCCTTTTACTGACTATGTTTTGAACCACTCCTGTGAGACTAGTTATAGATTGCGATGCTTCACTTCAGGTTTACTGTATCCCTCTGACCTTCTTATTGGCGATGAAACACAGAAATCGCATCGGAAATAAATACAAATGGCACAATGCCGACTTAAGTACATGAAGACCGACACTTCCTACTGACTATGATTTGAACCATTCCTGTGACACTAGTTATAGATTCCGATGCGTCACTTCAGGTTAACTGTATCCCTCTGACCTTGTTATTGACGATGAAACACAGAAATTGCATCGGAATTAAATACAAGAGGGACAATGCCGACTTAAGTACAAGAAGACTGACCCTTCTTACTGACTATGATTTGAACTATTCCTGTGAGACTAGTTATAGATTGTGATGCTTCCCTTCAGGTTTACTGTATCCCTCTGACCTTCTTATTGACGATGAAACACAGAAATTGCATCGGAATTAAATACAAAAGGCACAATGCCGACTTAAGTACATGAAGACCGACACTTCCTACTGACTAAGATGTGAACCATTCCTGTGACACTAGTTATAGATTCCGATGCTTCACTTGTGGTTTAGTGTATCCCTTGGACCTTCTTATTGACGATGAAACACAGAAATTGCCTCGGAATTAAATACAAAAGGCACAATGCCGACTTAAGTACAAGAAGACTAACTCCTTTTACTGACTATGTTTTGAACCATTCCTGTGAGACTAGTTATAGATTGCGATGGTACACTTCAGGTTTACTGTATCCCTCTGACCTTCTTATTGACGATGAAACACAGAAATCGCATCGGAATTATATACAAAAGGCACAATGCCGACTTAAGTACATGAAGACCGACACTTCCTACTGACTATGATTTGAACCATTCCTGTGCCACTAGTTATAGATTCCGATGCGTCACTTCAGGTTTACTGTATCCCTCTGACCTTGTTATTGACGATGAAACACAGAAATTGCCTCGGAATTAATTACAAAAGGCACAATGCCGACTTAAGTACAAGAAGACTAACTCCTTTTACTGACTATGTTTTGAACCATTCCTGTGAGACTAGTTATAGATTGCGATGCTTCACTTCAGGTTTACTGTATCCCTCTGACCTTCTTATTGACGATGAAACACAGAAATTGCATCGGAATTAAATACAAAAGGCACAATGCCGCCTTAAGTACATGAAGACCGACACTTCCTAGTGACTATGATTTGAACCATTCCTGTTACACTAGTTATAGATTCCGATGCTTCACTTGAGGATTACTGTATCCCTTGGACCTTCTTATTGACGATGAAACACAGAAATTGCATCGGAATTAAATGCAACAGGCACAATGCCGACTTAAGTACAAGGAGACTGACTCATCTTACTGTCTATGTTCTGAACCATTCCTGTGACACTAGTTATAGATTCCGACGCTTCACTCCAGGTTTACTGTATCCCTTGGACCTTCTTATTGACTATGATGCACAGAAATTGCATCGGAATTAAATACAAAAGGCACAATGCCGACTTAAGTACATGAAGACCGACTCTTCCTACTGACTATGTTTTGAACCATTCCTGTGGCACTAGTTATAGATTCCGATGCTTTACTTGAGGTTTACTGTATCCCTTGGACCTTCTTATTGACGATGAAACACAGAAATTGCCTCAGAATTAAATACAAAAGGCACCATGCCGACTTAAGTACAAGAAGACTTACTCCTTTTACTGACTATGTTTTGAACCACTCCTGTGAGACTAGTTATAGATTGCGATGCTTCACTTCAGGTTTACTGTATCCCTCTGACCTTCTTATTGGCGATGAAACACAGAAATCGCATCGGAAATAAATACAAATGGCACAATGCCGACTTAAGTACATGAAGACCGACACTTCCTACTGACTATGATTTTAAACATTCCTGTGACACTAGTTATAGATTCCGATGCGTCACTTCAGGTTAACTGTATCCCTCTGACCTTGTTATTGACGATGAAACACAGAAATTGCATCGGAATTAAATACAAGAGGGACAATGCCGACTTAAGTACAAGAAGACTGACCCTTCTTACTGACTATGATTTGAACTATTCCTGTGAGACTAGTTATCGATTGTGATGCTTCCCTTCAGGTTTACTGTATCCCTCTGACCTTCTTATTGACGATGAAACACAGAAATTGCATCGGAATTAAATACAAAAGGCACAATGCCGACTTAAGTACATGAAGACCGACACTTCCTACTGACTAAGATGTGAACCATTCATGTGACACTAGTTATAGATTCCGATGCTTCACTTGTGGTTTAGTGTATCCCTTGGACCTTCTTATTGACGATGAAACACAGAAATTGCCTCGGAATTAAATTCAAAAGGCACAATGCCGACTTAAGTACAAGAAGACTAACTCCTTTTACTGACTATGTTTTGAACCATTCCTGTGAGACTAGTTATAGATTGCGATGCTACACTTCAGGTTTACTGTATCCCTCTGACCTTCTTATTGACGATGAAACACAGAAATCGCATCGGAATTATATACAAAAGGCACAATGCCGACTTAAGTACATGAAGACCGACACTTCCTACTGACTATGATTTGAACCATTCCTGTGCCACTAGTTATAGATTCCGATGCGTCACTTCAGGTTTACTGTATCCCTCTGACCTTGTTATTGACGATGAAACACAGAAATTGCCTCGGAATTAATTACAAAAGGCACAATGCCGACTTAAGTACAAGAAGACTAACTCCTTTTACTGACTATGTTTTGAACCATTCCTGTGAGACTAGTTATAGATTGCGATGCTTCACTTCAGGTTTACTGTATCCCTCTGACCTTCTTATTGACGATGAAACACAGAAATTGCATCGGAATTAAATACAAAAGGCACAATACCGACTTACGTACATGAAGACCGACACTTCCTACTGACTATGATTTGAACCATTCCTGTGACACTAGTTATAGATTCCGATGCCTCACTTCAGGATTACTGTATCCCTCTGACCTTCTTATTGACGATGAAACACAGAAATTGCATCGGAATTAAATACAAGAGGCACAATGCAGACTTAAGTAAAAGAAGCCTGACTCTTCTTACTGACTATGATTTCAACCATTCCTGTGAGACTAGTAATAGATTGCGATGCTTCCCTTCAGGTTAACTGTATCCCTCTGACCTTCTTATTGACGATGAAACACAGAAATTGCATCGGAATTAAATACAAAAGGCACAATGCCGCCTTAAGTACATGAAGACCGACACTTCCTAGTGACTATGATTTGAACCATTCCTGTTACACTAGTTATAGATTCCGATGCTTCACTTGAGGATTACTGTATCCCTTGGACCTTCTTATTGACGATGAAACACAGAAATTGCATCGGAATTAAATGCAACAGGCACAATGCCGACTTAAGTACAAATAGACTGACTCATCTTACTGTCTATGTTCTGAACCATTCCTGTGACACTAGTTATAGATTCCGACGCTTCACTCCAGGTTTACTGTATCCCTTGGACCTTCTTATTGACTATGATGCACAGAAATTGCATCGGAATTAAATACAAAAGGCACAATGCCGACTTAAGTACATGAAGACCGACTCTTCCTACTGACAATGTTTTGAACCATTCCTGTAACACTAGTTATCGATTCCGATGCTTCGCTTGAGGTTTACTGTATCCCTTGGACCTTCTTATTGACGATGAAACACAGACATTGCTTCGGAATTAAATGCAAGAGGCACAATGCAGACTTAAGGATAAGAAGACTGACTCTTCTTACTTACTTTGTTTTGAACCATTCCTGTGACACTAGTTATAGATTACGATGCTTCCCTTCAGGTTTACTGTATCCCCTGGACCGTCTTATTTGCAATGAAACACAGAAGCTGCATCGGAATTAAATACAAAAGGCACAGTGCCGACTTATGTACAAGAAGACTGACTCTTCCTAATGTCTATGCTTTGAACCATTCCTGTGTCACTAGTTAATGATTACGATGCTTCACTTCAGGTTTACTGTATCCCTTGGACCTTCTTATTGACGAAGAAACACAGAAATTGCATCGGAATTAAATACAAAAGGCACAATGCCGATTTAAGGACATGAAGACCAACTCTTCCTACTGACTATGTTTGAACCGTTCTTGTGACACTAGTTATAGATTCCGAAGCTTCACTTGAGGTTTACTGTATCCCTTGGACCTTCTTATTGACGATGAAACACAGAAATTGCATCGGAATTTAATACCAAGGGCACAATGGGGATTTAAGTACAAGGAAGACTGACTCTTCTTACTGTCTTTGTTTTAACCATTCCTGTGACACTACTTATAGATTCCGACGCTTCACCCCAGGTTTACTGTTTCCCTTGGACCTTCTTATTGACGATGAAGCACAGAAATTGCATCGGAATTAAATACAAAAGGCACAATGCCGACTTAAGTACATGAAGACCGACTCTTCCTACTGACTATGTTTTGAACCATTCCTGTGACACTAGTTATAGATTCCGATGCTTCACTTGAGGGTTTCTGTATCCCTTGGACCTTCTTATTGACGATGAAATACAGAAATCGCATTGGAATTAACACAATAGGAACACTGCCGACTTAAGTACAAAAAGACTGACTCCTCTTACTGACTATGTTTTGAACCATTCCTGTGACACTAGTTATAGATTCCGATGCTTCACTTCAGGTTTACTGTATCCCTTGGACCTTCTTATTGACGATGAAATACAGAAATCGCATCGGAATTAACACAATAGGCATACTGCCGACTTAAGTACAAAAAGACTGACTCCGCTTACTGACTATGTTTTGAACCATTCCTGTGACACTAGTTATAGATTCCGATGCTTCACTTCAGGTTTACTGTGTCCCTTGGACCATCTTATTGACGATGAAACACAGAAATTGCCTCGGAATTAAATACAAAAGGCACAATGCCGACTTAAGTACAAGAAGACTGACTCCTTTTACTGACTATGTTTTGAACCATTCCTGTGACACTAGTTATAGATTCCGATGCTTCACTTCAGCTTTACTGTACCCGTCTGACCTACTTTTTGACGATGAAACACAGAAATTGCATCGGAATTAAATAGAAAAGGCACAGTGCCGACTTAAGTACAAGAAGACTGACTCTTACTACTTTCTATGTTTTGAACCATTCCTGTGACACTAGTTATAGATTCCGATGCTTCACTTCAGGTTTACTGTATCCCTTGGACCTTCTTATTGACGATAAAACACAGAAATTGCCTCGGAATAAAATACAAAAGGCACAATGCCGACTTAAGTACATGAAGACCGACACTTCCTTTTGACTATGATTTGAACCATTCCTGTGACACTAGTTATAGATTCCGATGCGTCACTTCAGGTTTACTGTATCCCTCTGACCCTCTTATTGACGATGAAACACAGAAATTGCATCGGAATTAAATACAAGAGGCACAAGCCGACTTAAGTACAAGAAGACTGACACTTCTTACAAACTATGATTTGAACCATCCCTGTGAGACTAGTTATAGATTGCGATGCTTCCCTTCAGGTTTACTGTATCCCTCTGACGTTCTTATTGACGATGAAACACAGAAATTACATCGGAATTACATACAAAGGGCACAATGCCGACTTACGTAGATGAAGACCGACACTTCCTTTTGACTATGATTTGATCCATTCCTGTGACACTAGTTATAGATTCCGATGCGTCACTTCAGGTTTACTGTATCCCTCTGACCTTCTTATTGACGATGAAACACAGAAATTGCATCGGAATTAAATACAAGAGGCACAATGCCGACTTAAGTACAAGTAGACTGACTCCTCTTACCGACTATGATTTGAACCATTCCTGTGAGACTAGTTATAGATTGCGATGCTTCCCTTCAGGTTAACTGTATCCCTCTGACCTACTTATTGACGATGAAACACAGAAATTGCATCGGAATTAAATAGAAAAGGCACAATGCCGACTTAAGTACAAGAAGACTGACTCTTCCTACTGTCTATGCTTTGAACCATTCCTGTGACACTAGTTATAGATTCCGATGCTTCACTTCAGGTTTACTGTGTCCCATGGACCATCTTAATGACGATGAAACACAGAAATTGCCTCGGAATTAAATGCAAAAGGCACAATGCCGACTTAAGTACAAGAAGACTGACTCCTTTTACTGACTATGTTTTGAACCATTCCTGTGACACTAGTTATAGATTCCGATGCTTCACTTCAGCTTTACTGTACCCGTCTGACCTACCTTTTGACGATGAAACACAGTAATTGCATCGGAATTAAATAGAAAAGGCACAGTGCCGACTTAAGTACAAGAAGACTGACTCTTACTACTGTCTATGTTTTCAACCATTCCTGTGACACTAGTTATAGATTCCGATGCTTCACTTCAGGTTTACTGTATCCCTTGGACCTTCTTATTGACAACGAAACACAGAAATTGCCTCGGAATTAAATACAAAAGGCACAATGCCGACTTAAGTTCATGAAGACCGACACTTCCTTTTGACTATGATTTGAACCATTCGTGTGATACTAGTTATAGATTCCGATGCGTCACTTCAGGTTTACTGTATCCCTCTGACCTTCTTATTGACGATGAAACACAGAAATTGCATCGGAATTAAATACAAGAGGCACAAGCCGACTTAAGTACAAGAAGACTGACACTTCTTACAGACTATGATTTGAACCATTCCTGTGAGACTAGTTATAGATTGCGATGCTTCCCTTCAGGTTTACTGTATCCCTCTGACCTTCTTATTGACGATGAAACACAGAAATTACATCGGAATTAAATACAAAAGGCACAATGCCGACTTAAGTACATGAAGACCGACACTTCCTTTTGACTATGATTTGATCCATTCCTGTGACACTAGTTATAGATTCCGATGCGTCACTTCAGGTTTACTGTATCCCTCTGACCTTCTTATTGACGATGAAACACAGAAATTGCATCGGAATTAAATACAAGAGGCACAATGCCGACTTAAGTACAAGAAGACTGACTCCTCATCCTGACTATGATTTGAACCATTCCTGTGAGACTAGTTATAGATTGCGATGCTTCCCTTCAGGTTAACTGTATCCCTCTGACATTCTTATTGACGATGAAACACAGAAATTGCATCGGAATTAAATAGAAAAAGCACAATGCCGACTTAAGTACAAGAAGACTGACTCTTCCTACTGTCTATGCTTTGAACCATTCCTGTGATACTAGTTATAGATTCCGATGCTTCACTTGAGGTTTACTATATCCCTTGGACCTTCTTATTGACGATGAAACACAGAAATTGCCTCGGAATTAAATACAAAAGGCACAATGCCGACTTAAGTACAAGAACACTGACTTCTTTTACTGCCTATGTTTTGAACCATTCCTGTGAGACTAGTTATAGATTGCGATGCTTCACTTCAGGTTTACTGTTTCCCTCTGACCTTCTTATTGACGATGAAACACAGAAATTGCATCGGAATTAAATACAAATGGCACAATGCCGACTTACGTACATGAAGACCGACACTTCCTACTGACTATGATTTGAACCATTCCTGTGACACTAGTTATAGATTCCGATGCGTCACTTCAGGTTTACTGTATCCCTCTGACCTTCTTAGTGACGATGAAACACAGAAATTGCAACGGAATTAAAGACAAGAGGCACAATGCCGACTTAAGTACAAGAAGACTGACTCCTCTTACTGACTATGATTTGAACCATTCCTGTGAGACTAGTTATAGATTGCGATGCTTCCCTTCAGGTTAACTGTATCCCTCTGACCTTCTTATTGACGATGAAACACAGAAATTGCATCGGAATGAAATACAAAAGGCACAATGCCGACTTAAGTACATGAAGACCGACACTTCCTACTGACTATGATTTGAACCATTCCTGTGACACTAGTTATAGATTCCGATGCTTCACTTCAGGTTTACTGTATCTCTTGGACCTTCTTATTGACGATGAAACACAGAAATTGCATCGGAATTAAATGCGAAAGGCACAATGCCGACTTATGTACAAGAAGACTGACTCATCTTACTGTCTATGTTCTGAACCATTCCTCTGACACTACTTATAGATTCCGACGCTTGACTCCAGGTTTATTGTATCCCTTGGACCTTCTTATTGACGATGAAGCACAGAAATTGCATCGGAATTAAATTCAAAAGGCACAATGCCGACTTAAGTACATGAAGACCGACTCTTCCTACTGACTATGTTTTGAACCATTCCTGTGACACTAGTTATAGATTCCGATGCTTAACTTGAGGTTTACTGTATCTCTTGGACCTTCTTATTGACGATGAAACACAGAAATTGCATCGAAATTAAATACAAAAGGCACAATGCCGACTTAAGTACAAGTAGACTGACTTATCTTACTGTCAATGTTCTGAACCATTCCTGTGACACTAGTTATAGATTCCGATGCTTCACTTCAGGTTTACTGTATCCCTTGGACCTTCTTATTGACGATGAAACACAGAAATTGCCTCGGAATTAAATACAAAAGGCACAATGCCGACTTAAGTACAAGAAGACTGACTCCTTTTACTGACTATGCTTTGAACCATTCCTGTGAGACTAGTTATAGATTGCGATGTTTCCCTTCAGGTTTACTGTATCCCTCTGACCTTCTTATTGACGATGAAACACAGAAATTGCATCGGAATTAAATACAAAAGGGACAATGCCGACTTAAGTACATGAAGACCGACACTTCCTTTTCACTATGACTTGAACCTTTCCTGTGACACTAGTTATAGATTCCGATGCGTCACTTCAGGTTTACTGTATCCCTCTGACCTTCTTATTGACGATGAAACACAGAAATGGCATCGGAATTAAATACAAGAGGCACAATGCCGACTTAAGTACAAGAAGACAGACTCTTCTTACTGACTATGATTTGATTCATTCCTGTGAGACTAGTTTCAGATTGCGATGCTTCCCTTCAGGTTAGATGTATCCATCTGACCTTCTTATTGACGATTAAACACAGAAATTGCATCGAAATTAAATACAAAAGGCACAATGCCGACTTACGTACATGAAGACCGACACTTCCTACTGACTATGATTTGAACCATTCCTGTGACATCAGTTATAGATTCCGATGCTTCACTTGAGGTTTACTGTGTCCCTTGGACCCTCTTATTGACGATGAAACACAGAAATTGCATCGGAATTAAATGCAAAAGTCACAATGCCGACTTAAGTACAAGAAGACTGACTCATCTTACTGTCTATGTTCTGAACCATTCCTGTGACACTAGTTATAGATTCCGACGCTTCACTCCAGGTTTACTGTATCCCTTGGACCTTCTTATTGACGATGAAGCACAGAAATTGCATCGGAATTAAATACAAAAGGCACAATGCCGACTTAAGTACATGAAGACCGACTCTTCCTACTGACTATGTTTTGAACCATTCCTGTGACACTAGTTATAGATTCCGATGCTTCACTTGAGGTTTACTGTATCCCTTGGACCTTCTTATTGACGATGAAACACAGAAATTGCATCGGAATTAAATACAAGAGGGACAATGCCGAGTTAAGTACAAGAAGACTGACTCTTCTTACTGACTATGATTCCTACTATTCCTGTGAGACTAGTTATAGATTGTGATGCTTCCCTTCAGGTTTACTGTATCCCCCTGACCTTCTTATTGACGATGAAACACAGAAATTGCCTCGGAATTAAATACAAAAGGCACAATGCCGACTTAAGTACAAGAAGACTAACTCCTTTTACTGACTATGATTTGAACCATTCCTGTTACACTAGTTATAGATTCCGATGCTTCACTTGAGGATTACTGTATCCCTTGGACCTTCTTATTGACGATGAAACACAGAAATTGCATCGGAATTAAATGCAACAGGCACAATGCCGACTTAAGTACAAGGAGACTGACTCATCTTACTGTCTATGTTCTGAACCATTCCTGTGACACTAGTTATAGATTCCGACGCTTCACTCCAGGTTTACTGTATCCCTTGGACCTTCTTATTGACTATGATGCACAGAAATTGCATCGGAATTAAATACAAAAGGCACAATGCCGACTTAAGTACATGAAGACCGACTCTTCCTACTGACTATGTTTTGAACCATTCCTGTAACACTAGTTATCGATTCCGATGCTTCGCTTGAGGTTTACTGTATCCCTTGGACCTTCTTATTGACGATGAAACACAGACATTGCTTCGGAATTAAATGCAAGAGGCACAATGCAGACTTAAGGATAAGAAGACTGACTCTTCTTACTTACTTTGTTTTGAACCATTCCTGTGACACTAGTTATAGATTCCGATGCTTCACTTCAGGTTTACTGTATCCCCTGGACCGTCTTATTTGCAATGAAACACAGAAGCTGCATCGGAATTAAATACAAAAGGCACAGTGCCGACTTATGTACAAGAAGACTGACTCTTCCTAATGTCTATGCTTTGAACCATTCCTGTGACACTAGTTATAGATTCCGATGCTTCACTCCAGGTTTACTGTATCCCTTGGACCTTCTTATTACGATTAAGCACAGAAATTGCATCGGAATTAAATACAAAAGCTCAATGCCGATTTAAGTACATGAAGACCAACCCTTCCTACTGACTATGTTTGAACCGTTACTGTGACACTAGTTATAGATTCCGATGCTTCACTTGAGGTTTACTGTATCCCTTGGACCTTCTTATTGACGATGAAACACAGAAATAGCATCGGAATTTAATACCAAGGGCACAATGCCGATTTAAGTACAAGGAAGACTGACTCTTCTTACTGTCTATGTATTAACCATTCCTGTGACACTAGTTATAGATTTCGACGCTTCACTCCAGGTTTACTGTTTCCCTTGGACCTTCTTATTGACGATGAAACACAGAAATTGCATCGGAATTAAATGCAAAAGTCACAATGCCGACTTAAGTACAAGAAGACTGACTCATCTTACTGTCTATGTTCTGAACCATTCCTGTGACACTAGTTATAGAATCCGACGCTTCACTCCAGGTTTACTGTATCCCTTGGACCTTCTTATTGACGATGAAGCACAGAAATTGCATCGGAATTAAATACAAAAGGCACAATGCCGACTTAAGTACATGAAGACCGACTCTTCCTACTGACTATGTTTTGAACTATTCCTGTGACACTAGTTATAGATTCCGATGCTTCACTTGAGGTTTACTGTATCCCTTGGACCTTCTTATTGACGATGAAACACAGAAATTGCATCGGAATTAAATACAAGAGAGACAATGCCGAGTTAAGTACAAGAAGACTGACTCTTCTTACTGACTATGATTCCTACTATTCCTGTGAGACTAGTTATAGATTGTGATGCTTCCCTTCAGGTTTACTGTATCCCCCTGACCTTCTTATTGACGATTAAACACAGAAATTGCATCGGAATTAAATACAAAAGGCACAATGCCGACTTAAGTACATGAAGACCGACACTTCCTACAGACTGTGATTTGAACCATTCCTGTGGCACTAGTTATAGATTCCGATGCTTTACTTGAGGTTTACTGCATCCCTTGGACCTTCTTATTGCCGATGAAACACAGAAATTGCCTCAGAATTAAATACAAAAGGCACCATGCCGACTTAAGTACAAGAAGACTAACTCCTTTTACTGACTATGTTTTGAACCACTCCTGTGAGACTAGTTATAGATTGCGATGCTTCACTTCAGGTTTACTGTATCCCTCTGACCTTCTTATTGACGATGAAACACAGAAATCGCATCGGAAATAAATACAAATGGCACAATGCCGACTTAAGTACATGAAGACCGACACTTCCTACTGACTATGATTTGAACCATTCCTGTGACACTAGTTATAGATTCCGATGCGTCACTTCAGGTTAACTGTATCCCTCTGACCTTGTTATTGACGATGAAACACAGAAATTGCATCGGAATTAAATACAAGAGGGACAATGCCGACTTAAGTACAAGAAGACTGACCCTTCTTACTGACTATGATTTGAACTATTCCTGTGAGACTAGTTATAGATTGTGATGCTTCCCTTCAGGTTTACTGTATCCCTCTGACCTTCTTATTGACGATGAAACACAGAAATTGCATCGGAATTAAATACAAAAGGCACAAAGCCGACTTAAGTACATGAAGACCGACACTTCCTACTGACTAAGATGTGAACCATTCCTGTGACACTAGTTATAGATTCCGATGCTTCACTTGTGGTTTAGTGTATCCCTTGGACCTTCTTATTGACGATGAAACACAGAAATTGCGTCGGAATTAAATACAAAAAGCACAATGTCGACTTAAGTACAAGAAGACTAACTCCTTTCACTGACTATGTTTTGAACCATTCCTGTGAGACTAGTTATAGATTGCGATGCTACACTTCAGGTTTACTGTATCCCTCTGACCTTCTTATTGACGATGAAACACAGAAATCGCATCGGAATTATATACAAAAGGCACAATGCCGACTTAAGTACATGAAGACCGACACTTCCTACTGACTATGATTTGAACCATTCCTGTGCCACTAGTTATAGATTCCGATGCGTCACTTCAGGTTTACTGTATCCCTCTGACCTTGTTATTGACGATGAAACACAGATATTGCCTCGGAATTAAATACAAAAGGCACAATGCCGACTTAAGTACAAGAAGCCTGACTCTTCTTACTGACTATGATTTCAACCATTCCTGTGAGACTAGTAATAGATTGCGATGTTTCCCTTCAGGTTAACTGTATCCCTCTGACCTTCTTATTGACGATGAAACACAGAAATTGCATCGGAATTAAATACAAAAGGCACAATGCCGCCTTAAGTACATGAAGACCGACACTTCCTAGTGACTATGATTTGAATCATTCCTGTTACACTAGTTATAGATTCCGATGCTTCACTTGAGGATTACTGTATCCCTTGGACCTTCTTATTGACGATGAAACACAGAAATTGCATCGGAATTAAATGCAACAGGCACAATGCCGACTTAAGTACAAGGAGACTGACTCATCTTACTGTCTATGTTCTGAACCATTCCTGTGACACTAGTTATAGATTCCGACGCTTCACTCCAGGTTTACTGTATCCCTTGGACCTTCTTATTGACTATGATGCACAGAAATTGCATCGGAATTAAATACAAAAGGCACAATGCCGACTTAAGTACATGAAGACCGACTCTTCCTACTGAGTATGTTTTGAACCATTCCTGTAACACTAGTTATCGATTCCGATGCTTCGCTTGAGGTTTACTGTATCCCTTGGACCTTCTTATTGACGATGAAACACAGACATTGCTTCGGAATTAAATGCAAGAGGCACAATGCAGACTTAAGGATAAGAAGACTGACTCTTCTTACTTACTTTGTTTTGAACCATTCCTGTGACACTAGTTATAGATTCCGATGCTTCACTTCAGGTTTACTGTATCCCCTGGACCGTCTTATTTGCAATGAAACACAGAAGCTGCATCGGAATTAAATACAAAAGGCACAGTGCCGACTTATGTACAAGAAGACTGACTCTTCCTAATGTCTATGCTTTGAACCATTCCTGTGTCACTAGTTAATGATTACGGTGCTTCACTTCAGGTTTACTGTATCCCTTGGACCTTCTTATTGACGAAGAAACACAGAAATTGCATCGCAATTAAATACAAAAGGCACAATGCCGACTTAAGTACAAGAAGACTGACTCCTTTTACTGACTATGTTTTGAACCATTCCTGTGACACTAGTTATAGATTCCGATGCTTCACTTCAGCTTTACTGTACCCGTCTGACCTACTTTTTGACGATGAAACACAGAAATTGCATCGGAATTAAATAGAAAAGGCACAGTGCCGACTTAAGTACAAGAAGACTGACTCTTACTACTTTCTATGTTTTGAACCATTCCTGTGACACTAGTTATAGATTCCGATGCTTCACTTCAGGTTTACTGTATCCCTTGGACCTTCTTATTGACGATGAAATACAGAAATCGCATCGGAATTAACACAATAGGCTTACTGCCGACTTAAGTACAAAAAGACTGACTCCGCTTACTGACTATGTTTTGAACCATTCCTGTGACACTAGTTATAGATTCCGATGCTTCACTTCAGGTTTACTGTGTCCCTTGGACCATCTTATTGACGATGAAACACAGAAATTGCCTCGGAATTAAATACAAAAGGCACAATGCCGACTTAAGTACAAGAAGACTGACTCCTTTTACTGACTATGTTTTGAACCATTCCTGTGACACTAGTTATAGATTCCGATGCTTCACTTCAGCTTTACTGTACCCGTCTGACCTACTTTTTGACGATGAAACACAGAAATTGCATCGGAATTAAATAGAAAAGGCACAGTGCCGACTTAAGTACAAGAAGACTGACTCTTACTACTTTCTATGTTTTGAACCATTCCTGTGACACTAGTTATAGATTCCGATGCTTCACTTCAGGTTTACTGTATCCCTTGGACCTTCTTATTGACGATAAAACACAGAAATTGCCTCGGAATTAAATACAAAAGGCACAATGCCGACTTAAGTACATGAAGACCGACACTTCCTTTTGACTATGATTTGAACCATTCCTGTGACACTAGTTATAGATTCCGATGCGTCACTTCAGGTTTACTGTATCCCTCTGACCTTCTTATTGACGATGAAACACAGAAATTGCATCGGAATTAAATACAAGAGGCACAAGCCGACTTAAGTACAAGAAGACTGACACTTCTTACAAACTATGATTTGAACCATCCCTGTGAGACTAGTTATAGATTGCGATGCTTCCCTTCAGGTTTACTGTATCCCTCTGACGTTCTTATTGACGATGAAACACAGAAATTACATCGGAATTACATACAAAGGGCACAATGCCGACTTAAGTAGATGAAGACCGACACTTCCTTTTGACTATGATTTGATCCATTCCTGTGACACTAGTTATAGATTCCGATGCGTCACTTCAGGTTTACTGTATCCCTCTGACCTTCTTATTGACGATGAAACACAGAAATTGAATCGGAATTAAATACAAGAGGCACAATGCCGACTTAAGTACAAGTAGACTGACTCCTCTTACTGACTATGATTTGAACCATTCCTGTGAGACTAGTTATAGATTGTGATGCTTCCCTTCAGGTTAACTGTATCCCTGTGACCTACTTATTGACGATGAAACACAGAAATTGCATCGGAATTAAATAGAAAAGGCACAATGCCGACTTAAGTACAAGAAGACTGACTCTTCCTACTGTCTATGCTTTGAACCATTCCTGTGACACTAGTTATAGATTCCGATGCTTCACTTCAGGTTTACTGTGTCCCATGGACCATCTTAATGACGATGAAACACAGAAATTGCCTCGGAATTAAATGCAAAAGGCACAATGCCGACTTAAGTACAAGAAGACTGACTCCTCATCCTGACTATGATTTGAACCATTCTTGTGAGACTAGTTATAGATTGCGATGCTTCCCTTCAGGTTAACTGTATCCCTCTGACATTCTTATTGACGATGAAACACAGAAATTGCATCGGAATTAAATAGAAAAAGCACAATGCCGACTTAAGTACAAGAAGACTGACTCTTCCTACTGTCTATGCTTTGAACCATTCCTCTGACACTAGTTATAGATTCCGATGCTTCACTTGAGGTTTACTATATCCCTTGGACCTTCTTATTGACGATGAAACACAGACATTGCCTCGGAATTAAATACAAAAGGCACAATGCCGACTTAAGTACAAGAACACTGACTTCTTTTACTGCCTATGTTTTGAACCATTCCTGTGAGACTAGTTATAGATTGCGATGCTTCACTTCAGGTTTACTGTTTCCCTCTGACCTTCTTATTGACGATGAAACACAGATATTGCATCGGAATTAAATACAAATGGCACAATGCCGACTTACGTACATGAAGACCGACACTTCCTACTGACTATGATTTGAACCATTCCTGTGACACTAGTTATAGATTCCGATGCGTCACTTCAGGTTTACTGTTTCCCTCTGACCTTCTTAGTGACGATGAAACACAGAAAATGCATCGGAATTAAATACAAGAGGCACAATGCCGACTTAAGTACAAGAAGACTGACTCCTCTTACTGACTATGATTTGAACCATTCCTGTGAGACTAGTTATAGATTGCGATGCTTCCCTTCAGGTTAACTGTATCCCTCTGACCTTCTTATTGACGATGAAACACAGAAATTACATCGGAATGAAATACAAAAGGCACAATGCCGACTTAAGTACATGAAGACCGACACTTCCTACTGACTATGATTTGAACCATTCCTGTGACACTAGTTATAGATTCCGATGCTTCACTTCAGGTTTACTGTATCTCTTGGACCTTCTTATTGACGATGAAACACAGAAATTGCATCGGAATTAAATGCGAAAGGCACAATGCCGACTTATGTACAAGAAGACTGACTCATCTTACTGTCTATGTTCTGAACCATTCCTCTGACACTACTTATAGATTCCGACGCTTGACTCCAGGTTTACTGTATCCCTTGGCACCTTCTTATTGACGATGAAACACAGAAATTGCCTCGGAATTAAATACAAAAGGCACAATGCCGACTTAAGTACAAGAAGACTGACTCCTTTTACTGACTATGCTTTGAACCATTCCTGTGAGACTAGTTATAGATTGCGATGTTTCCCTTCAGGTTTACTGTATCCCTCTGACCTTCTTATTGACGATGAAACACAGAAATTGCATCGGAATTAAATAGAAAAAGCACAATGCCGACTTAAGTACAAGACGACTGACTTTTCTTACTGTCTATGTTTTGGACCATTCCTGTGACACTAGTTATAGATACCGATGCTTCACTTCAGGTTTACTGTATCCCTTGGACCTTCTTATTGACGATGAAACACAGAAATTACATTGGAATTAAATACAAAAGGCACAATGCCGACATAAGTACAAGAAGACTGACTCTTCTTACTGACTATGATTTGAACCATTCCTGTGAGACTAGTTATAGATTGCGATGCTTTCCTTCAGGATTACTGTATCCCTCTGACATTCTTATTGACGATGAAACACAGAAATTGCATCGGAATTAAATACAAAAGGCACAATGCCAACTGAAGTACAAGAAGACTGACTCTTCCTACTGTCTAAGTTTTGAACCATTCTTGTGACACTAGTTATAGATTCCGATGCTTCACTTCAGGTTTACTGTATCCCTTGGACCTTCTTATTGACGATGAAACACAGAAATTGCATCGGAATTAAATACAAAAGGCACAATGCCGACTTAAGTACAAGAAGACTGACTCACCTTACTGTCTATGTTCTGAACCATTCCTGTGACACTAGTTATAGGTTCCAACGCTTCACTCCAGGTTTACTGTATCCCTTGGACCTTCTTATTGACGATGAAACACAGAAATTGCATCGGAATTAAATACAAAAGGCACAATGTCGACTTAAGTGCAAGAAGACTGACTCTTCTTAATGTCTATGATTTGAACCATTCCTGTGACACTATTTATAGATTCCGACGCTTCACTCCAGGTTTACTGTATCCCTTTGACCTTCTTATTGACGATGAAACACAGCAATTGCATCGGAATTAAATACAAAAGGCACAATGCCGACTTAAGGCCAAGGAGACTGACTCTTCTTACTGACTATGTTTTGAACCATTCCTGTGACACTAGCTATAGATTCCGATGCTTCACTTAAGGTTTAGTGTATCCCTCTGACCTCCTTTTTGACGATGAAACACAGAAATTGCATCGGAATTAAATACAAAAGGCACAATGCCGACTTAGGTACAAGAAGACTGACTCTTCTTACAGTCTATGCTTTGAACCATTCCATTGACACTAGTTATAGATTCCAAAGCTTTGATCCAGGTTTACTGTGTCCCTTGGACCTTCTTATTGATGATGAAACACAGAAATTGCATCGGAACTAAATAGAAAAGGCACAATGAACACTTAAGTACAAGAAGACTGACTCTTCTTACTGACTATGTTTTGAACCATTCCTGTGGCACTAGCTATAGATTCCGATGCTTCACTTCAGGTTTACTGTATCCCTTCGACCTTCTCATTGACGATGAAACACAGAAATTCCATCGGAATTAAATTCAAAAGGCAAAATGCCGACTTAAGTAAACGAAGACTGACTCTTCTTACTGTCTATGTTTTTAACCATTCCTGTGACACTAGTTGTAGATTCCGATGCTACACTCTAGGTTTACTGTATCCCTTGGACCTTCATATTGACGATGAAGCACAGAAATTGCATCGGAATTAAATACAAAAGGCACAATGCCGGCTTAAGGACAAGAGGACTGGCTGTTCTTACTGACTATGTTTTGAACCATTCCTGTGACACTAGTTATAGATTCCGATGCTACACTTCAGGTTTATATTATGCCTCTGACCTTCTTATTGACGATGAAACACAGAGATTGCATCGGAATTAAATAGAAAACGCACAATGTCGACTTAAGTACAAGAAGAGTGACTCTTCTTACCGACTATGTTTGAACCATTCCTGTGACACTAGTTATAGATTGCGATGCTTCACTTCAGGTTTACTGTATCCCTCTGACCTTCTTGTTGACGATGAAACACAGAAATTGCATCGGAATTAAATGCAAAAGGCACAATGCCGACTTAAGTACAAGAAGACTGACTCTTCTTACTGTCTCTGTTTTGAACCATTCCACGGACACTAATTATAGATTCTGATGCTTCACTTCAGGTTTACTGTATCCCTTGGACCTTCTTATTGACGATGAAACACAGAAATTGCATCGGAATTAAATACAAAAGGCACAATGCCGACTTAAGTACAAGAAGACTGACTCTTCCTACTGTCTACGTTTTAAACAACTCTTGTGGCACTAGTTATAGATTCCGATGCTTCACTTCAGGTTTACCGTATCCCTTGGACCTTCTTATAGACGATGAAACACAGAAATTGCATCGGAATTAAATACAAAAGGCACAATGTCGACTTAAGGACAAGAAGACTGACTCTTCTTACTGACTGTGTTTTGAACCATTCCTGTGACACTAGCTATAGATTCCGATGCTTCAAATCAGGTTTACTGTATCCCTTCGACCTTCTTATTGACGATGAAACACAGAAATTGCATCGGAATTAAATACAAAAGGCACAATGCCGACTTAAGTACAAGAAGACTGACTCTTCTTACTGTCTATGTTTTGAACCATTCCATTGACACTAGTTATAGATTCCGATGCTTCACTTCAGGTTTCCCTTATCCCTTGGACCTTCTTATTGACGATGAAACACAGAAATTGCATCGGATTTAAATACAAAAGGCAAAATGCCGACTTAAGTACACGAAGACTGACTCTTCTTCCTGTCTATGTATTGAACCATTCCTGTGACACTAGTTATAGATTCCGATGCTACACTCCAGGTTTACTGTATCCCTTGGACCTTCTTGTTGACGATGAAACACAGAAATTGTTTCGGAATTAAATCCAAAAACAAAATTCCGACTTAAGGACAAGGAGACTGACTGTTCTTACTGACTATGTTTTGAACCATTCCTGTGACAATAGTTATAGATTCCGATGCTACACTTCAGGTTATTGTATCCCTCTGATCTTCTTATTGACGATGAAACACTGAAATTGCATCGGAATTAAATAGAAAATGCACAATGTCGACTTAAGTACAAGATGAATGCCTCTTCTTACTGTCTATGTTTTGAACCATTCCTGTGACACTAGTTATAGACTCCGATGCTTCACTCCAGGTTTACTGTATACCTTGGACATCCTTATTGAAGATGAAACACAGAAATTGCATCGGAATTAAATACAAAGAGCACAGTGCCGACATAAGTACAAGAACACTGGCCCTTCCTACTGTCCATGATTTGAACCATTCCTGTGACACTAGTTTTGGATTCCGATGCTTCACTTCAGGTTTACTCTACCCCTCTGACCGTCTTATTGACGATGAAACACAGAAATTGCATCGGAATTAAATACAAAAGGCACAATGCCGACTTAAGTACTAGAAGACTGACTCTTCCTACTGTCTATGTTTTGAACTATTCCTGTGACACTAGTCATAGATTCCGATGCTTCACATCAGATTTACTGTATCCCTTGGACCTTCTTATTGACGATGAAACACAGAAATTACATCGGAATTCAATACAAACGCACAATGCCGACTTAACTACATGAAGACTGACTCTTCTAACTGACAATGCTTTGAAAAATTTCTGTGACACAAGTTATGGATTCCGATGCTTAACGTCTGGATTACTGTATCCCTCTGACCTTCTTAGAGACGATGAAACACAGATATTGCATCGGAAATAAATACAAAAAGCACAATGCCGACTTAAGTACAAGAGTACTGACTCATCTTACTGTCTATGTTTTGAACTGTCCCTGTGAAACTAGTTATAGATTCCGATGCTTCACTCCAGGTTTACTGTATCCCTTGGACCTTCTTATTGACGATGAAACACAGAAATTGCATCGGAATTAAATACAAAAGTCACAATGCCGACATAAGTACAAGAAAACTGACTCTTCTTACTGACTATGTTTTGAACCATTTCTGTGACACTAGTTATGGATTCCGATGCTTCACTTCAGGTTTACTGTATCCCTCTGACCTCTATATTGACGATGAAACACAGAAATTGCATCGGAATTAAATACAAAAGGCACAATGCCGAATTAAGTACAAGAAGACTGACTCTTCTTACTGTCTATTTTTGAACCAGTCCTGTAACACTACTTATTGACTCCGATGCTTTACTCCAAGTTTACTGTATCCCTTGGACCTTCTTATTGACGATGAAACACAGAAATTGCATCGGAATTAAATACAAAACACAATGTCGATTTAAGTAAAAGAAGTCTTTCTCTTCTTACTGTCTATGATTTGTACCATTCCTTTGACACTAGTTATAGACTCAGATGCGTCACTCGAGGTTTACTGTATCCGTTGGACCTTCTTATTGACGATGAAACACCGAAATTACATTGGAATTAAATACAAAAGGCACAATGCCGACTTAAGGACAAGAAGACTGACTCCTCTTACTGACAATGATTTGAACCATTCCTGTGACACTAGCTATAGATTCCAATGCTTCACTTCAGGATTACTGTATCCCTCTGAGCATCGTATTGACGATGAAACACAGATATTGTATCGGAATTAAATACAAAAGGCACAATGCCGACTTAAGTACAAGAAGACTGACTCTTCTGACTGACTATGTTTTGAACCATTCCATTGACGCTAGGTTTAGATTCCGATGCTTCACTCCAGGTTTACTGTATCCCTTGGGCCTTGTTATTGACGATGAAACGCAGAAATTGCATCGGAATTAAATACAAAACGTAAAATGCCGACTTAAGTACAAGAAGACTGACTCTTCCTACTGTCTACGTTTTAAACCATTCCTGTGACACTAGATATAGCTTCCAATGCTTCACTTCAGGTTTACTGTATCCCTCTGAGCATCTTATTGACGATGAAACACAGATATTGTATCGGAATTAAATACAAAAGGAACAATGCCGACTTAAGTACAAGAAGACTGACTCTTCTTACTGTCTTTGTTTTGAACCATTCCTGTGACACTAGTTATAGATTCCGATGCTACACTACAGGTTTACTGTATCCCTTGGACCTTCTTATTAACGATGAAACACAGAAATTGCATCGGAATTAAATACAAAAGGCACAATGCCGACTTAAGGGCGAGAAGACTGACTCCTCTAACTGACTTTGTTTTGAACAATTCCTGTGACACTAGTTATAGATTCCGATGCTTCACTTCAGGTTAATTGTATCCCTCTGACCTTCTTATTGACGATGAAACACAGAAATTGCATCGGAATTAAATAGAAAAGGCACAATGCAAAAATAAGTACAATAAGACTGCCTCATCTTACTGTCCATGATTTGAACCAGTCCTGTGACACTAGTTATAGATTCCGGTGCTGCACTTCAGGTTTACTGTATACCTAGGACCTTCTTATTGACGAAGAAACACAGAAATTGCATCGGAATTAAATACAATAGGCACAATGCCGACTTAAGTACATGAAAACTGACTCTTCCTACTGTCTATGTTTTGTAACATTACTGTGACACTAGTTATAGATTCCGATGCTTCACTCCAGATTTACTGTATCCCTTGGACCTTCTCATTGACAATGAAACACAGCAATTGTATCGGAATTTAATACATGAGGCACAATGTCGACTTAAGGACAAGAAGACTGACTCTTCTTACTGACTATGTTTTGAACCATTCCTGTGACACTAGTTATAGATTCCGATGCTTCACTTCAGGTTTACTGTATCCCTCTGACCTTCTTATAGCCGGTGAAATACAGAAATCGCATCGGAATTAAATACGAAAGGAACAATGCCAACTTAAGTACAAGAAGACTGACTCTTCTTACTGACTATGTTTGAACAATTCCTGTGACACTAGTTATAGATTCGGATACTTCACTTCCGGTTTACTGTATCCCTCTGACCTTCTTATTGACGATGAACACAGAAATTGCATCGGAATTAAATTGAAATGGCACAATTCTGACTTAAGTACAAGAAGACTGACTCTTCCTACTGTCTACGTTTTAAACCTTTCCTGTGACACTAGTTATAGATTCCGATACTTCACTTCCGGTTTACTGTATCCCTTGGACCTTCGTATTGACGATGAAACACAGAAATTGCATCGGAATTATATACAAAAGGCACAATGCCGACTTCATTACATGAGACCGACTCTTCCTACTGACTATGTTTTGAACCATTCCTGTGACACTAGTTATAGAATCCGATGCATCACTTGAGGTTTACTGTATCCCTTGGACCTTCATATTGACGATGAAACCCAGAAATTGCATCGGAATTAAATACAAAAGTCACAATGCCGACATAAGTACAAGAAAACTGACTCTTCTTACTGACTATGTTTTGAACCATTTCTGTGACACTAGTTATGGATTCCGATGCTTCACTTCAGGTTTACTGTATCCCTCTGACCTCTATATTGACGATGAAACACAGAAATTGCATCGGAATTAAATACAAAAGGCACAATGCCGAATTAAGTACAAGAAGACTGACTCTTCTTACTGTCTATTTTTGAACCAGTCCTGTAACACTACTTATTGACTCCGATGCTTTACTCCAAGTTTACTGTATCCCTTGGACCTTCTTATTGACGATGAAACACAGAAATTGCATCGGAATTAAATACAAAACACAATGTCGATTTAAGTAAAAGAAGTCTTTCTCTTCTTACTGTCTATGATTTGTACCATTCCTTTGACACTAGTTATAGACTCAGATGCGTCACTCGAGGTTTACTGTATCCGTTGGACCTTCTTATTGACGATGAAACACCGAAATTACATTGGAATTAAATACAAAAGGCACAATGCCGACTTAAGGACAAGAAGACTGACTCCTCTTACTGACAATGATTTGAACCATTCCTGTGACACTAGCTATAGATTCCAATGCTTCACTTCAGGATTACTGTATCCCTCTGAGCATCGTATTGACGATGAAACACAGATATTGTATCGGAATTAAATACAAAAGGCACAATGCCGACTTAAGTACAAGAAGACTGACTCTTCTGACTGACTATGTTTTGAACCATTCCATTGACGCTAGGTTTAGATTCCGATGCTTCACTCCAGGTTTACTGTATCCCTTGGGCCTTGTTATTGACGATGAAACGCAGAAATTGCATCGGAATTAAATACAAAACGTAAAATGCCGACTTAAGTACAAGAAGACTGACTCTTCCTACTGTCTACGTTTTAAACCATTCCTGTGACACTAGATATAGCTTCCAATGCTTCACTTCAGGTTTACTGTATCCCTCTGAGCATCTTATTGACGATGAAACACAGATATTGTATCGGAATTAAATACAAAAGGAACAATGCCGACTTAAGTACAAGAAGACTGACTCTTCTTACTGTCTTTGTTTTGAACCATTCCTGTGACACTAGTTATAGATTCCGATGCTACACTACAGGTTTACTGTATCCCTTGGACCTTCTTATTAACGATGAAACACAGAAATTGCATCGGAATTAAATACAAAAGGCACAATGCCGACTTAAGGGCGAGAAGACTGACTCCTCTAACTGACTTTGTTTTGAACAATTCCTGTGACACTAGTTATAGATTCCGATGCTTCACTTCAGGTTAATTGTATCCCTCTGACCTTCTTATTGACGATGAAACACAGAAATTGCATCGGAATTAAATAGAAAAGGCACAATGCAAAAATAAGTACAATAAGACTGCCTCATCTTACTGTCCATGATTTGAACCAGTCCTGTGACACTAGTTATAGATTCCGGTGCTGCACTTCAGGTTTACTGTATACCTAGGACCTTCTTATTGACGAAGAAACACAGAAATTGCATCGGAATTAAATACAATAGGCACAATGCCGACTTAAGTACATGAAAACTGACTCTTCCTACTGTCTATGTTTTGTAACATTACTGTGACACTAGTTATAGATTCCGATGCTTCACTCCAGATTTACTGTATCCCTTGGACCTTCTCATTGACAATGAAACACAGCAATTGTATCGGAATTTAATACATGAGGCACAATGTCGACTTAAGGACAAGAAGACTGACTCTTCTTACTGACTATGTTTTGAACCATTCCTGTGACACTAGTTATAGATTCCGATGCTTCACTTCAGGTTTACTGTATCCCTCTGACCTTCTTATAGCCGGTGAAATACAGAAATCGCATCGGAATTAAATACGAAAGGAACAATGCCAACTTAAGTACAAGAAGACTGACTCTTCTTACTGACTATGTTTGAACAATTCCTGTGACACTAGTTATAGATTCGGATACTTCACTTCCGGTTTACTGTATCCCTCTGACCTTCTTATTGACGATGAACACAGAAATTGCATCGGAATTAAATTGAAATGGCACAATTCTGACTTAAGTACAAGAAGACTGACTCTTCCTACTGTCTACGTTTTAAACCTTTCCTGTGACACTAGTTATAGATTCCGATACTTCACTTCCGGTTTACTGTATCCCTTGGACCTTCGTATTGACGATGAAACACAGAAATTGCATCGGAATTATATACAAAAGGCACAATGCCGACTTCATTACATGAGACCGACTCTTCCTACTGACTATGTTTTGAACCATTCCTGTGACACTAGTTATAGAATCCGATGCATCACTTGAGGTTTACTGTATCCCTTGGACCTTCATATTGACGATGAAACCCAGAAATTGCATCGGAATTAAACACAAAAGGCACAATGCCGACTTAAGAACAAGAAGACTGACTCTTCTTACTGTCTATGATTTGAACCATTCCTGTGACACCAGTTATAGATTCCGATGCTTCACTCCAGGTTTACTGTATCCCTTGGACCTTCTTATTGACGATGAAACACAGAAATTGCATCGGAATAAAATACAAAAGGCACAATGCCGACTTAAGGACAAGAAGACTGTCTCTTCTCACTGACTACGTTTTGAACCATTCATGTGACACTAGCTATAGATTCCGATGCTTCACTTCAGGTTTACTGTATCCCTCTGACTTTCTTATTGACGATGAAACACAGAAATTGCATCGGAGTTAAATACAAAAGGAACCAAGCCGACTTAAGTACATGAAGACTGACTCTTCTTACTGTCTATGCTTTGAACCATTCCATTGACACTTGTTATAGATTCCGATGCTTCACTCCTGGTTTACTGTATCCGTTTGACCTTGTTATTGACGATGAAACACAGAAATTGCATCGGAATTAAATAGAAAAGGCACAATGCAGACTTAAGTACAAGAAGACTGACTCTTTTACTGACTATGTTTTGAACCATTCCTGTGACACTAGTTATAGATTCCGATGCTTCACTTCAGGTTTACTGTATCCCTTGGACCTTCTTATTGACGATGAAACACACAGATATTGCATCGGAAATAAATACAAAAAGCACAATGCCGACATAAGTACAAGAATACTGACTCATCTTACAGTCTATATTTTGAACCGTCGCTGTGACACTAGTTATAGATTCCGATGCTTCACTCCAGGTTTACTGTATCCCTTGGACCTTCTTATTGACGATGAAACACAGGAATTGCATCGGAATTAAATACAAAAGGCACAATGCCGACATAAGTACAAGAAAACTGTCTCTTCTTATTGACTATGTTTTGAACCATTTCTGTGACACTAGTTATGGATTCCGATGCTTCACTTCAGGTTTACTGTATCCCTCTGACCTCCTTATTGACGATGAAACACAGAAATTGCATCGGAATTAAATACAAAAGGCACAATGCCGAATTAAGTACAAGAAGACTGACTCTTCTTACTGTCAATTTTTGAACCAGTCCTGTGACACTACTTATTGGCTCCGATGCTTCACTCCAAGTTTACTGTATCCCTTGGACCTTCTTATTGACGATGAAACACAGAAATTGCATCGGAATTAAATACAAAATGCACAATGCCGACTTAAGAACGAGAAGACTGACTCTTCTTATTGTCTAAGGTTTGAACCATCCCTGTGACACTAGTTATAGATTCCGATGCTTCACTCCAGGTTTACTGTATCCCTTGGTCCTTCTTATTGACGATGAAACACAGAAATTGCATCGGAATTCAATACAAAAGGCACAATGCCGACCTAAGGACAAGAAGACTGGCTCTTCTTACTGACTATGATTTGAAACATTCCTGTGACACTAGCTCCAGATTCCGATGCTTCACTTCAGGTTTACTGTATCCCTCAGAGCATCTTATTGACGATGAAACACATATATTGTATCGGAATTAAATACAAAAGGCACAATGCCGACTTAAGTACAAGAAGACTGACTCTTCTGACTGATTATGTTTTGAAGCATTCCGTTGACACTAGGTATAGATTCGGATGCTTCACTCCGGGTTCACTGTATCCCTTGGACCTTGTTATTGACGATGAAACACAGAAATTGCATCGGAATTAAATACAAAAGGCAAAATGCCGACATAAGTACACGAAGACTGACTCTTCCTACTGTCTCTGTTTTGAACCATTCCTGTGACACTACTTATAGATTCCGATCCTACACTCCAGGTTTACTGTATCCCCTGGACCTTCTTATTGACGATGAAACACTGAAATTGCATCGGAAATAAATACAAAGGCACAATGCCGACTTAAAGACAAGAAGACTGACTCACCTTACTGACTATGTTTGAACCATTCCTGTGACACTAGTTATAGATTCCGATGCTTCATTTCAGGTTTACTGTATACCTTGGACCTTCATATTGACGATGAAACCCAGAAATTGCATCGGAATTAAACACAAAAGGCACAATGCCGACTTAAGTACAAGAAGACTGACTCTTCTTACTGTCTATGTTTTGAACCATTCCTGTGACACTAGTTATAGATCCCGATGCTTCATTCAGGTTTACTGTATCCCTTGGACCTTCTTATTGACGATGAAACACAGAAATTGCATCGGAATTAAATACAAAAGGCAAAATGCCGACTTAAGTACACGAGGACTGACTCTTCTTACTGTCTATGACTTGAAGCATTCCTGTGACACTAGTTATAGATTCCGATGATATACTCCTGGTTTTCTGCATCCCTTGGACCTTCTTATTGACGATGAATCACAGAAATGGCATCGGAATTAAATACAAAAGGCACAATGCCGACATAAGTACAAGGAGACTGACTCTTCTTACTGACTATGTTTTGAACCATTCCTGTGACACTAGTTATAGATCCCGATGCTTCATTCAGGTTTACTGTATCCCTCTGACCTTCTTATTGATGATGAAACACGGAAATTGCATCGGAATTAAATAGAAACGCCACAATTCCTACTTAGGTACAAGAAGGCTGACTCTTCTTACTGGCTACGTTTTGAACCATTCCTGTGACACTAGTTATAGATTCCGTTGCTTGACTTCAGTTTTTGTGTATCCCTTGGACCTTCTTATTGACGATGAAACACAGAAATTGCATCGGAATTAAATACAAAAGGCACAATGCCGACTTAAGTACAAGAAGACTGACTCTTCCCACTGTCTATGCTTTGAACCATTCCTGTGACACTAGTTATAGATTCCGATGCTTCACTTGAGGTTTACTGTATCCCACTGACCTTCTTATTGACGATGACACACAAAAATTGCGTCGGAATTTAATACAGAAGGCACAATGCCGACTTTAGTACACGAAGACCGCCTCTTCTTACTGACTATGCTTTGAACCTTTCCTGTGACACTAGTTATAGATTCCGATGCTTCACTTGAGGTTTACTGTATCCCACTGACCTTCTTATTGACGATGAAACGCCGAAATTGCATCGGAATTAAATACAAAAGGCACAATGCCGACTTATGTACAATGAGACTGACTCATCTTACTGACTATGCTTTGAACCATTCCTGTGACACTAGTTATAGATTCCGATGCTACACTTCAGGTTTACTGTTTCCCTTAGACCTTCTTATTGACGATGAAACACCGAAATTGCATCGGAATTAAATACAAAGGGCACAATGCCGACTTAAGTACAAGAAGACTGACTCTTTTTACTGACTATGTTTCGAACCATTCGTGTGACACTAGTTATAGATTCGGATGCTTGACTTTAAGTTTACTGTATCCCTCTGACCTTCTAATTGACGATGAAACACAGAAATTGCATCGTAATGAAATAGAAAAGGCACAATGCCGACTTAAGTACAAGACGGCTGACTTTTCTTACTGTCTATACTTTGAACCATTCCTGTGGCACTAGTTATAGAATCAGATGCTTCATTTCAGGTTTACTGTATCCCTTGGACCTTCTTATTGACGATGAAACACAGAAATTGCATCGGAATTAAATACGAAAGGCACAATGCCGACTTAAGTACAAGAAGACTGACTCTTCTTACTGACTATGTTTTGAACCATTCCTGTGGCACCAGTTATAGATTGCGATGCTTCCCTTCAGGTTTACTGTATCCCTGTGACCTTCGTATTGACGATGAAACACAAAAATTGCATCGGAATTAAATACAAAACGCACAATGCCGACTTAGTACAAGAGGACTGACTCTTCTTACTGTCTCTGTTTGAACCATTCCTGTGACACTAGTTATAGATTCCGATGCTTGACTTCAGGTTTACTGTATCCCTCTGACCTTCTTATTGACGATGAAACACAGAAATTGCATCGGAATTAAATACGAAAGGCACATTGCCGACTTAAGTACAAGAAGACTGAATCTTCTTACTGACTCTGCTTTGAACCATTCCTGTGACACTAGTTATAGATTCCGATGCTTCACTTCAGGTTTACTGTATCCCTCCGACCTTCTTATAGCCGGTGAAATACAGAAATTGCATCGGAATTAAATACGAAAGGCACAATGCCAACTTAAGTACAAGAAGACTGACTCTTCTTACTGACTATGTTAGAACCATTCCTGTGACACTAGTTATAGATTCCGATGCTTCACTTCAGGTTTACTGTATCCCTCTGACCTTCTTATTGACTATGAACACAGAAATTGCATCGGAATTAAATAGAAAAGGCACAATGCTGACTTAAGTTTAAGAAGACTGACTCTTCTTACTGTCTATGTTTTGATCCATTCCTTTGACAATAGTTGTAGATTCCGATGCTTTTCTACAGGTTTACTGTATCACTTGGACCTTCTTATTGACGATGAAACACAGAAATTGAATCGGAATTAAATACAAAAGACACAATGCCGACTTAAGTACAAGAAGACTGACTCTTCCAACTGTCTACGCTTTGAGCCATGCCAGTGACACTTGTTATAGTTTCCGATGCTTTACTTCAGGTTTACTGTATCCCTCTGACCGTCATATTGACGATGAAAAACAGAAATTGCAGCGGAATTAAATAGAAAAGGCACAATGCCGACATATATATTAGAAGACTGACTCTCCCTACTGTCTATGTTTTGAACCATTCCTGTGACACTAGTCATAGATTCCGATGCTTCACTTCAGATTTACTGTATCCCTTGGACCTTCTTATTGACGATGAAACACACCGATATTGCATCGGAAATAAATACAAAAAGCACAATGCCGACTTATCTACAAGAATACTGACTCATCTTACTGTCTATGTTTTGAACCGTCGCTGTGACACTAGTTATAGATTCCGATGCTTCACTCCAGGTTTACTGTATCCCTTGGACCTTCTTATTGACGATGAAACACAGAAATTGCATCGGAATGAAATACAAAAGGCACAATGCCGACATAAGTACAAGAAAACTGTCTCTTCTTACTGACTATGTTTTGAACCATTTCTGTGACACTAGCTACAGATTCCAATGCTTCACTTCAGGTTTATTGTATCCCTCTGAGCATCTTATTGACGGTGAAACACAGATATTGTATCGGAATTAAATACAAAAGGCACAATGCCGACTTAAGGACAAGAAGACTGTCTCTTCTTAATGTTATGTTTTGAACCATTCATGTGACACTAGCTATAGATTCCGATGCTTCACTCCAGGTTTACTGTATCCATTGGTCCTTCTTATTGACGATGAAACACAGGAATTGCACCGGAATTCAATACAAAAGACACAATGCCGACTTAAGGACAAGAAGACTGACTCTTCTGACTGACTATGTTTTGAAGCATTCCGTTGACACTAGGTATAGATTCCGATGCTTCACTCCAGGTTTACTGTATCCCTTGGACCTTGTTATTGACGATGAAACACAGAAATTGCATCGGAATTAAATACAAAAGGCAAAATGCAGACTTAGGTACATAAAGACTGACTCTCCATACTGACTATGTTTTGAACCATTCCTGTGACACTAGTTATAGATTCCGATGCTTCACTTGAGGTTTACTGTATCCCTTAGACCTTCTTATTGACGATGAAACACAGAAATTGCATCGGAATTAAATCCAAAAGCACAATGCCGACTTAAGTACAAGAAGACTGACTCATCTTACCGACTATGTTTGAACCATTCCTGTGACACTAGTTATAGATTCCGATGCTACACTCCAGGTTTACTGTATCCCTTGGACCTTCTTATTGTCGATGAAACACAGAAATTGCATCGGAATTAAACACAAAAGGCACAATGCCGACTTATGTACAAGAAGACTGACTCTTCTTACTGACTATGCTTTGAACCATTCCTGTGACACTAGTTATAGAATCCGATGCTTCACTTCAGGTTGGCTGTACCCTTCTGATCTTCTTATTGACGATGAAACACAAAAATTGCATCGAAATTAAATACAAAGGGCGCAATGCCGACTTAAGTAAAAGAAGACTGACTCTTCTTACTGACTATGTTTTGAACCATTCCTGTGACACTAGTTATAGATTCGGATGCTTGACTTCAGGTTTACTGTATCCCTCTGACCTTCTAATTGACGATGAAACACAGAAATTGCATCGGAATTAAATAGAAAAGGCACAATGCCGACTTAAGTAAGAGACGACTGACTTTTCTTACTGTCTATGTTTTGAACCATTCCTGTGACACTAGTTATAGAATCAGATGCTTCATTTCAGGTTTACTGTATCCCTTGGACATTCTTATTGACGATGAAACACTTAAATTGCATCGGAATTAATAACGAAAGGCACAATGCCGACTTAAGTACAAGAAGACTGACTCTTCTACTGACTATGTTTTGAACTATTCCTATGACACTAGTTATAGATTACGATGCTTCACTTCAGGTTTACTGTATCCCTCTGACCTTCTTATTGACGATGAAACACAGAAATTGCATCGGAATTAAATACAAAAGGCACAATGCCGACTTAAGTACAAGAAGACTGACTCTTCTTACTGTCTATGTTTGAACCATTCCTGTGACACTAGTTATAGATTCCGATGCTTGACTTCAGGTTTACTGTATCCCTCTGACCTTCTTATTGACGATGAAACACAGAAATTGCATCGGAATTAAATACGAAAGGCACAATGCCGACTTAAGTACAAGAAGACTGACTCTTCTTACTGACTATGTTTTGAACCATTCCTGTGACACTAGTTATAGATTCCGATGCTTGACTTCAGGTTTAATGTATCCCTCCGACCTTCTTATTGACGATGAAACACAGAAATTGCATCGGAATTAAATACGAAAGGCACAATGCCGACTTAAGTACAAGAAGACTGACCCGTCTTACTGACTATGTTTTGAACCATTCCTGTGACACTAGTTATAGATTGCGATGCTGCACTTCAGGTTTACTGTATCCCTCTGAACTTCTTATTGACGATGAAACACAGAAATTGCATCGGAATTAAATACAAAAGGCACAATGCCGACTTAAGTACAAGAAGACTGACTCTTCTTACTGTCTATGTTTTAACCATTCCTGTGACACTAGTTATAGATGCCGATGCTTCACTTCAGGTTTACTGTATTGCTTGGACCTTCTTATTGACGATGAAACACAGAAATTGCATCGGAATTAAATACAAAAGGCAAAATGCAGACTTAAGTACACGACGACTGACTCTTCTTACTGTCTATGATTTGAAGCATTCCTGTGACACTAGTTATAGATTCCGATGCTACACTCCTGGTTTACTGCATCCCTTGGACCTTCTTATTGACGATGAAACACAGAAATGGCATCGGAATTAAATACAAAAGGCACAATGCCGACTTAAGTACAAGAAGACTGACTCTTCCTACTGTCTATGTTTTGAACCATTGCTGTGACACTAGTTATAGATTCCGAAGCTTTACTTCGGATTTACTGTATCCCTCTGACCTTCTTATTGACGATGAAACACAGAAATTGCATCGGAATTAAATACAAGAGGCACAATGCCGACTTAAGTACAAGAAGACTGACTCTTCCTACTGTCTATGTTTTGAACCATTCCTGTTACACTAGTTATAGATTCCGATGCTTCACTTCAGGTTTACTGTATCCCTTGGACCTTCTTATTGACGATGAAACACAGAAATTGCATCGGAATTAAACACAAAAAGCACAATGCAGACTCAGGTACATAAAGACTGACTCTTCATACTGACTATGTTTTGAACCATTCCTGTGACACTAGTTATAGATTCCGATGCTTCACTTCAGGTTTACTGTATCCCTCTGACCTTCTTATTGATGATGAAACACAGAAATTTTATCGGAATTAAATACAAAACACAATGTCGACTTAAGTAAAAGAAGTCTGTCTCTTCTTACTGTCTATGATTTGTACCATTCCTGTGACACTAGTTATAAACGCCGATGCTTCACTCGAGGTTTACTGCATCCCTCGGACCTTCTTATTGGCGATAAAACACAGAAATTGCATCAGAATTAAATACAAAAGGCACAATGCCGACTTAAAAACGAGAAGACCGACTCTTCTTACTGTCTAAGTTTTGAACCATTCCTGTGACACTAGTTATAGATTCCGATGCTTCACTCCAGGTTTACTGTATCCCTTGGTCCTTCTTATTGACGATGAAACACAGAAATTGCATCGGAATTCAATACAAAAGGCACAATGCCGACTTAAGGACAAGAAGACTGACTCTTCTTACTGTCTATGATTTGAACCATTCCTGTGACACTAGCTACAGATTCCAATGCTTCACTTCAGGTTTACTGTATCCCTCTGAGCATCTTATTGACGGTGAAACACAGATATTGTATCGGAATTAAATACAAAAGGCACAATGCCGACTTAAGGACAAGAAGACTGTCTCTTCTTAATGTTATGTTTTGAACCATTCATGTGACACTAGCTATAGATTCCGATGCTTCACTCCAGGTTTACTGTATCCCTTGGTCCTTCTTATTGACGATGAAACACAGGAATTGCACCGGAATTCAATACAAAAGACACAATGCCGACTTAAGGACAAGAAGACTGACTCTTCTTACTGACTATATTTTGAACCATTCCTGTGACGCTAGTTATAGATCCCGATGCTTCATTCAGGTTTACTGTATCCCTCTGACCTTCTTATTGATGATGAAACACAGAAATTGCATCGGAATAAAATAGAAACGCCACAATTCCTACTTAGGTACAAGAAGACTGACTCTTCTTACTGGCTACGTTTTGAACCATTCCTCTGACACTACTTATAGATTCCGATGCTTGTCTTCAGTTTTTCTGTATCCCTTGGACCTTCTTATTGACGATGAAACACAGAAATTGCATTGGAATTAAATACAAAATTTACAATGCCGACTTAAGTACAAGAAGACTGACTCTTCCTACTTTCTATGTTTTGTACCATTCCTGTGACACTAGTTATAGATTCCGATGCTTCACTTGAGGTTTACTGTATCCCTTAGACCTTCTTATTGACGATGAAACACAGAAATTGCATCGGAATTAAATCCAAAAGCACAATGCCGACTTAAGTACAAGAAGACTGACTCATCTTACCGACTATGTTTGAACCATTCCTGTGACACTAGTTATAGATTCCGATGCTACACTCCAGGTTTACTGTATCCCTTGGACCTTCTTATTGTCGATGAAACACAGAAATTGCATCGGAATTAAACACAAAAGGCACAATGCCGACTTATGTACAAGAAGACTGACTCTTCTTACTGACTATGCTTTGAACCATTCCTGTGACACTAGTTATAGAATCCGATGCTTCATTTCAGGTTTGCTGTACCCTTCTGATCTTCTTATTGACGATGAAACACAAAAATTGCATCGAAATTAAATACAAAGGGCGCAATGCCGACTTAAGTAAAAGAAGACTGACTCTTCTTACTGACTATGTTTTGAACCATTCCTGTGACACTAGTTATAGATTCGGATGCTTGACTTCAGGTTTACTGTATCCCTCTGACCTTCTAATTGACGATGAAACACAGAAATTGCATCGGAATTAAATAGAAAAGGCACAATGCCGACTTAAGTACGAGACGACTGACTTTTCTTACTGTCTATGTTTTGAACCATTCCTGTGACACTAGTTATAGAATCAGATGCTTCATTTCAGGTTTACTGTATCCCTTGGACCTTCTTATTGACGATGAAACACAGAAATTGCATCGGAATTAAATACGAAAGGCACAATGCCGACTTAAGTACAAGAAGACTGATTCTTCTACTGACTATGTTTTGAACTATTCCTAGGACACTAGTTATAGATTACGATGCTTCACTTCAGGTTTACTGTATCCCTCTGACCTTCTTATTGACGATGAAACACAGAAATTGCATCGGAATTAAATACAAAAGGCACAATGCCGACTTAAGTACAAGAAGACTGACTCTTCTTACTGTCTATGTTTGAACCATTCCTGTGACACTAGTTATAGATACCGATGCTTGACTTCAGGTTTACTGTATCCCTCTGACCTTCTTATTGACGATGAAACACAGAAATTGCATCGGAATTAAATACGAAAGGCACAATGCCGACTTAAGTACAAGAAGACTTACTCTTCTTACTGACTATGTTTTGAACCATTCCTGTGACACTAGTTATAGATTCCGATGCTTGACTTCAGGTTTAATGTATCCCTCCGACCTTCTTATTGACGATGAAACACAGAAATTGCATCGGAATTAAATACGAAAGGCACAATGCCGACTTAAGTACAAGAAGACTGACTCGTCTTACTGACTATGCTTTGAACCATTCCTGTGACACTAGTTATAGATTGCGATGCTGCACTTCAGGTTTACTGTATCCCACTGAACTTCTTATTGACGATGAAACACAGAAATTGCATCGGAATTAAATACAAAAGGCACAATGCCGACTTAAGTACAAGAAGACTGACTCTTCTTACTGTCTATGTTTTAACCATTCCTGTGACACTAGTTATAGATTCCGATGCTTCACTTCAGGTTTACTGTATTGCTTGGACCTTCTTATTGACGATGAAACACAGAAATTGCATCGGAATTAAATACAAAAGGCAAAATGCAGACTTAAGTACACGACGACTGACTCTTCTTACTGTCTATGATTTGAAGCATTCCTGTGACACTAGTTATATGTTCCGATGCTACACTCCTGGTTTACTGCATCCCTTGGACCTTCTTATTGACGATGAAACACAGAAATGGCATCGGAATTAAATACAAAAGGCACAATGCCGACTTAAGTACAAGAAGACTGACTCTTCCTACTGCCTATGTTTTGAACCATTGCTGTGACACTAGTTATAGATTCCGAAGCTTTACTTCGGATTTACTGTATCCCTCTGACCTTCTTATTGACGATGAAACACAGAAATTGCATCGGAATTAAATACAAGAGGCACAATGCCGACTTAAGTACAAGAAGACTGACTCTTCTTACTGTCTATGTTTGAACCATTCCTGTGACATTAGTTATAGATTCCGTTGGTTCAATTTAGGTATACTGTATTCCTTGGACCTTCTTATTGACGATGAAACACAGAAATTGCATCGGAATTAAATACAAAAAGCAAAATGCCGACTTAAGTACACGAGGACTGACTCTTCTTACTGTCTATGATTTGAAGCATTCCTGTGACACTAGTTATAGATTCCGATGCTACACTCCTGGTTTACTGCATCCCTTGGTCCTTCTTATTGACGATGTAACACAGAAATGACATCGGTATTAAATACAAAAGGCACAATGCCACCTTAAGTACAAGAAGACTGACTCTTCCTACTGTCTATGTTTTGAACCATTCCTGTTACACTAGTTATAGATTCCGATGCTTCACTTCAGGTTTACTGTATCCCTTGGACCTTCTTATTGACGATGAAACACAGAAATTGCATCGGAATTAAACACAAAAGGCACAATGCAGACTCAGGTACATAAAGACTGACTCTTCATACTGACTATGTTTTGAACCATTCCTGTGACACTATTTATAGATTCCGATGCTTCACTTCAGGATTACTGTATCCCTCTGACCTTCTTATTGATGATGAAACACAGAAATTGCATCGGAATTAAATACAAAAGGCACAATGCCGACTGAAGTACAAGAAGACTGACTCTATTTACTAACTGTGTTTGAACCATTCCTGTGACACTAGTTATGGATTCGGGTGCTTCACTTCAGGTTTACTGTATCCCTCTGACCTTCTTTTTGGTGATGAAACACAGAAATTGCATCGGAATTAAATAGAAACGCCACAATTCCTACTTAGGTACAAGAAGACTGACTCTTCTTACTGGCTACGTTTTGAACCATTCCTGTGACACTAGTTATAGATTCCGATGCTTGACTTCAGTTTTTCAGTATCCCTCGGACCTTCTTATTGACGATGAAACACAGAAATTGCATCGGAATTAAATAGAAAAGGCACAATGCCGACTTAAGTACAAGACGACTGACTTTCGAACTGTCTATGTCTTGAACCATTCCTGTGACACTAGTTATAGATTCCGATGCTTCACTTGAGGTTTTCTGTATCCCACTGACCTTCTTATTGACGATGACACACAGGAATTGTGTCGGAATTTAATACAAAAAGCACAATGCTGACTTCAGTTAATGAAGACCGACTCTTCCTACTGACTATGCTTTGAACCTTTCCTGTGACACTAGTTATAGATTCCGAAGCTTCACTTGAGGTTTACTGTATCCCTTAGACCTTCTTATTGACGATGAAACACAGAAATTGCATCGGAAATAAATACAAAATGCACAATGCCGACCTAAGTACAAGAAGACTGACTCATCTTACCGTCAATGTTTTGACCCATTCGTGTGACACTAGTTATAGATTCCGATGCGTCACTTCAGGTTTACTGTATCCCTTGGACGTTCTTATTGTCGATGAAACACAGAAATTGCGTCGGAATTAAACACAAAAGGCACAATGCCGACTTATGTACAAGAAGACTGACTTTTCTTACTGACTATGTTTGAACCATTCCTGTGACACTAGTTATAGATTCCGATGCTTCACTTCAGGTTTACTGTACCCCTCTCATCTTCTTATTGCCGATGAAACACAAAAATTGCATCGAAATTAAATACAAAGGGCACAATGCCGATTTAAGTACAAGAAGACTGACTCTTTTTACTGACTATGTTTTGAACCATTCCTGTGACAATAGTTATAGATTCGGATGCTTGACTTCAGGTTTACTGTATCCCTCTGACCTTCTAATTGACGATGAAACACAGAAATTGCATCGGAATTAAATAGAAAAGGCACAATGCCGACTTAAGTACAAGAAGACTGACTCTTCTTACTGACTATGTTTGAACCATTCCTGTGACACTAGTTATAGATTCCGATGCTTACTTCAGGTTTACTGTATCCCTCTGACCTTCTTATTGACGATGAAACACAGAAATTGCATCGGAATTAAATACAAAAGGCAAAATGCCGACTTAAGTACACGAGGACTGACTCTTCTTACTGTCTATGATTTGAAGCATTCCTGTGACACTAGTTATAGATTCCGCTGCTACACTCCTGGTTTACTGCATCCCTTGGACCTTCTTATTGACGATGAAACACAGAAATGGCATCGGAATTAAATACAAAAGGCACAATGCCGACTTAAGTACAAGAAGACTTACTCTTCCTACTGTCTATGTTTTAAACATTCCTGTGACACAAGCTATAGATTCCGATGCTTCACTTCAGGTTTACTGTATCCCTCTGACCTCCTCATTGACGATGAAACACAGAAATTGCATCGGAATTAAATACAAGGGGCACAATGCCGACATAAGTACAGGAAGACTGACTCTTCTTACTGTCTATGTTTGATCCATTCCTGTGACACTAGTTATAGATTCCGATGCTTCTCTTCAGGTTTACTGTATTCCTTGGACCTTCTTATTGACGATGAAACACAGAAATTGCATCGGAATTAAACACAAAAGGCACAATGCCGACTTATGTACAAGAAGAGTGACTCTTCATTCTGACTATGCTTTGAACCATTCCTGTGACACTAGTTATAGATTCCGATGCTTCACTTCAGGTTTACTGTATGCCTCTGACCTTCTTATTGACGATGAAACACAGAAATTGCATCGGAATTAAATACAAAAGGCACAATGCCGACTTAAGTACGAGAAGACTGACTCATCTTACCATCTATGCTTTTAACCATTCCTGTGACACTAGTTATAAATTCCGATGCTTCACTTCAGGTTTACTGTATCCCTTGCACCTTCTTATTGACGATGAAACACAGAAATTGCATCGGAATTAAACACAAAAGGCACAATGCCGACTTATGTACAAGAAGAGTGACTCTTCTTTCTGACTATGCTTTGAACCATTCCTGTGACACTAGTTATAGATCCCGATGCTTCATTCAGGTTTACTGTATCCCACTGACCTTCTTATTGACGATGACACACAGAAATTGCGTCGGAATTTAATACAAAAGGCACAATGCCGACTTAAGTACAAGAAGACTGACTCTTCTTACTGACTATGATTTGAACCATTCCTGTGACACTAGTTATAGATTGCGATGCTTCACTTCAGGTTTACTGTATCCCTCTGACCTTCTTTTTGACGATGAAACACAGAAATTGCATCGGAATTAAATACAAAAGGCACAATGCCGACTTAAGTACAAGAAGACTGACTCTTATTACTGTCTATGTTTCAACCATTCCTGTGACACTAGTTATAGATTCCGCTGCTTCACTTCAGGTTTACTGTATTCCTTGGACCTTCTTATTGACGATGAAACACAGAAACTGCATCGGAATTAAATACAAAAGGCACAATGCCAACTTAAGTACATGAAGATCGACTCTTCCTACTGACTATGTTTTGAACCATTCCTGTGACACTAGTTATAGATTCCGATGCTTCACCTCAGGTTTACTGTATCCCCTGGACCTTCGTATTGACGATGAAACACAGAAATTGCATCGGAATTAAATACAAAAGGCACAATGCCGAATTAAGTACAAGAAGACAGACTCTTCTTACTGTCTATGTTTTGAACCATTCCATTGACATTAGTTATGGATTCCGATGCTTCACTCCAGTTTTACTGTATCCCTTGTACCTTCTTATTGACGATGAAACGAGAAATTGCATCGGAATTAAATAGAAAATGCACAATGCCGACTTAAGTACAAGAAGACTGACTCTTCGTACTGTCTATGTTTTGAACCATTCCTGTGACACTTGTTATAGATTCCGATGCTGCACTCCAGGTTAACTGTATCCCTTGGACCTTCTTATTGACGATGAAAGACAGAAAATTCATCGGAATTAAATACAAAAGTCACAATGCCGACTTAAGGACAAGAAGACTGACTCTTCTTACTGACTATGTGTTGAAACACTCCTGTGACACTAGTTATAGATCCCGATGCTTCACTTCAGGTTTACTGTATCCCTCTGTCCCTCTTATTGACGATGAAACACAGAAATTGCATCGGAATTAAATAGAAACGCCACAATGGCTACTTAAGTACAAGAAGACTGACTCATTTTACTGGCTATGCTTTGAACCATTCCTGTGACACTGGTTATAGATTCCGATGCTTGACTTCCGTTTTACTGTATCCCTTGGACCTTCTTATTGACGATGAATCACAGAAATTGAATCGGAATTAAATACAAAGGGCAAAATGCCTACTTAAGTACACGAAAACTGACTCTTCTAAGTGTCTATGATTTGAACCATTCCTGTGACACTAGTTATAGATTCCGATGCTTCACTAAAGGTTTACTGTATCCCTGGACCTTCTTATTGCCGATGAAACTCAGAAATTGCATCGGAATTAAATAAAAAAGGCACAATGCCGACTTATGGACAAGAAGACTGACTGTTCTTACTGACTATGTGTTGAACCATTCCTGTGACACTAGTTATAGATTCCGATGCTTCACTTCAGGTTTATTGTATGCCTCTGACCTTCTTATTGACGATGAAACACAGAAATTGCATCGGAAATAAATAGAAAAGGCTCAATGCCGACTTAAGTACAAGAACATTGACTCTTCTTACTGTCTATGTTTTCAACAATTCCTGTGACACTAGTTATAGATTCCGATGCTTCACTGCAGGTTTACTTATCCCTCTGACCATATTGCCGATGAAACACAAAAATTGCATCGGAATTAAATACAAAAGGCACAATGCCGACTTAAGGACAAGAAGACTCACTCTTCTTACTGAAGATGATTTGAACCATTCTTGTGACACTAGTTATAGATTCCGATGCTTCACTTCAGGTTTACTGTTTCCCTGGACCTTCTTATTGCCGATGAAACTCAGAAATTGCATCGGAATTAAATACAAAAGGCAAAATGCCGACTTAAGTACAAGAAGACTGACTCTTCTACTGTCTATGTTTTGAACCATGTCTGTGACACTAGTTGCAGAGTCCGATGCTTCACGTCAGGTTTACTGTATCCCTTGGGATTTCTTATAGACGATGAATCACAGAAATTGAATCTGAATTAAACACAAAAGGCACAATGCCGACTAAAGTACAAGAAGACTGACTCTTCTTACTGTCCATATTTTGAACCATTGCAGTGAAACTAGTTATACATTCCGATGCTTCACTTCAGGTTTACTGTATCCCTTGGTCCTTCTTATTGACGATCAAAGACAGAAATTGCATCGGAATTATATACAAAAGGCACAATGCCGACTTAAGTACATGAAGACCGACACTTCCTACTGACTATGTTTTGAACCATTCCTGTGACACTAGTTATAGATTCCGATGCTTCACTTGAGGTTTACTGTATTTCTTGAACCTTCTTACTGACGATGAAACACAGATTTTGCATCGGAATTAAACACAAAAGGCACAATGCCGACTTAAGTACAAGAAGACTGACTCATCTTACTGTCTATGTTTTGAACCATTCCTGTGACACTAGTTATAGATTCCGATGCTTCACTTCAGGTTTACTGTATCCCTCTGACCTTCTTATTGACGATGAAGCACTGAAATTGCATCAGAATTAAATAGAAAAGGCACAATGCCAACTTAAGTACAAGACGACTGACTTTTCTTACTGTCTATGTTTTGAACCATTCCTGTGACACTATTTATAGATTCCAAGGCTTCACTTCAAGTTTACTGTATCCCTTGGACCTTTTTATTGACGATGAAACCAGAAATTGCGCCGGAATATAATACAAAAGGCACAATGCCGACTTAAGTCCATGAAGACCGACTCTTCCTACTGACTATGCTTTGAACCTCTCCTGTGACACTAGTTATAGATTCCGATGCTCCTCTTGAGGTTTACTGTATCCCTCTGTCCTCCTTATTGACGATGAAACACAGAAATTGCATCGGAATTAAATAGAAAAGGCACAATGCCGACTTAAGTACAAGACGACTGACTTTTCGTACTGTCTATGTTTTGAACCATTCCTGTGACACTAGCTATAGATTCCGATGCTTCACTTCAGGTTTACTGTATCCCTTGGACCTTCTTATTGACGATGAAAGACAGAAATTGCATCGGAATTATAAACAACAGGCACAATGCCGACTTAAGTACATGAAGACCGACACTTCCTACTGACTATGATTTGAACCATTCCTATGACACTAGTTATAGATTCCGATGCTTCACTTGAGGTTTACTGTATTTCTTGGACATTCTTACTGACGATGAAACACAGAAATTGCATTGGAATTAAACACAAAAGGCACAATGCAAACTTAGGTACATAAAGACTGACTCTTCATACTGACTATGTTTTGAACCATTCCTGTAACACTAGTTATAGATTCCGATGCTTCACTTCAGGTTTACTGTTTCCCTCTGACCTTCTTATTGACGATGAAACACAGAAATTGCATCGGAATTAAATAGAAAAGGCACAATGCCGACTTAAGTACAAGACGACTGACTTTTCGTACTGTCTATGTTTTGAACCATTCCTGTGACACTAGTTATGGGTTCCGATGCTTCACTTCAGGTTTACTGTATCCCTTGGACCTTCTTATTGACGATGAAAAACAGAAATTGCATCGGAATTAAATACAAGAGGCTCAATTCCGACTTAAGTACAAGAAGACTGACTCTACTTACTGACTATGTTTTGAACCATTCCTGTGACACTAGTTATAGATACCGATGCTTCACTTCAGGTTTACTGTATCCCTCTGACCTTCTTATTGACGATGAAACACAGAAATTGCATCGGAATTAAATAGAAACGCCACAATTCCTACTTAGGTACAAGAAGACTGACTTATCTTACTGGCTACGTTTTGAACCATTCCTGTGACACTAGTTATAGATTCCGATGCTCGACTTCAGTTTTTCTGTATCCCTTGGACCTTCTTATTGACGATGAAACACAGAAATTGCATCGGAATTAAATACAAAAGGCACAATGCCGACTTATGTACAAGAAGACTGACTCTTCCTACTGTCTATGTTTTGAACCATTCCTGTGACACTAGTTATAGATTCCGATGCTTCACTTGAGGTTTACTGTATCCCTTGGACCTTCTTGTTGACGATGAAACACAGAAATTGCGCCGGAATTTAATACAAAAGGCACAATGCCGTCTTAAGTACATGAAGACCGACTCTTCCTACTGACTATGCTTTGAACCTTTCCTGTGACACTAGTTATAGATTCCGATGCTTCTCTTGAGGTTTACTGTATCCCTTAGACCTTCTTATTGACGATGATACACAGGAATTGCATCGGAATTAAATACAAAAGGCACAAGGCCGACGTAAGTACAAGAAGACTGACTCATCTCACCGTCTATGTTTTGAACCATTCCTGTGACACTAGATATAGATTCCGATGCTTCACTTCAGATTTACTGTGTCCCTTGGACCTTCTTATTGCCGATGAAACACAAAATTGCATCGGAATTAAACACAAAAGGCACAATGCCGACTTATGTACAAGAAGACCGACTCTTCTTAATGACTATGCTTTGAACCATTCCTGTGACACTAGTTATAGATTCCGATGCTTCACTTCAGGTTTACTGTAACCCTCTGACCTTCTTATTGACGATAAAACACAAAAATTGCATCGGAATTAACTACAAAGGGAACAATGCCGACTTACGTACAAGAAGATTGACTCTTTTTACTGACTGTGTTTTCAACCATCCCTGTGACACTAGTTATAGATTCGGATGCTTAACTTCAGGTTTACTGTATCCCTCTGACCTTCTAATTGACGATGAAACACAGAAATTGCATCGGAATTAAATGGAATAGTCACAATGACGACTTAAGTACAAGACGACTGACTTTTCTAACTGTCTATGCTTTGAACCATTCGTGTGACACTAGTTATAGAATCCGATGCTTCACTTCAGGTTTACTGTATCCCTTGGACCTTCTTATTGACGATGAAACACAATAATTGCATCGCAATTAAATACAATAGGCACAATGCCGACATAAGTACAAGAAACTGACTCTTCTTACTGACTATGTTTTGAACCATTCCTGTGACACTAGTTATAGATCCCGATGCTTCACTTCAGGTTTACTGGATCCCTTGGACCTTCTTATTGACGATGAAACACAGAAATTGCATCGTAATTAAATACAAAAGGCACAATGCCGACTTAAGTACATGAAGACCGACTCTTCCTACTGACTATGCTTTTGAACCATTCCTGTGACACTAGTTATAGATTCCGATGCTTCACCTCAGGTTTACTGTATCCCTCTGACCTTCTTATTGACGATGAAACACAGAAATTGCATCGGAATTAAATAGAAACGCCACAATGCCTACTTAAGTACGGAAAGACTGACTCTTATTACTGGCTATGTTTTGAACCATCCCTGTGACACTAGTTATAGATTGCGATGCTTCACTTCAGGTTTTCTGTATCCCTCTGACCTTCTTATTGACGATGATACACAGAAATTGCATCGGAATTAAATACAAAAGGCACAATGCCGACTTAAGTACAAGAAGACTGACTCTTCTTACTGTCTATGTTTGAACCATTCCTGTGACACTAGTTATAGATTCCGATGCTTCACTTCAGGTTTACTGTATCCCTCTGACCTTCTTATTGACGATGAAACACAGAAATTGCATCGGAATTAAATACAAAAGGCACAATGCCGACTTAAGTACCAGAAGTCTGACTCTTCCTAATGTCTATGGTTTGAACCATTCCTGTGACACTAGTTATAGATTCCGATGCTTCACTTCAGGTTTACTGGATCCCTTGGACCTTCTTATTGACGATGAAACACAGAAATTGCATCGGAATTAAATACAAAAGGCACAATGCCGACTTAAGTACATGAAGACCGACTCTTCCTACTGACTATGTTTTGAACCATTCCTGTGACACTAGTTATAGATTCCGATGCTTCACCTCAGGTTTACTGTATCCCCTGGACCTTCTTATTGACGATAAAACACAGAAATTGCATCGGAATTAAATACAAAAGGCACAATGCCGACTTAAGTACATGAAGACCGACACTTCCTACTGACTATGTTATGAACCATTCCTGTGACACTAGTTATAGATTCCGATGCTTGACTTCAGTTTTACTGTATCCCTTGGAACTTCTTATTGACGATGAAACACAGAAATTGCATCGGAATTAAATTAAAAAGCACAATGCCGATTTAGGGACAAGAAGACTGACTGTTCTTACTGACTATGTTTTGAACCATTCCTGTGACACTAGTTATAGATCCCGATCCTTCACTTCAGGTTTACTGTATCCCGCTGACCTTGTTATTGACGATGAAACACAGAAATTGCATCGGAATTAAATCGAAACGCCACAATGGCTACATAAATACAAGAAGACTGACTCTTCTTACTGGCTACGCTTTGAACCATTCCTGTGACACTAGTTATAGATTCCGATGCTTGACTTCAGTTTTACTGTATCCCTTGGACCTTCTTATTGACGATGAATCACAGAAATTGCATCGGAATTAAATACAAAGGGCTAACTGCCGACTTAAGTTTACGAAAACTGACTCTTCTAACTGTCTATGTTTGGAACCATTCCTGTGACACTAGTTATAGATTCCGATGCTTCACTCCAGGTTTACTGTATCCCTTGGACCTTCTTATTGACGATGAAAACACAGAAATTGCAAGTGAATTAAATAGAAAAGGTACAATGCCGACTTAAGTACAAGAAGATTGACTCTTATTACTGACTATGTTTTGAACCATTCCTGTGACACTAGTTATAGATTCCGATGTTTCACTTCAGGTTTACTGTATACCTTGGACCTTCTTATTGACGATGAAACACAGAAATTGCATCGGAATTAAATACAAAAGGCACAATGCCGACTTAAGTACAAGAAGACTGACTCTTCCTACTGTCTATGTTTTGAACCATTCCTGTGACACTAGTTATAGATTCCGATGCTTCACTTCAGGTTTACTGTTTGCCTGGACCTTCTTATTGACGATGAAACTCAGAAATTGCATCGGAATTAAATACAAAAGGCAAATTGCCGACTTAAGTACAAGAAGACTGACTCTTCAACCGTCTATGTTTTGAACCATTTCTGTGACACTAGTTGCAGAGTCCGATGCTTCACTTCAGGTTTACTGAATCCCTTGGGGCTTCGTATTGACGATGAATCACAGAAATTGAATCGGCATTAAACACAAAAGGCACAATGCCGGCTAAAGTACAAGAAGACTGACTCTTCTTACTGTCCATATTTTGAACCATTCCAGTGACGCTAGTTATGGATTCCAATGCTTCACTTTAGGTATACTGTATCCCTTGGTATTTCTTGTTGACGATGAGACACAGAAATTGCATCGGAATTAAACACAAAAGGCACAATGCCGACTTAAGTACAAGAAGACTGACTCTTCTTACTGTCTATGTTTGAACCATTCCTGTGACACTAGTTATAGATTCCGATGCTTCACTTCAGGTTTACTGTATCCCTCTGACCGTCTTATTGACGATGAAACACAGAAATTGCATCGGAATTAAATACAAAAGGCACAATGCCGACTTAAGTACAAGAAGTCTGACTCTTCCTAATGTCTATGGTTTGAACCATTCCTGTGACACTAGTTATAGATTCCGATGCTTCACTTCAGGTTTACTGTATCCCCTGGACCTTCTTATTGACGATGAAACACAGAAATTGAATCGGAATTAAATACAAAAGGCACAATGCCGACTTAAGTACATGAAGACCGACACTTCCTACTGACTATGTTATGAACCATTCCTGTGACACTAGTTATAGATTCCGATGCTTGACTTCAGTTTTACTGTATCCCTTGGACCTTCTTATTGACGATGAAACACAGAAATTGCATCGGAATTAAATTAAAAAGCACAATGCCGACTTAGGGACAAGAAGACTGACTGTTCTTACTGACTATGTTTTGAACCATTCCTGTGACACTAGTTATAGTTCCCGATCCTTCACTTCAGGTTTACTGTATCCCTCTGGCCTTGTTATTGACGATGAAACACAGACATTGCATCGGAATTAAATCGAAACGCCACAATGCCGACTTAGGTACAAGAAGACTGACTCTTCTTACTGTCTATGTTTTGATCCATTCCTGAGCCACTAGTTATAGTTTCCGATGCTACACTCCAGGTTTACTGTATCCCTTTGACCTTCTTATTGACGATGAAACACAGACATTGCATCGGAAATAAATACAAAAGGCACAATGCCGACTTAAGTACACGAAGACTGACTCTTCTTACTGTCTATGCTTTGATCCATTCCTGTGCCACTAGTTATAGATTCCGATGCTACACTCCAGGTTTACTGTATCCCTTGGACCTTCGAATTGACGATGAAACACAGATATTGCATCGGAATTAAATACAAAAGGCAAAATGCCTACTTAAGTACAAGAAGACTGACTCTTCCACTGTCTCTGTTTTGAGCCTTTTCTGTGACACTAGTTGTAGAGTCCGATGCTTCACTCCAGGTTTACTGTATCCCTTGGCTCTTCTTATTGACGATGAAACACAGAAATTGCAACTGAATTAAATAGAAAAGGCACAATGCCGACTTAAGTACAAGAAGACTGACTTTTATTACTGACTATGTTTTGAACCATCCCTGTGACACTAGTAATAGATTCCGATGTTTCACTTCAGGTTTACTGTATACCTTGGACCTTCTTATTGACAATGAAACACAGAAATTGCATCGGAATTAAATACAAAAGGCACAATGTCGACTTAAGTACAAGAAGACTGACTCTTCCTACTGTCTATGTTTCGAACCATTCCTGTGAAACTAGTTATAGATTCCGATGCTTCACTTCAGGTTTACTGTATCCCTCTGACCTTATTGCCGATGAAACACAGAAATTGCTTCGGGATTAAATACAAAAGGCACCATGCCGACTTAAGGACAAGACGACTGACTCTTCTTACTGACTATGATTGGAACCATTCCTGTGACATTAGTTATAGATTCCGATGCTTCACTTCAGGTTTACTGTTTCCCTTGGACCTTCTTATTGACGATGAAACACAGAAATTGCATCGGAATTAAATACAAAAGGCAAAATGCCGACTTAAGTACAAGAAGACTGACTCTTCTTACTGACTATGTTTTGATCCATTCCTGTGCCACTAGTTATAGATTCCGATGCTACACTCCAGGTTTACTGTATCCCTTGGACCTTCGAATTGACGATGAAACACAGAAATTGCATCGGAATTAAATACAAAAGGCACAATGCCGACTTAAGGACATGAAGACTGACTGTTCTTACTAACTATGTTTTGAACATTTCCTGTGACAGTAGTTATAGATTCCGATGCTTCACTTCGGGTTTATTGTATACCTCTGACCTTCTTATTGACGATGAAACACTGAAATTGCATCGGAATTAAATAGAAAAGCACATTGTCCACTCAAGTACAAGAAGACTGACTCTTCTTACTGTCTATGTTTTGAACCATTCCTGTGACACTAGTTATAGATTCCGATGCTTCACTTCAGGTTTACTGTATGCCTCTGACCTTCTTATTGATGATGAAACACAGAAATTGGATCGGAATTAAATACAAAAGGCACAATGCCGACTGAAGTACACGAAGACCGACTCTTCCTACTGACTATGTATTGAACCATTCCTGTGACACTAGTTATAGATTCCGATGCTTCACTTTAGGTTTACTGTATCCCTTGGACCTTCTTATTGACGATGAAACACAAAAATTGCATCGGAATTAAATACAAAAGGCAAAATGCCGACTTAAGTACAAGAAGACTGACTCTTCTACTGTCTATGTTTTGAACGATTTCTGTGACACTAGTTGTAGAGTCCAATGCTTCACTTCAGGTTTACTGTATCCCTTGAGCCTTCTTATTGACGATGAATCACAGAAATTGCATCGGAATTAAATACAAAAGGCACAATGCCGACTTAAGAACACGAAGACTGACTCCTCTTAGTGTCTATGTTTTGATCCATTCCTGTGCCACTAGTTATAGATTCCGATGCTTCACTCCAGGTTTACTATATCCCTTGGAACTTCTTATTGACGATGAATTACAGAAATAGCATCGGAATTAAATAGAAAAGGCACAATGCCGACTTAAGTACAAGAAGACTGACTCTTCTTACTGACTATGTTTTGAACCATTCCTGTGACACTAGTTATATATTCCGATGCTTCACTTCAGGTTTACTGTATACCTTGGACCTTCTTATTGACGATGAAACACAGAAATTGCATTGGAAATAAATACAAAAGGCACAATGCGGACTTAAGTACAAGAAGAGTGACTCTTCCTACTGTCTATGTTTTGAACCAATCCTGTGACACTAGTTTTGGATTCCGATGCTTCACTTCTGGTATACTGTATCCCTCTGACCTTATTGCTGAAGCAACACAGATATTGCATCGGAATTAAATACAGAAGAGACAATGCCGACTTAAGGACAAGAAGACTGACTCTTCTTACTGACTATGAAGTGAACCATTCCTGTGACACTAGTTATAGATTCCGATGTTTCACTTCAGGTTTACTGTTTCCCTTGGACATTCTTATTAACGATGAATCACAGAAATTGCATCGGAATTTTAATACAAAAGGCACAATGCCGACTTAAGTACAAGAAGACTGACTCTTATACTGTCTATGATTTGAACCATTTCTGTGACACTAGTTATAGAGTCCGATGCTTCACTTCAGGTTTACTGTATCCCTTGGACCTTCTTATTGACGATGAAACACAGAAATTGCATCGGAATTAAATACAAAAGGCACAATTCCGAATTAAGTACAAGAAGACTGACTCTTCTTACTGTCTATGTTTTGAACCATTCCATTGACACTAGGTGTAGATTCCGATGCTTTACTCCAGGTTTACTGTATCCCTTGGACCTTCTTATTGACGATGAAACACAGAACTTGCATCGGAATTAAATACAAAGGGCAAAATGCCGACTTAAGTACACGAAGACTGACTCTTCTTACTGTCTATGTTTTGAACCATTCCTGTGACACTAGTTATAGATTCCGATGCTACACTCCAGGTTTACTGAATCCCTTGGACCTTCGTATTGACGATGAAACACAGAAATTGCATCGGAATTAAATCCAAAAGGCACAATGTCGACTTAAGTACAAGAAGACTGACTCTTCCTACTGTCTATATTTCGAACCATTCCTGTGACACTAGTTATAGATTCCGATGCTTCACTTCTGGTTTACTGTATCCCACTGACCTTATTGCCGATGAGACACAGAAATTGCATCGGGATTAAATTCAAAAGGCACAAAGCCGACTGAAGTACATGAAGACCGACTCTTCCTACTGACTATGTATTGAACCATTCCTGTGACACTAGTTATAGATTCCGATGCTTCACTTTAGGTTTACTGTATCCCTTGGACCTTCTTATTGACGATGAAACACAGTAATTGCATCGGAATTAAACACAAAAGGCACAACTCCGAATTAAGTACAAAACGACTGACTCTTCTTACTGACTATGTTTTGAACCATTACTGTGACACTAGTTATAGATTCCGATGCTTCACTTCAGGTTTACTGTATCCCTCTGACCTTCTTATTGACCATGAAACACAGAAATTGCGTCGGAATTAAATAGAAAAGGCACTATGAAGACTTAAGTACAAGAAGACTGACTCTTCTTACTGACTATGTTTTGAACCATTCCTGTGACACCAGATATAGATTCCGATGCTTCACTTCAGGATTACTATCCCCCTTGGACCTTCTTATTGACGGTGAAACACAGAAACTGCATCGGAATTAAATACAAAAGGCACAATGCCGACTTAAGGACAAGAAGACTGACTGTTCTTACTGACTATGCTTTGAACATTTCCTGTGACACTAGTTATAGATTCCGATGCTTCACTTCGGGTTTATTGTATCCCTCTGACCTTCTTATTGACGATGAAACACTGAAATTGCATCGGAATTAAATAGAAAAGCACATTGTCCACTTAAGTACAAGAAGACTGACTCTTCTTACTTACTATGTTTTGAACCATTCCTGTGACACTAGTTATATATTCCGATGCTTCACTTCTGGTTTACTGTATACCTTGCAACTTCTTATTGACGATGAAACACAGAAATTGCATTGGAATTAAATACAAAAGGCACAATGCGGTCTTAAGTACAAGAAGAGTGACTCTTCCTACTGTCTATGTTTTGAACCATTCCTGTGACATTAGTTTTGGATTCCGATGCTTCACTTCAGGTATACTGAATCCCTCTGACCTTATTGCCGAAGAAACACAGATATTGCATCGGAATTAAATACAAAAGGGACAATGCCGACTTAAGGACAAGAAGAGAGACTCTTATACTGACTATGATGTGAACCATTCCTGTGACACTAGTTATAGATTCCGATGTTTCACTTCAGGTTTACTGTTTCCCTTGGACATTCTTATTAACGATGAATCACAGAAATTGCATCGGAATTTTAATACAAAAGGCACAATGCCGACTTAAGTACAAGAAGACTGACTCTTATACTGTCTCTGATTTGAACCATTTCTGTGACACTAGTTATAGAGTCCGATGCTTCACTTCAGGTTTACTGTATCCCTTGGTCCTTCTTATTGACGATGAAACACAGAAATTGCATCGGAATTAAATACAAAAGGCACAATGCCGACTTAAGTATAAGAAGACTGACTCTTCTTACTGACTATGTTTTGAACCATTCCTGTGACACTAGTTATAGATTCCGATGCTTCACTTCAGGTTAACTGTATCCCTCTGACCTTATTATTGACGATGAAACACAGAAAGACCCTCGGAATTAAATAGAAAAGGCACAATGCCGACTTAAGTACATGAAGACTGATTCTTCTTACTGTCTATGTTTTGAACCATTCCTGTGACACTACTTGTAGAATCCGATGCTTCACTTCAGGTTTACAGTATCCCTTGGACCTTCTTATTGACGATGAAACACAGAAATTGCATCGGAATTAAATACAAAAGACACAATGCCGACTTAAGTACAAGAAGACTGACCTTTCCAACTGTCTATGTTTTGAACCATTCCTGTGACACTAGTTATAGATTCCAATGCTTCACTTCAGGTTTACTGTATCCCTCTGACCTTCATATTCATGGAGAAACACAGAAATTGCATCAGAACTAAATACGAAAGGCACAATGCCAACTTAAGTACAAGAAGACTGACTCTTCTTACTGCTTATGTTTTGAACCATATCTGTGTCACTAGCTATGGATCTCGATGCTTCACTTCAGGTTTACTGTATCCCTCTGACCTTCTTATTGACGATGAAACACAGAAAGACCCTCGGAATTAAATAGAAAAGGCACAATGCCGACTTAAGTACATGAAGACTGATTCTTCTTACTGTCTATGTTTTGAACCATTCCTGTGACACTACTTGTAGAATCCTATGCTTCACTTCAGGTTTACTGTATCCCTTGGTCCTTCTTATTGACGATGAAACACAGAAATTGCATCGGAATTAAATACAAAAGGCACAATGCCGACTTAAGTATAAGAAGACTGACTCTTCCTACTGTCTATGTTTTGAACCATTCCAGTGACACTAGTTATGGATTCCGATGCTTTATTTCAGGTTTACTGTATATCTTGGACCTTCTTATTGACATTGAAACACAGAAATTGCATCGGAATTAAATACGAATGGCACAATGCCAACTTAAGTATAAGAAGACTGACTCTTCTTACTGACTATGTTTTGAACCATTCCTGTGACACTAGTTATAGATTCCGATGCTTCAATTCAGGTTTACTGTATCTCTCTGACCTAATTATTGACGATGAAACACAGAAATAACCTCGGAATTAAACAGAAAAGGCACAATGCCGACTTAAGTACATGAAGACTGATTCTTCTTACTGTCTATGTTTTGAACCATTCCTGTGACACTACTTGTAGAATCCGATGTTTCACTTCAGGTTTACTGTATCCCTTGGACCTTCTTATTGACGATGAAACACAGAAATTGCATCGGAATTAAATACAAAAGACACAATGCCGACTTAAGTACAAGAAGACTGACCTTTCCAACTGTCTATGTTTTGAACCATTCCTTTGACACTAGTTATAGATTCCGATGCTTCACTTCAGGTTTACTGTATCCCTCTGACCTTCATATTGATGGTGAAACACAGAAATTGCATCGGAACTAAATACGAAAGGCACAATGCCAACTTAAGTACAAGAAGACTGACTCTTCTTACTGACTATGATTTGAACAATATCTGTGTCCCTAGCAATGAATTCCGATGCTTCACTTCAGGTTTACTGTATCCCTCTGACCTTCTTATTGACGATGAAACACAGAAATAACCTCGGAATTAAATGGAAAAGGCACAATGCCGACTTAAGTACATGAAGACTGATTCTTCTTACTGTCTATGTTTTGAACCACTCCTGTGACACTAGATACAGATTCCGATGCTTCATTTCAGGTTTACTGTATCCCTTGGACCTTCTTATGGACGATGAAACAAAGATATTGCATCGGAATTCAATACAAAAGGCACAATGCCGACTTAACTACAAGAAGACTGACTCTTCTTACTGACTATGCTTTGAAAAAATCCTGTGACACTAGTTATTGATTCCGATGCTTAGCTTCAGGATTACTGCATCCCTCTGACCTTCTTCGTGACTATGAAACACAGAAATTGCATCGGAAATAAATTCAAAAACACAATGCCGTCTTAAGTACAAGAATACTGACTCATCTTACTGTCTATGTTTTGAACCGTCCCTGTGACACTAGTTATAAATTCCGATGCTTCACTATAGGTC